>NC_068971.1:22942211-23251775 GCF_016808095.1 Vigna angularis | reverse complement strand
GTCTCGATTATTGTGATACATTTTCTCCTGTAGCCAAAATCAGTAGTGTTCGTCTTTTTCTTGCCATGGCTGCCATTCGACAGTGGCCACTTCATCAACTGGACATTAAAAATGCCTTTCTTCATGGTGATCTGGAAGAGGAGATATACATGGAGCAACCTCCTGGATTTCGTCGTGCTGCTCAGGGGGAGTCTAATTTAGTTTGTAAATTACGTCGTTCACTTTATGGTTTGAAACAATCACCTCGAGCTTGGTTTGGTAAATTTAGTCGTGTTGTGCAACAATTTGGATTGACACGATGTGAAGCCGATCATTCAGTATTTTATGGGCATTCTACTCCTAACAAATGTGTTTATCTTATGGTCTATGTTGACGATATTGTGATTACAGGAAATGATGTTGCGAGAATTGCTCAATTAAAAGATCACTTGTTCAACCACTTCCAAACCAAAGACCTAGGTCGGTTGAAATACTTCCTTGGTATTGAAGTGGCACAATCAAAAGAAGGAGTCGTCATTTCACAAAGAAAATATGCCCTTGATATTTTGGAGGAAACAGGTCTTACAGATTGCAAGCCTATTGATAGTCCTATGGACTCAAATCAAAAGTTAATGAGAGACCATGGTGAACTTTTCTCAGATCCAGAAAGATACAGAAGGTTGGTGGGAAAACTAATATATCTTACTATAACAAGACCTGACCTTTCCTATCCAGTGGGAGTTGTGAGCCAATTTATGCAAAATCCACATATTGATCATTGGAATGCTGTAATACGCATCCTTAGATATGTAAAAGGGAATCCAGGACAAGGAGTGTTATATGAAAATAAGGGAAGTTCTGAGGTAGAAGGATATTGTGATGCAGATTGGGCTGGTTGTCCAAATGATCGAAGATCTACCACAGGATATTGTATACTCCTTGGAGGCAATCTTGTATCTTGGAAAAGCAAGAAACAAAGTGTTATTGCTCGATCTAGTGCAGAAGCAGAATATCGTTCTATGGCCTTGGCTACCTGTGAACTCATGTGGATCAAACAATTCCTTCAGGAATTAAAATTCTGTGAAAATAAGACTATGAAGTTGTATTGTGACAATCAAGCAGCTCTTCACATTGCCTCTAATCCAGTGTTTCACGAAAGAACAAAACACATAGAAGTTGATTGTCATTTCATCAGAGAAAAGCTATTGTCCAAGGATCTCATTACAGAATTTGTCAGTTCTAATGAACAACTTGCAGATATTTTGACTAAGTCTTTAAGAGGGCCCAGAATTCAGTTTATATGTTCCAAGCTTGGTGCATATGATCTATATGCTCCAGCTTGAGGGGGAGTGTTGAAATGTATTATGCATATGTTACTGTGTAGCTACTGTGTAGCCCAACTTTGATGGTTGGGATTAATTCCCACCTACTACATACTCTATTTATAGAGTATCACACATTGTAATATATTATCTAAGAAATAAAAACTACTTATGTAGTTATTTAACAAGTTGCAAGGGGTGGCAGAGGAGGAAAAGGTGCGCCTAGCTGACATCAGTATGGAGGGGAGCGCTGGCTACTGGTTCAGAGCCTGGAAGGAGAAAGCCAAGAATCGTTCTTGGGAAGGTCTGAAGGGGGCAGTGGTGGTGCGATTTGGAGAACGGAACGGGGGTACCATCTTTGAAAGGGTGGCGGCCAGTAAGCAGTCGGGAACCGCGGAAGAATACTTCCCAGCATCGAACGTGAACGATCGTACAGTCAAAACGGTCTACCAGTCATTGGCCGAGCAATCCGAGGCCATAGAAGACCAGTCGTCTTGGGGACGAACAAGCGGTGAGGTGACACGGTCGGAGGCCGAGGCCAATCACCCAGGCCGATCGGGAGCCGCCAAGAGTGTGGGGTTAGTTTGGAATAGGCACGGCCTGCCAGGGAACCGAACGGTATTGGTCATTAAAGAACGAACGGTTGCATGCAGGGGGAGGAGCCGAACGGCATAAAGATATGGAGAAGAGAACCGCACGGTAGAGGACTATTGGATCCGAACGTGAGAAGACCGGAACCGAACGTGAGGGAACTGCTGGAACCGAACGGTCTGCCTGGGAACCGAACGATATTGGTCAATAAAGAACGAACGGTTGCATGCAGGGGGGAGGAGCCGACGGCATAAAGATATGGAGAAGAGAACCGCACGGTAGAGGACTGTTGGATCCGAACGTGAGAAGACCGGAACCGAACGTGAGGGAACTGCTGGAACCAAAGGTGAGGGAACTGCTGGAACCGAACGGTCGAGGACTGCCAGAACAGAACGGGAGAGGATTGCCGGATCCGCACGGGAGAGGACTGCCGGACCAGAATGGAAGAGGACGGAATTAAAAGGCCGAACGGTTTTACACTCAAAACGGTCTCCTAGTCATTGGCTGAACGGTCTTACAATTAGATTCAAAGGCCGAACGGTCTTACAGTCCAAACAACCTCTCAGTAATTGGCCGAACGGCCTTACCATTAGAATGAAGGATGAGGAGGGAAAGGTGGATGGAAGAATCAATGCCCGGGAGAGAAGGACAGACTTGGTGAAGAGGTGGACCAGCGAACAAAAGAAGGGTCTTGCCGTTCGTGAGGCACCTGCAAAGGGGAGAGAACTTTTTGAAGCTTTGAAAGACATCGAAGACCATTTCCTCACGGCTTATAATTCTGGAAATGAGGTGACCAGAATGCTGGAAGCTAATAAAATCCAAGAAGGATGGAAGTTATTGGAGGAAGAATTGCCACCACCCAAACCTCCAGACCTGAATTGGAGGGCAGTTGCCAAAGGATTCCATTCATATGAGTACACGATGATGAAGCGGATCAAGGAGATCAAATCTCACGTTTCCAACCTTGAGGACAAGGTTGATCTTCAAGGGGGGAGTAATGTTAGGACTTAGAGAGTATAGGAAAGGAGAAAAGGGAAACAGAACACTTAACTGTTAATCAGTTAAGTGAGGGGCCGGGAAAAGGCCTATATATTAGGACCCTTTATTGTTTCAGTTAGCGAGTTGTGTAGTTTGTATGTGTTGACCGGTCTTAGCACCAGGTGGAGGAGGTTAAGCTCCTAAGATACAGTGTATTCTTGATTCATTGTTGTGAATACCATCCATACTATTCCTTCTTTACAAGTTCTTGATTGTTGTGTTTGAGATAGAGAGAGAGCTTGTTAGGAATTCCTTCCCGAATCCCTAACATCATATCTAAAAATAGGAGGGATACTAGAGTGAAGAGGGAGATGTTCATTTGTAGATTGAGCATTAGCTCTCTCAGAAAGTAGATTTAAATCTAACTCACCCTTATGATACCTACTTGCAAAGTAGGGTTTATACCAATTTGTGTACTATAATTTGACCGTATCTCTAAATGTGGCCCCTCACACAAAATACTAAGCACTTAAGCGTGAGAATAGATATTTATGGATGGTTTAATATCAAATGACACAATAGGTTCAACAAAACCTAGCGAGGATAGATTCTAAGACTATCTTAAAAAATAGATTTAGACCTAACTTAACCTCACAAAACTAACTTTTAAGTTGAGAGATTTGCACTCACATACTATAATTTGGTCACATATCTAGTTTATATGGGATCTCCAATAAGCTCTTTGTCAAAGGAGAGATCCTTAAAAGAGAGAGTATACTCCTATTTCTTGTTCTTTCATTATATTCAGTAAAAATATTTCTTTTCTTTCTCTTTTCAATTTGTGGATCATAACATCCTCTATCAAACCTTTGATGATCTAGTTTTACTATTAAAGGGCACAAACACTTGACCGGTTCATAGACATTTGATAGATCTGTCTGGTTTGCTTTTTGCGCCATTGAAAAAACAAAAGGTAATACAGATGTTCAGTTCAGGTAGTAACAAGATTGTGTTTCTCTCCATTATTTCAAAGTAAATCTGAACATAAATGATAAAAAAGTCATCATACTTGGGAGGGAGGACAGTTTGCACATCATTTGCTTTAATGCATGTAAATGATAGCAAGACTTCACAAATCGAAATTCATTAATTATTCACCGAATTTTAGTTTCAAATGTTTAGCAATTGATTATCAAAGTGATACCTCCAGCCCCAATTGTCAAGCTCTACTACTGTGTCATTAAATGAATTAAATTATTGATGTTACAAAGGTATTTGAGTTTGACTCTAATATTCTTAGGTACGAAGTATATAAGTATTAATAGGATACACAGCTCAAGTAGAACTACTTCTCATGCAGAATGCGTATGATTCATACCAAAAGAAAATGGGTTTACTAATACTACATAACTGTTTATACTGACAGTGAACTGGACAGAGCCTTAACAATATAAGGCCCATAATATGAATCTTATAATACTGATAAAGAGAAACCTTTTACCCTTAATGGGAAAAAAGATATCAGGAAAAACCCTTTTTACCCAAAAGGTTATGAAAACAATATTAGATATTAATGTCACTTTCTACAACCCAGTTCCCTTCAAAATGTGCAAATCCGCAACATAGAAAATGAGTTTGATGTAATGCTAAAATGTGCAATCTGCAACATAAAAAAGTGAGTTTGATATAATGAGTTCCATAGGATACAAGATACAGGCAGGATGGGAAAATGGAGAAAGGCAGAGAGGGTTATTTGTGATCAGAAAGTAACTACCAAACTCAGCTAAGTTTTATCGAATGAGTGCTACACATCCAGCTAAATATCCACCTATATAATATGGTAGTGAATGTTGAGCTTTAAAGGTACAACATGGAAAAAGTGAGAGTAGCAGAAATGAGAATGTTAAAATAGATGTGTGGCCATACAAGAAAAGACAAAATATGAAATGATTATATACGAGAAAGGGTGGTACAGCATCAATTGAGGAAAAGATGACAGAAAATTGCTTAAGATGATTTGGACATGTACAAAGAAGGCTACAAAAGGCGTCAATCAGAAGAGTATAATGAATGAGTTTCACTCTAGTGAAAAGAAGAGGAAGAATAAAAGTAGCATTGCAGGAAGTTGCCAAAGGAGAGCTAGGGCCAAAAAATATTCTTGAAACTTTGGTTTTGAGCAAGTCAAATGATGCCATCTCATCTGTTCTAAAATAAAACAAATTTACCTTACACAGTTTGCGATTGATGATCAATGTCAAAAACCTTTACAATGTAGGACACATTATTTATTCTTAAATATTTTTTAATTCTAATAATAACTAAAATCTTCCTTCACTAATGATATAAGTGATCATCTAGCAGAAAGAGCTTCCCCGCATAGACGTTAATTGGACAACAAAAACAATTGTGCACATATGTAAACAACCTATGTCTGAAGGAATGGTTCTCAGTAGAAGTTGGCTATTGTAGAAAACCATATGAAAGGGGTATACTGAGAGTACAAAGCTAAAACAGGTAAATTCTTCTGTCATAATTACAATTTCGATTTAGCAGCAGAAGTGCAGGGCAGTTAAAGAACTAGCTACATTCTAAAATTTAAAACAAAATGCAAAAACTAGTGAATACTGACCTTTTCCGATTATCAGACTAAGCTGTTTCCAAGTAAGTGAACTAAAACTTTCCATCTTGGTAATATTTAGTATGAGGGCAACCGGAAGAAAAATTAAAACATTGAAAAGCCCAAGATATCCAAGAAACTGAGCTGTACTAGCTTCACCACTCTTTCCATCACTATCAGGTAATTTCATGCGAATAAGAGTTATATAAACTGCATATAATCCTGCAGAAAGAAGAGCGAAAATGTCTCCAAGAAGAGGATTTGATGCAATTGTTCTTAAACCGGATTTCGAGTCACCTAGACTTACAAATATTGTTCCTCCCATACAAAGAAGAACACTGAAGAGCTTTAACCAAGTAAATCTCTCACCCAAGAATGCTAGGGAGACCAAGAAGGTAAAAAGACTGGATGCACTGCTTAAGATTGTGTTTGACTGCATATCACAAAAAATGAAAGAACTAATTTAAGCCAGGTAAGTACGTGAAACAGAACTGAGAAATCCCAGAGATTGAATACATATTTACTTACTGTGACTGTAGTATACTTCAATGACAAGTTAAAGGTGAGTTGGGCCAAAAACCAAAATGGGCAGATCAAAAGACTAACTTTGGCCACTCTACACCGACTCCACCGCCCTTTCTCATCAAGCTGATGATCAACCTTTTCAATCACATTAACTTGATCATCAACCAATACCCTTGTCACTATCTCTGTTGGCACCAATTCAGAACCATTGTTACTTTCTTCACTTACAACATCAACCTCTTCAAGAACCAAGGATTCACTGGCTTCATTTCCTGCATCATTATCTTTGAGAAGGATAACCTGCTCCGAGTGTCTTACCCTTCCTTCCGTATGGGAATTACTCTCGTCACTCCTCCAAAACCAAAAACCCCCATAAGAATCCTCCAAATACCTCCCAATTTCAACAATTGGAATCAACACCACAAACAACGAATTGCATATGTAAGTAACAAGGAATGGTGACACACCAGCATCAACAACAGACTGCACTACAAAGCTAGCAGCTATCCAAATTGTTGCCACAGCAAATATATATATCAAACCCAAAATCCATTTCCACGTTTTGCTATTCTCAACTTTTGAACCCATGACTGTGTTACCCAATCTCAAACTCCAAATCAAGAATACCCGGAAAGCAAAACCCTATCCAATTGCAAAATTATCAATACCCATTTGTTATTGTAGCAAAATATCACCTAAAAGCAACAAATGGCAGCAATAAGATTAAAAGCTCAGATTGAAAAATAATAATGACAAAATTGAAGGAATATTTGAAAAGGGGAAGATAAAAATAAAATGACACGAGGGATCAACACGTTATAATGTACCTGTAAGATAATCCATGGGTTAATCGAAAGAAGAAACGCCCAAGTTTAGTAGAAATGGATTTTCAACATATGAAACTAGCCTGCCGTTGATTTTACTTTCATTTACTTCATCTAATTGTGGGAGAATTTTGGGAAGATTAATTTCAAACTGCGTTGAAATTGAATCCTTGAGACAACCAAACACGCAAACAATAGACAGAAGAGGTGGGTGGCGTTCCAATATTATGTCTCATTTTCCTTCCATCGTCTACGCCCTGTTTCTTTTTGCACCACCCCTTCTGTTAAGAACACATTCATCCACTTTTTTAACATCTCTTCACCACCGCCTTTTAAAGATATTTTTTCATAACTGCTATCTAAGTCTATTTTCTAATTAAAATTAGGCTTAATAGCACGGTCCCTTTCTTAGGTTAGTTCGAAATGGTTCTAATTTTTTGTTATTTAATATTGTTTTAAAAAATATAATTTAAGTTCAATTTAGTCTTTTTTACAAACGACATTTAAATTGTTAACTACCAACTGTCCAGTTGTGCAATATCTAAATGAGATGGCATTTAACTGTCCACATGGAGCTGCCATGTGTTTTAATCGAGGAGGGTCATTCGTTGTTGTGATGATGGAAGGGCGCCAGTGGTGGTCACGATTCTTATTCTTTCTCGCGACAATGTTGGCTCAATGAAGAAGAATATGAAGACGTTGCAGCCTTGCCCTTGTGATGGATGCTGGTGGTCTTGCACTAGGTGGATGTGCAATATTAAGGTTTTGTGGGTTCTAATTTGGGAAGTTTTGGACTGATTGTGTTTCGTTGCAGGTTGATGAAAGCACGAGGGAGAAGCAGGTTCGTAAATATGGTGGTTCTTAGGCGGGATAGGATTGGGGGTTTCGAACTGCTAGGTTGCGTCAATGGAGAAGGAGGAACTCGCGAAGACATCGCAAAGGTGTTGTTTCTAGGTTTTTGTGGGTTTTCTAGATTGGATTTGATGTAGGTTTCCAGTGCAGTTGATGATGGTAGAAGTGCGCTTCGTAGCGGCTGACACGAGGTTAATGGTGGAAGGAAAGGATGGGCACAACGGCATGGTGTTGGCTGCGTGACTATGGTGGTAGCGCGAACTAGGAAGAAGATGATGGTGAAGGCACACGATGAAGATGGTGGCGCGTTGAGGTGGTCGTAGCGACATCTTGGTGATGGTCTTTTGGGTTGCGTTTGAAGGTTTTTGGTGATTGCGGTGGCGGCTTGAGGGTTTAGGTGTAGCGGTGCTAGGGTTAGGTGGCTAGAGAGAAATTAGGGTTTCAGTTTTTGTTTGGGTTGAAGGTTGAAGAAGATATATGGCAGCTTCTATATGCCATGTCATTTGGGTTTTACACAGCTAGACAGTGGACCGTTAATGATTTAAACGTCGTCTGCAAAAAGGACTAAATTGAACATAAATTACATACTTTAGGACAACATTGAACAGAAAAAAAACTAGGATCATTTCGAACAAACCTAGGACCATTTCGAACAAACCTAATAAAAATAAGGATCATCAGTGCTATTAAGCCTTAAAATTAAAAGTTGTATTATTTTATTATTACAACAAATATATCTTACTTTTTGAATAATAAAAGAAACTAGCACAATAATTATTTTTGTTTAAACTATGTAAATAGTTAATATAATTAATCAAGTTTTTGTTATTTAATACTTTTATCTATGTTTATTAAAGAAAAAAATTAAAACTATTATGTAATTATTCTTAATTTTTCTTTAATAAACATACGTAGTAATTATTAAAGATCAAACATATATTCAATTACAAAAATAAAGTTAAATTATAATTAAATAAAATTAATGGAATTAAAGTTTTTATTAAGATTTAAAAAAAAATTGTTATACTAAAAACTAAAATATATCAATATTTATTATGCACAATCAACTACTTATCTAATTTTTTATTTTTTATTTTTGTTTTATAAATGTATATATGCTTTATTATATAAATTTATAAAAATTTTACTATATAAACTAAAGAATTTATAGCTTATTATATATTTATATAATGTATATAAAGTGTTTTTTGTAAGATATATAGTTATTGTTAATAAGCATAATGTATTAATCTTTTAATGATGATTGCTCCTCTAGTTAATGGTTAATGGTTTTACTCTCCATTTCTTTCTTGTCTTAATATGATCCTAAAATACGAATTAATCTCTATAAAGTGTTGAACAAATTAGTTTGATGGTTTTTTACAAACATTTAACTAATTATATTAAGTTTATAATGATTATATATCTTAAGTTTGTTAGTCTGTTACTGCTAATAGCAATGTGTGTGAGAATACAGAGTTATGGTAGAGGGAATGAGCGTATGAATTTGAAAAATGAAGAAACTGTATTTCATCGAAAAAACTTAAGTGAGAATGGTACAGTCTGGTATATATGTAAAAGGCAAAGTGGAATTGGTCAAATCTACATGATCGTTATTACAGTTGCAATTTAAACTACTCAACACACCCCTCCTAAAGTGAAACTGTTGAAAGATCTAATTCCAAGGTGTTCTCTCAATTTCTGAAATCTGTTTTGGCGAAGTGCTTTGGTAAAAATATCAGCAGCTTGATCCTCAGTTGGGCAATGTAGAAGATCAAGTTTCTTCTTATCAACTTGCTCTCTCAAGTAGTGATACCGTGTTTCTATGTGTTTGCTGCGTCCATGTGCCACAGGATTTCTAGCAAGGCTGATTGAAGATTTGTTGTCTATCATGAGCTTCACTGGTTTGCAATAGTTGATCATCAGTTCATCAAGCATCGCTTCAATCCAAGTACACTAACATGCGGTTTCTGAAGCAGCTACATATTCGGCCTCGCATGAAGACAGTGCAACAATGTTTTGCTTCTTCGAGCACCAACTAAATGTAGCTTCCATGAACTTGAGTACATATCCGAAAGTGCTTTTTCTGTCAAGCTGATCTCCAGACCAATCAAAGTCACTCCATGCTTCCAGAACTTCATTCATTTCATTGTGTTTCTTTGGATAAAATAGACCATAATTTGTTGTTCCCTTTAGGTATCTTAATATGTGTTTGGCAGCACTGAGATGTGATTGTCTCGGATCTCCCATATACCTGCTAATCAATCCAACACCGTAAGAAATATCAGGTCTACTGTTGCATACATACCTGAGTGAGCCCACGATCTGCTTATACAAGGTTGCGTCGACTCTTTCATCCTCTGCTTGCAGTGACAGTTTTGTGTTGGCCATTATGGGTGTACATGTGCTGTTGCAATTCTCCATGCCAAACCGCTTCAAAATATCACTTACATACTTCTTTTGATGCACCAGGATTCCACCATCTACACGTGAGAATTCCAGCCCAAGAAAATAACCTAGACTTCCGAGATCAGTCATCTCAAAGTCTTCTTTCATCCTTGCTTTGAACTCATTGATTTCTTCTTCATTATTACCTGTTATTAATAGATCATCTACATACAGACAGATTAATACAATGTCATTGTTACTAACCTGTTTTGAGTAGACTCCAAACTCAACCCTGCATTTCTTGAATCCATTTTTTATCAGCCAGGAATTAATGTGTGTGTTCCAGGCTCGTGGTGCTTGTCTTAGCCCATATAACGCCTTGTTGAGTTTGAACACTTTAGCTTCTTCACCCTTTTTGACAAATCCAGGAGGTTGTGTCACATATACTTCCTCTTCCAACGGGCCATTTAAGAAGGCTGACTTCACGTCCATCTGACTCATTTCCCAGCCTTTTGCATTTGTTATAGCTACCACAAGCCTTACGGTCTCTAACCTTGCTACTGGTGCAAATACGTCTGTAAAATCCACTCCAGGCTTTTGGAGAAAGCCTTTTGCAACTAATCTCGCTTTTAGCTTGGATATGCTTCCATCTGGTTTTAGTTTAGTTTTGAATACCCATTTGACTTCTATCGGATGCTTGTATCTAGGCAGTTTTGTCATCGTCCATGTGCCGTTCTTCTCAATTGCCTTTAATTCTTCTACCATAGCTTCCTTTCATTTCTCTTCTCTGATAGCTTGTTCCCAAGAAAGTATCTCTGTATCAACAAGAAAGGCATCATGAAAAATCTCACCTGTTTCTGTAATCTCTCTATCAGTATAGACCTCATGATTCATTAATCTTGTGGAAGGAAATCTGGTACGTTGTGATTTCCTGATGTTGTCAACTTCTTCATTTGTAGCCATCTGATCACCAGCCTCAGGTCTCCTATCTTCTAACCAGTTGGGAACTATTCTGTTAGAAATTGAAGTTGATTCCAATTCCTGCCAATTATAGGTTGCTGATTCATCAACAATAACATCCCTACTGATTACAATCACCTTTTTTCTCAGGTTGTACATCCTGTAGGCACCTGTGTTGTGATATCCAACTAGTATTAAAGCTTCACTCTTGTCTTCTAATTTTCTTCTCTTCTCATCTGGAATGTGCTTATGACAGATTGATCCAAATATTCTCAGATGTTTTATTGATGGCTTGACTCCAGTCCATGCCTCTTCAGGAGTAGAGTCTATCAAAGCGGTGGTTGGGCACCTATTCAACAAGTAGGCTGCTGTAACAACAGCTTCTCCCCAGAGATTGTGTGGTAGATTCTTTCCTTTCAGCAAGCATCTTGTCATCTCAACTAGAGTTCTGTTTCTCCTTTCGGCTAAACCATTGTGCTGTGGGGTGTAGGGTTCTGTGACTTCATGATTAATTCCCTTTCCTTCACAAAACCTGTTCATCTCGCCTGAGTTGAATTCTCCACCTCCATCAGTCCGAAGTATCTTGACTTGTAGGGCAGATTGTCGCTCAACAAATGCACAGAATTTAACAAAATATGAGTAAACTTCTTTTTTTTTTTTAGCAAATATACCCATAATTTTCTTGTCCATTCATCAACAAAAAGGAGAAAATATTTATTACCTCCATATGTAGTTGTCTCGAATGGACCACAAACATCTGCATGCACGATTTCAAGCGGCTGTTTGGCACGTTTTGGAGCAGATTTCCCGAACCTTGACCTGGTTTGTTTGCCCAGAATGCACTCTTCACACAGTTTCTCTGGAACAGTAATCAGAGGAATTCCTTTTACTAAATCTCTGCTGTTTAACAGGCTTAAACTTCGAAAGTTTAAGTGCCCTAGTCTGTAGTGCCATTTCCAACTTTCATCTTCAATACTCATAGATGATAAGCATTGTATGGTAGAAGCATTTAGATTGACCTTGAAGGTTCTGTTCTTAGCAATTGGAGCCTTGATTATTAGGCGATCTTTTTTATCAAACACTTCTATAGAATTGTCACGCATGATCATGGAGTAACCTTTCTCAAGAAGTTGTCCAAGGCTCAATAAGTTGCTCTTCATACTGGGAACAAATAGCACTTCATCCATATAGGCAGTCTCTCCATTCTTGCATGTGAGCAAGACTTTTCCCACTCCTTCTGCCATCACCATGCTGTCATCTGCAAACCTTATCTTGCTTTTCTTACTTGAATCTAATTCAACCAGCCACTTTCTTCTTCCAGTCATATGGTTGGAGCATCCCGTGTCAAGATACCAACTCTGATCATTCTCCACATGTTCTTGGTTGTAGTTTGTCAACATAATGCGTCTTTCTTTTATTTTTGCATCTGCATGTTGTCTCTCACCTGCATGTGACACAAATTTAATACATTCATTATGTGTACCTGATTGACAACAGCTGTCCTTTATTTCTCCACTGTCTGTCAAACGTGTCGTGTTGTCCATAGGTAACGTGTAATCCACATTCTTCCAGCACATGTCCTTTGACATCGAATCTTTGTCCATTTTTCTAATTTCACTTGCAACACCCATTAATACCACTAATTCTGATTCACAGTCATGGGCATCCTGTGCCAGATTTGTAGTATCATCACTTTTACCCTTCGTGGTTGATTCGTTGTGCCAGCAATCATAAGAATAGTGACCATACTTCTTGCAAATGTAACACTGTATGTTTCGTTTATCTGTGCCTTTCCTGCCTCTACCTCTCGGACATCTACCACCTCTGCTACCTCCATCTTCTCCGTTTTCTTCATCATTCTGTTCTGAGTATGTCGTATTTCTTCCTCCATTTCGTCCACCTCTACCTCTCGATCTTCCTCGGCCTCTGCCTCGGTTCTTGTAGTTTTGCTTCGTTCTTGCTTGAAGAGCTTGCTCCGTTGCTTGTATCGCAGCTACTTTCTCAGCATTCTTTCTTTCAAGCAGTCTTTGTTCATGTGCGACGAGCGAATTCTGTAATTCTTCTATTTTCAACGAGTCGAGGTCTTTACACTCTTCAATGGTGATTACAATGTGATCATACTGCGGGGTTAGAGTACGCAAAACTTTTTCAATTAATTTTCTATCCTTAACAATTTTTCCGCAGGCCCTCATATCATTGATGAGATTCTGGATTCTGCCCATGTATTCTATCACGGTTTCTTCCGTCCCCATGCCCAGAAGTTCATATTGACGCTGTAACGCTTGTGTCGCAACCGGAATCGCGACGGGACGACGATCCAATAAAAGAAGAATAAATTTTAATAAATCATTTGAAAAGAGAGATTTTGGAGTCGCCACCATAGTTTATTCTGGAAAACTACGGAAAAACCATAAAATGATAAGGCATGGTCAATTTGAACCAGATTCTTGGTTCGGGAGTTGGTTACGTGTAGGGAAGGTATTAGCACCCTACAACGCCTGCCCTAAGGCAGTACCTTTAACTAAATGCGTGAATATGGATGTGGTTTTCAAAATGTTTAACTTTCCCTTACAATAGAACTCTGAAGAAACAAACAATATTTTTTAGTTTTTTGGGCCCGACAAGGATTGACCTTGCTCCTACGTATTCTCATGTGAGAAATCAGGGTTACGTAGTTCTTTTAGAAAACTGCTTCAGAAAATTGTTTGGAAAATTGTTTGAGAAATTGTTTGGAAAATGATTTGGATTTTTGGGAGAGTGAGCCTGACAAGGACTAGCCTTGCTCCTACGTATCTCCACTTTTGATGGAGAATCAAGGATCACGTAGTTCTGCGATATTGTTCGTAGTTTTGAAAAAAATAGATGTTTTTAGTTTTCTGAGGATTTTTATATTTTTTGGTATTTTTTTTTATTTAAGAGAATGAAAAGGTTTTTAGCACAAGGACGATGCGTGCGATCACACATGTGCCTAAACCTTTAAAACATATTTTTTGTAATTTAATTTAAAAGAGAGAAAAGGTTTTTAGCACAAGGACGATGCGTGCGATCACACATGTGCCTAAACCTTTGGAACATATTTTTGTTATTTTGAAGAAAGAGAAAAGGTTTTCGGCACAAGGACGATGCGTGCGATCACACATGCGCCTAAACCTTTGAAACATATTTTTGGTATTTTGAAGAAAGAGAAAAGGTTTTTGGCACAAGGACGATGCGTGCGATCACACATGTGCCTAAACCTTTAAAACGTATTTTGGTATTTTGAAGAAAGAGAAAAGGTTTTCGGCACAAGGACGATGCGTGCGATCACACATGTGCCTAAACCTTTAAAACGTATTTTTGGTATTTTGAAGAAAGAGAAAAGGTTTTCGGCACAAGGACGATGCGTGCGATCACACATGTGCCTAAACCTTTAAAACGTATTTTTTGTAATTTTGATGAAAGAGAAAAGGTTTTCGGCACAAGGACGATGCGTGCGATCACACATGTGCCTAAACCTTTAAAACGTATTTTTTGTAATTTTGATGAAAGAGAAAAGGTTTTCGGCACAAGGACGATGCGTGCGATCACACATGCGCCTAAACCTTTAAAACGTATTTTTGATATTTTGAAGAAAGAGAAAAGGTTTTCGGCACAAGGACGATGCGTGCGATCACACATGTGCCTAAACCTTTAAAACATATTTTTGGTATTTTGAAGAAAGAGAAAAGGTTTTCGGCACAAGGACGATGCGTGCGATCACACATGTGCCTAAACCTTTAAAACATATTTTTGGTATTTCGAAGAAAGAGAAAAGGTTTTTGGCACAAGGACGATGCGTGCGATCACACATGTGCCTAAACCTTTAAAACGTATTTTTGGTATTTTTGAAGAAAGAGAATTATTATTATTTTATTTATTTATTTTTTGTGATTTCTGTTCATTACATATATAAAAAAAAGAGTGTGTGCAGTGTTTGACAAATAAATAAAACAAATATAATACAGAGGGATGGGATTATCTTACAAAGGGGGTTACATAAAATAAAATGAATAAACAAATAAATAAGACAAAAAGAAACAGGAATAGCCCAACAAAAATAGGAGTGTAGAGATAAAACCAGGGGTGCCACTCAAAATTCTTGGTAGAGGCCCAAGATGGGGTGCAGTAGTAAAATCGGGTGTCAGAACCGAAATGAGCCCAATGCCCAAATCTCCTTGTTGTTTGCAGAAAGCGGAGTGAGGTGTGAATGGGAAGTGGGGGTGCGCTACGTATTGGCTAGTCCAGGCACAGAGTTCCTTTACTCAGAAACTCATTAGGGGTTCTTCTTCCTTCCTCTCATTTTATCACTTGCACCCAACATCCAAAATCCAAGTCTCTCCCTCATATATTCGCTCCACCACTCAAGCACCCACTTCACCCCACAGCCTCGCCGGCGACACCGAACGCCAAGACTGGCCGCAGCCAGTGCTCGGATGGCTGCCTTAGATCCTGCCAGTTGCCGCGCCAAGCCCTGGCTGCTCTACCTCCCTCCTTCTCTTCTACGCCGCTGCCACCGCCACCCTAGCGGCACGCTCCACAGACTCAAACTCTTCCAAAAAACTTTGTGCAGGAAATCTTGAGAGTTGGAATTGGGTTGAGAGTTGAAACGAATGGGTTTTGTTGATGACCGTGTTGAAGGTGAGGATGAAAATGGTAGGCTGGAGTGTGTGAATATGGGTGTCTGGCCGTGCGTGTTAGCGGTGGCCGTGGGTGTCCAGATGGTTGGGTGTGATGATTGTTCGGTGTTGGAGGTAAAGGCCGTGAGGTCAGGATGAAGAAACAGAAGGAGCCAGTGCCTCCCAGGTGCTGGAGATGATGGAGAAGAAGTTGGAGGTGTTGGCCGAATGGTAAGGATGAAGATGATGAAGTTGGTCGTGGTTTGGGTATAGGAGATTGTGATGGAGACTGCTACATGCAGAGTTTTAACGTGGTGGTGCGTGATGGAAGCTTCATGGTGGCTTGCGGTGGTGAAGTGAAGGCGGAGTGGGTTTGGGTTGCAGATGAGCTGGGGTGGGGGGTCAGTCCAGCGATGACTCGCGGTGGTGGCTGTTACATTGATTGTGGAGGCGCTGTTGCCGCATGGCACAGTGAAGAAAGTGGTTTCGGGGGCTGCTTACGGTGACTGTCACTGTGGTGTAGGGTTAGATGGGAATATGATGAAGATGGGTGAAGATAGGTAGTGGACGTAAGGTGTTTAACAAATGGCCGTGGATGTCAAGATGGTTGGATGTAATGAATGTTTGGTATCAGACATACGCAAATATTCACAACACAATGCACACATGCAAACTTAACTCATGCAAATTTAGCATCAATATAATGGAGACATATTCAAGTTCAAATATCCAAACTCAGTAAATCAAAAAGTGGAAGGTATTACTTACCTCTTGAAGCTTGGTTCACTCTTTGCTATCCCCGTGCGTCCGATCTCCTCTTCCTCTCTTTGGTTGGCTTTCTCTTTCAACAAGGCGTCCCTTCCCCAGTTCTCGAAGTGATGTCTCCGTTCCTCTTGAAGCTTGGTTTATCTTTGTTAAGCCCTGGGTCCTCTTCGTGGCTGGCTTTCCTCTTTCGATAAGGTGCTCCTCCCTCTGAATGCGGAGTATTGTAGTGGTCTCTCAGTCGTTGGAAGTGCCGGTGTAACGTGCTCCTGGCAACACCTCTTCCAGGCACTCTTCTAGCCGTTGAATGTTCCCTGCTGGGATGCTGTAAAGCGTTTTCAATGCTGGATGAAGGCTTACTGGATGAAGATGAGTGCGATGGAGCTGGAGTTGCTATGTGGATGGTGTTCGAGAGGAATATCAGAAGTGATGAAGCTGGAGCTTCTGTCTGGTTTTTTCGGTGAGGATCCCCCTATAGTGAGTGATGGTCGTGTCTGGTTTCGCTGTGGTTGGTAATGAGTGAAGGGTTTTTTTTTGGTTCAGAGATGGATGATGGGTTGGAGGCAATGGACGTTGGAGATGAAAATGAAGAAGATGAAGGTGGCCGACCGTGAGTTGTTGGTTGTGTGGGAATATGGAGGATGGGTATGCAGGGGTGGTGATGATCTTGGCTGTATGTGAATGATAATCCTCTCCGGGTCAGTGGAGTCTGGGTTCTTGAAAAATGAAGATCCGGTCCAGGCAGTTTCCCCAGGTCCCTCAAGATAATTCCAGAGGGGTTCAGAGTGTGGGCTGTGTATAAGGTATGGGTGTTCAAGATGGATCTGCCGAGGTGACCTTGCTGGAGATTTTTTTCGAATCAGGTAACCATTCTGAAGGTAAGTGGAAGCCCCAGGTGTTGCATGCGTTTCAAAATGCCAGACGGAATCAGTACGGAGGTGCCAGATGGGCACTCGTGGGAGACCAACTCAGGTGGACCTCCAGCGGATTGATTCTCCTCTTTTTAAATTCCAAAGACCCATACTGTAAGTGGTTTCTCCTACTGGCCGCGTGTTTGCTTCACCATGTGCCTCCAACAATTGTTCTGCCGCCTTGGTGTTGAGTGGAAGCCAGGGTGTTGAAGGTAAGTGGGAGCAAGATGAATGGGAGGCAGACTCAGGTGTCAGCAAAATGATTCTCCGGTTCCCCCTTTTTTTTAATTTAAAACGCTGCCAGAGACCCATACAGTAAGTGGTTTCAGACGGTCAATGGCGGACAGCGGCAGCTGGAGGTGGGAATCCTCGGTGGAAAGTTCAGACCAAATTTAAAGTGCAGCCACCACTATTTGGACGCTCGGTCAAAACAAGAAACGAGCTACCAAAACGAACGACCGTTCACGAAGATGAACGAACGCTTAGGCCGAATGCTCACAAGGTAGAACAAAACTGCTCCAGGTCGAACGTAAATAGTAGAAAAGAACGAACGTTCACCAGGTCAACCAACGAAAACCGAACGCTCACAAACAATACCCGAACGCTCGACATCTCAAACAGACCGAACGCTCGGCTTGGACGTTCGCTAAACTGAGAACAAAAACACATTAAGAACGAACGTTCAAAAAGTAGAGACCGAACGTTGAGCAGCGAGGACGAACGTCCAAATTACAAAAGGTCGAACGATATAGGACGAACGGTTGAAGCAATGAAGGACGAACGGTTACTGTTCGGACGAACGGCCTCAGTAACAGTGGGAAAGGACGAGCGATCACTGTTGGGACGAACGGCCACAGTAACATTGGGGAAGGACGAACGGCAGAGGACGAACGCTTGATCAAAGAGGACGAACGCTCGCAAGCTTGAATACTGGCCGAACGGTCCAATAGTGAAAAAGGACGAACGGCAGAGGAGAGGACGAACGGTCGAACAGTCACAAGATGGAACCTATGTGGTACTCGGTTCCTGCAACGAGCGAACCGTTTTTTTTGGTGATTTTTTGGTTGCGGATGAAATTAAAAATGTTGAAATAAAATTCAAAACAAGAAAACGAAATTAAAACAGTGAAAATGAAATTGGTACAATAAAAACAAGTCTGGAATAGAAAACAAAAATACAAGAAATCATTTCAACATAGAAAATCAATTCAACATATGATATAAAATATTTTAAAGCAAAAGAAATTAAAGAAAGTAAAATTTCTCTACTATTAAATGTCACCAATTCGTCTACTAATAAAAATTAAAAATTGCAAATGCTTAAAAGAATTTTTTTTCTTGGCCGTGACATTTCATGCATATATATATAAAAAAAAAAAAAAAAAAAAAAAAAAAAAAAAAAAAAAAAAAAACTAAAATACTTCTACTTGGTTCCACTTTTGCCGAGACATTTATGTGTTGAATGCAAAGAGAATTTAAAACAATTGGTATGCTTCTTTCTTATGCACTTCCAACATCTTTTACACATGGTCCACTCATTTTACAAAAGCAATCTAAAGCAATTAAGTTGATGTCTATCACCGTGCAGCTACTACTCATCAAGTTGTCCATCATCAAATAATAAAAGAAATGCATCATGGCCAGGGCCACTTCCCCTTTCACGTAAATCAACAACCATTCTTCCACTTTTGCTTCCTAAATTGGATTCTTGTACACATGGCAGCAGCTGCATACTCCTCATACATAAATCAAATTCTATCTTCTAAATGAGATATGTGCTTCCTCTCTTTGCTACTGGAAACCAACGTTCCATTCCGAAGTGCCGTCCACTTATGCCTTCATTTCAACCATTTTCTCCTTTCTTCCATGATCAACCACCGTTTCATCATTTCTCCTCTTCATAGCAAGTTCTTCTCTTCCTCCCTACGTAACCTTATTTCCAGCAAAACATATCAACATGTGGTATCCCTTCCATCCAGCAAGAATAACTCAACACCTCCAAGGTTGCACATGGTTCTCTTCTTCTCTACACCGTGAGCTCCTTCCTCCAGGTTAACAATTTTTTATTTTCTTTTTTTATTTAGGTGAATGCAATCTACTTCTATGAAAGGTGGATCAACTCTACACGTGCTACTCTACTGCTAAGGAAAAATAAATGAACTAGTTCATTGGTTCCACACAAAGCTGTGAATCACTTTCCCAAAGGTTATAAAATGCTAGAAGAGATTATATAAGGGTCCAGAAAACCAAATGAAAGATGCAATCACAATTCAAGAAAAGGATTAAACTTCAGCTAATCATTCATCATAAAAAAAACATTCTAGTTCTCTCAAAGAAAAACATTCAAAGTGAAAAGAAACAAACAAGTGGTGCTTGGTTGCATGTTGCCTCTTGGCCGTGTGCCTCCTTCCAGTATGTAACAGCAGTGTCTTCAATGATCAAATACAATTTTCTTTTGTTCTTCAAGCCATGCTGGGTCTGTGCGTTTCTTTTTGGGAAGAAAAAAAATGGGATTCAATGATGATCTGAAGTTGCTGAAAAGAAGGCGTTAAAAGTCTCCACTCTAGACCGTGTGTGTTGTATTTTTCTGAGCATAGAGTAGCAACTTGTCTCCCCCTAGCAGCTAGCTTCTCCTTTTTTTCTTCAAATCAATCCCCTCTTTTCTGCTTCTTGCTCCCTACTCCTGTTGTGTGCTTGGACGTTTCCAGCCAGCTGGACACACGGATGTCTGCTGCCACATATGTTATGCATGGATTTAGCACTTCATCTTAGGTTGACGTGGTGTTTGTTGTTGCTGTGTGCACCAAAAATTCAATCCGTGCATTTTTCTTAGAAGTTTCAATTGGAAATTAATAATTGCTGGTTTCTTTGCCTGCACAAAAATAAATTTCATTTTTGTTTCTCATAAATGTAATTGATGAGAAATTTATCTTTCAGTCCTAAAATTATCCGATAATTTCTCTGCACTCAATAATGTAAATAATTAGTCTCAGACAATTCAAATTAATTAAAATACGAATGTCTGGTCAAATTAATCACAATTCAGAAAAATGGGAAAATACTGGATATTTGAGCACAATTTCCCGATTAACTCTAGTACAATAAACTAAGTGCAGTGTAAAAAATAATGGCTCATCAAAATAGACCACACTTAGTCTTTTGCACTCCTGAGCAAAATCAAGAAGAAAATTAGGGAACTACTCAAACATTAGGGAAGTGACACAGACTCGACAACCAGACAACAAAGACTCCAAAACAGAAACACACCTTCACAATTCTCACAAAATCTGGACAGTAAAAGGTATAGGCAGAATCCCACACAGAGTCAATGAAAACAAATACTCAAAGAATTATCCAAACAGTTCAGTACAAGGGAAATATTCAATCAGTTCAAGAGATGAATCGACAGCAACAGAGCCTCACAGATGCACACAATCAGTGTTTCTCTCAAGTGTTTAAGGTAAATCAATGTCACTCAGTTCACTCAAGAAAGCAAACACAAATAGGCTTGGCAAGCCTCTAATATCAACACTCAAGCAGATACGCATGTTCAAATCAAAAGGTCCTTTTACGGTCATAATGGGTCAAGGACAAGGGAGGATATATCTGGATAAAAGGCTATAAACCATAAGGGATAAATGAGCAATGAGAAACAAGTATAAACACATTCAAACTCACCTACAACCTCTAATTCCATCCTCTAATTAACTCCATTATTCACCGTTGTTCACAATTTTTATTTATTTTTTTTTTTTGATTTTTTTTTTTTTTTTTTCGATTATTTTTTTTTTTTTCATCCTGTCTCTTTTCTTTACTCTGTTCAACACACAATTTCAAGAGACAAGATGTACTACATATTTACAAACAGAAACAAGATACGAAGAGAACTCACTAGCCAATTCATCTGAAATTCCCAAGAGACCACACTTAATCCCAAAACAATTCTAAAGCTACAAAATTCCCTAAGGCTCAGGTAATAATGTTTTTTCACTTAGGGCTGGTGTATGAGCTTCAAAACAAATAAATGGGGAAAAACATAGGCTCAAAAGGGTTATCAATGGATCAAAACAAGGTAGGCTTATCTGGCTTAGAGGCTCAACAACAAAATGCCTTTATCCCTTTCAAACATGCGTATTAGTCAAGAATCAATTAAAAGAGTGAAGCCAAGACATATGTGAAAGCAATCAAGGCATCACACACAATAAAGATCATCAAATGGCTCAAATCTCACACAGGTATTAGGGTCACCATCAATTCAACTCTCAAATATCATGATCATCTCCCAAGCAAAGTAAAGCAAGGATTTCAACAATTCAGAGTATCAATGAAGTGCAGGAAAACTGACAACCTAATCACAGTCCAGAATTCACGAAAATCATGCAAAACTGTACATAAGACACAACAAATTGCAAACAAACTGAAATATATATACAAAGAAACAACCTCCCCTAATATACCACACTTAAACGACACAATGTCCTCAGTGTGTCACAATCAGCAGATCAAGCAATCAAAACAATCATCAGATATCGACAAAGTGCAATAAAAGTGAGGAGGGAAGAAACTCCCTGAGTCAGGTGGGAGGGTAGGTGGGGTAGACCAAAGATGTCTCCTCCACCACTGCATCCAAGAGAGAAGGATTGCTGAGGAAGGGCTTCAGTCTATGCCCGTTCACCTTGAAGCTTTTAGTTGCAGATGGACCCTGGATTTCTACTGCACCATAAGGATAAACATTAGTCACAACAAAGGGTCCAGTCCACTTTGATCTCAACTTACCACCCATGAGGCCGAGTCTAGAGTTATACAGCAAAACTTGTTGGCCAACCTCGAAGTCCTTTCTAACAATGGAGCTATCATGGAACCTCTTGGTCCTTTCCTTGTAGAACTTCGAATTCTCATAAGCTTCCAATCGGATTTCATCCAGTTCATTCAGTTGCAACTTCCTTTCCTCTCCAGCTTGATCCATGGAGAAGTTGCATGACTTCACAGCCCAATACGCCCGATGCTCGATCTCAACTGGTAGATGACACGCCTTTCCAAAGACAACCCTGTACGGAGACATCCCAATGGGTGCTTTGTAGGCAGTCCTGTGGGCCCAAAGAGCATCGTCCAATCTGTTACTCCAATCTTTCCTGTTGGGCTGGACAATCTTTTCCAAAATCCTCTTAATCTCCCTGTTGGAGATCTCAGCCTGCCCATTTGTTTGGGGGTGGTAAGGTGTAGAAACTCTGTGCGTCACCCCATATTTCTTGAGCAAAGCTTGCATGGATCTGTTACAAAAATGGGTTCCCTGATCACTAACAATTGCTCTAGGCACTCCAAACCTGCAAAAGAGGTGAGATCTAACAAAGTCTACAACAACTCGAGCATCATTAGTCCTGGTGGCTTTAGCTTCCACCCATTTTGAAACATAATCAACAGCAAGGAGAATATAACAAAAACCAAAAGAAACAGGAAAAGGACCCATGAAATCTATACCCCAGACATCAAACACCTCACAGAATAGCATAGGTTGTTGAGGCATTTCTTGTCTCTGTGAAAGTTGTCCTCCTGCTTTCTGGCAAGACTCACAGGTGCTGCAAATCCTCTCCACATCCTTGAAGATGGAAGGCCAATAGAAACCACAGTCAAACACCCTGCGAGCTGTTCTCTGTATCCCCAGATGACCACCAGGTGAGGAGGCATGACAAAACTGCAGGACCGAGTCAATCTCATGGTCCGGAATGCATCTCCTAGTAACCTGGTCACTACACAATTTCCACAGATATGGGTCATCCCAAACATAATACTTAGCATCACTCTTAATTTTAGCAATCTGAGCACGTGATGCTAAGGGAGGAAAAACAGAAGCAACCAAATAATTTACAATGTGTGCAAACCAAGGGGTGGGGTGAGAGGAAGAAATCATCAACAAACTCTCATCAGGAAAGTCATCCTGGATGGGCAACACATCAACTTCATTCCCAGCTCTCTCAATCCGGCTGAGGTGGTCTGCAACCAAATTCTGTGCTCCACTCCGGTCTTTGATCTGCAAGTCAAACTCCTGGAGCAGTAGCATCCACCTGATCAATCTAGGCTTTGACTCAGCCTTCTTCAACAGAAACTTAAGAGCTGCATGGTCAGTATACACGATAACAGGTGATCCAAGCAAATATGACCTAAACTTATCAAGGGCAAAAACAATTGCCAACAGCTCTTTTTCAGTGGTGGTATAGTTTGCTTGGGCAGCATCCAAAGTGCGTGAAGCATAGTAAATCACTCTCGGCAGCTTGTCAATTTTCTGTGTCAAGACAGCCCCCAATGCATAATTAGATGCATCACACATGAGCTCAAATGGGGCTGTCCAATCCGGTGCCTGAATGATAGGGGTGGTGGTCAAAGCTTCCTTCAGGCAATCAAAAGCCTGCTTGCATCTGTCATCACAAACAAAGTCAACATCCTTCTGCAGCAGTCTAGATAAGGGTAGCGCCTTCTTGCTGAAATCTTTGATGAAGCGCCTGTAGAAACCTGCATGTCCAAGGAAAGATCGCACCTCTCGCACGCAAGAGGGGTAAGGCAACTGCGAAATAACAGATATCTTTGCAGGGTCTACTTCTATTCCCTTTTCAGAAATGATATGCCCTAGAACCAAACCTTGTTCAACCATAAAATGACATTTCTCAAAATTTAGAACAAGGTTTGTTTCTATGCATCTTTTCAAAACCTTTTCCAGACTGTCCAAACATGCATCAAAAGAGGATCCATACACAGTAAAGTCATCCATAAACACCTCTATGCAACTCTCAAGAAAGTCGCTAAAAATGCTAAGCATGCACCGTTGGAAAGTACCAGGGGCATTGCATAGACCAAAGGGCATCCTTCTGTAGGCAAAAGTGCCAAAGGGGCAGGTGAATGTGGTTTTCTCTTGATCCTCAGGCGCAATATTGATCTGAAAATAGCCAGAAAAACCGTCAAGAAAACAGTAATGAGATTTACCTGCCAGGCGCTCTAGCATCTGATCGATGAATGGCAAGGGAAAATGATCCTTTCTGGTTGCTTGGTTGAGCCTCCTATAGTCAATGCAGACTCTCCAGCTGTTCTGCACTCTAGTTGGGATAAGCTCATCCTTCTCATTCTTTACCACAGTGAGGCCGGTTTTCTTGGGTACGACATGGATGGGGCTCACCCACTGACTGTCTGAAATAGGGTAGATGATTCCTGCTTGCAAAAGCTTAGTCACCTCCTTCTTGATGACGTCCATGATCACGGGGTTTTGCCTTCTTTGCGGCTGTCTCACTGGCTTTGCTCCATCTTCCAAAAGAATTCTATGCATGCATGTGGATGGGCTAATACCAGGTATGTCAGCCAAACTCCAACCAATGGCCTTCTTGTTCTTCCTCAGCACACCAAGTAACTTCTCCTCTTGAACATAATCAAGGGAGGTAGAAATGATCACCGGTTTCTTCTTATCATCCTCCAAGTACACGTACTTGAGGTTATCTGGGAGCTGTTTCAGCTCAGGAGTGGGTTCCTGCAAGTCAGATTCAAGTGTACTTCCTGCAACGTGGTTAATGCATTCTGACTCTAAAGAATTCACAGGTAAAGGCAGAACACCCATCTCATCCGAATCCAAATCAATATCCATGACAGAAATATCGTCCACATCATCAATATCAAGAACATCATCAACATCATGGATATCAAAATTCTCATCGAAATTAACATCATTCTCAAATTCAGATTCAATGCATGTATGTAGAGAAGATAGAAAATAATGTTCTTTCTTATGCACAGAATCAAACTCATCAACAACATACTTATCAATGATGTCATCCAACATGTCAATCTTAAAAACAGAATGGTCCTCAGCTGGAAATTTCATTGCATCAAGGATATTAAAATGAACAATAATATCAGCAAATTCCATAGACAAGGTTCCAGCATACACATCAATCTTAGTTCGGGCAGTTTTCAAGAATGGTCTGCCTAAGATAATGGGAGCGGATCCGTGAGAGAATCCCTCCTCCATTTCCAAAACATAAAAGTCAGCAGGAAAAATCAATTCACCAACCCTAACTAAGACATCTTCTGTGAAACCCGTTGGGTGGGTAACACTCCTATTGGCCAACTGAATGACCACACCCGTGGTTTGCAAAGGACCAAGACACAAAGATTTATATATGGACAAAGGCATGACATTAATAGAAGCACCCAAATCAAGCATAGCATTTTCGAATTTACTATTTCCAATCACACAAGGAATGCAAAACATACCTGGGTCCTTGCACTTTTCAGGAATATGCGGAACCGACTTACCAATAAGCGCAGATACATTCCTTCCCATGCTAATCCTCTCATTGCCCTTCATCTTCCTCTTGTGTGTGCACAACTCCTTCAAGAATTTGGCATACTTCGGTATCTGCTTGATGGCATCAAGTAGAGGTATATTCACCTCTACCTTCCTGAAGGTCTCCAGAATTTCTTTATCCACCTCTTCCATCTTTTTGCTAGGAAGTGCCCGTGAAGGGAATGGAAGAGGGATAGGTCGGTCAACACATGGAGAAGGTGCGGCAGCGGTGGTGGTGGAAAAAGAAGAAGATCCACCTGAAGAAGAACCACCGGCTGGAGAAGAAGATTCACCCACTTCAAACGTCCTGTGTGGACCATCATGCTCGTCCTCTCTAGGAAAAGTGGCAGGCACAGGTGTAGGTGTAGAAGTGGGCTCTGAAGGTACAGCAATTTGCTTCCCTGATCTAAGGGTTATGGCACTCACATTTCTTGGATTCTGCACAGTCTGGGATGGTAACTTATCAGAATTCTGAGACTGCGCCTGATTTATCTGAGTGGCCATCTGACCCATCTGGTTAGTGAGACTCTGTATGGAAACTCCCATCTGGTTTATCTGAGTCGCCATCTGTAGGTTTTGAATGGTCATTTGTCTCACTAACTCTTCCAATGAAGGTTCAGATGAAGTGGAAGGTTGGGCAGCTGGTTGAGCAGCTGCTTGAGCATGTGGCTCTTGCTGTTGCTGTTGTTGTTGTCTTTGGTGTTGCTGCATAGGTGGGGGAACATATCTGTTAGGTGCTCCAGCATTCTGGAAAGGTGGTGCCTGTTGCTGATGCTGTGGCGTATTGTTCCATCTAAGATTGGGGTGATTCCTCCACCCTGGGTTGTACCTGTTAGTGGACAAGTCATGATTTTGATGTTGCGGCTGCCTATTGTTATAGATATTTGTAGCATAAGCCTGAGGCACATCAGAGGCAGCAGAGTGCTGTAGAGAAGGACACGCATCTGTATAATGGTCGGTGGAAGGACAAATACCGCACAGTCGTGCAACAGATGCAGATGGAGCTGTAGATCTCTGGTTGGTAGTCCACTGTGTCACCAACTTCGCGAGAGAGTCAATCTTGCTTTCCAATTTGCTTTCAACAGCTGATAAAGATTGGGTAACAACATCGTGTACGCCCCTCACCACAATGGCATCATTCCTGGCACTAAACTGTTGTGAGTTGGAGGCCATCTTCTCAATCAATCGCCTGGCCTCAACAGGTGTGGTGTCTCCAAGGGCTCCACCACTGGCAGCATCAATCATACCCCGATCCATGTTGTTTAGACCCTCATAGAAATACTGAATAAGAAGTTGTTCCGGTATCTGATGATGGGGGCAGCTAGCACAAAGTGTCTTGAATCTCTCCCAATACTCATACAGGTTCTCTCCACCAGTCTGCCTGATCCCAGTTATGTCTTTTCTGATAGCTGTGGTCCGGGATGCTGGGAAAAATTTATCTAAGAACAACTTCTTCAGATCATCCCAATTGGTGACGGATCTAGGCGCCAAACCATATAGCCAATCCTTAGCAACATTTTCCAATGAATGAGGGAATGCCTTCAGGAAGATGTGCTCTTCAGGAACATCATGAGGTTTCATACTGGAACAGACAATGTGGAATTCCTTCAAATGCTTATGTGGACTCTCACCTGCAAGACCACTAAACTTGGGCAACAAATGGATCAGTCCAGTCTTGAGAACAAATGGAACGTCCTCATCAGGATATTGGATGCACAAGCTTTCAATATCAAAATCAGGTGCAGCCATCTCCCTAAAAGTCCTCTCGCGAGGTGGAGGTTGTGCCATATTGTTCTCAGTGTGAAAAACAACAGAATCAAAATCAGAATCAAGTACAGATGCAACAGATGCAGTATGCACAGAGTACTCAACAGTAGGATGCACAATATCTAATGGAACAGGTTCAAAAACAGACTCTAAAGACAAATTCCTAGAATGCCTAATTAAGCTATGAAAAGTCCTATCAATCTCAGGATCAAAGGGTGGTATGAATCCAGGATTTCCTCTAGTCATGCACTAAATCACGACACCCTGTAATCATGAAATAAAAGCACAGAAAATTCAAGCCACAGAAACAAACACAAGATAGCAAAACGACACTATTACAAACACAATACAAATCACACAACACAAACACAAGACCCAAAACTAAACCGTTGGTCCCCGGCAGCGGCGCCAAAATTTGATACGGCTGTTGCGGCCGATCAAATTTGATGTGCAATTAAAAATGCAGTACAGTGCTAGGAGGTGACTCCTAGGTCGTCTCTCAGGGACCAATTTGAGGTTCTGTCTCTTGTCAACACGTAGTGAGGGGGTTTTTTTTTGGTGATTTTTGGTTGCGGATGAAATTAAAAATGTTGAAATAAAATTCAAAACAAGAAAACGAAATTAAAACAGTGAAAATGAAATTGGTACAATAAAAACAAGTCTGGAATAGAAAACAAAAATACAAGAAATCATTTCAACATAGAAAATCAATTCAACATATGATATAAAATATTTTAAAGCAAAAGAAATTAAAGAAAGTAAAATTTCTCTACTATTAAATGTCACCAATTCGTCTACTAATAAAAATTAAAAATTGCAAATGCTTAAAAGAATTTTTTTTCTTGGCCGTGACATTTCATGCATATATATATAAAAAAAAAAAAAAAAAAAAAAAACTAAAATACTTCTACTTGGTTCCACTTTTGCCGAGACATTTATGTGTTGAATGCAAAGAGAATTTAAAACAATTGGTATGCTTCTTTCTTATGCACTTCCAACATCTTTTACACATGGTCCACTCATTTTACAAAAGCAATCTAAAGCAATTAAGTTGATGTCTATCACCGTGCAGCTACTACTCATCAAGTTGTCCATCATCAAATAATAAAAGAAATGCATCATGGCCAGGGCCACTTCCCCTTTCACGTAAATCAACAACCATTCTTCCACTTTTGCTTCCTAAATTGGATTCTTGTACACATGGCAGCAGCTGCATACTCCTCATACATAAATCAAATTCTATCTTCTAAATGAGATATGTGCTTCCTCTCTTTGCTACTGGAAACCAACGTTCCATTCCGAAGTGCCGTCCACTTATGCCTTCATTTCAACCATTTTCTCCTTTCTTCCATGATCAACCACCGTTTCATCATTTCTCCTCTTCATAGCAAGTTCTTCTCTTCCTCCCTACGTAACCTTATTTCCAGCAAAACATATCAACATGTGGTATCCCTTCCATCCAGCAAGAATAACTCAACACCTCCAAGGTTGCACATGGTTCTCTTCTTCTCTACACCGTGAGCTCCTTCCTCCAGGTTAACAATTTTTTATTTTCTTTTTTTATTTAGGTGAATGCAATCTACTTCTATGAAAGGTGGATCAACTCTACACGTGCTACTCTACTGCTAAGGAAAAATAAATGAACTAGTTCATTGGTTCCACACAAAGCTGTGAATCACTTTCCCAAAGGTTATAAAATGCTAGAAGAGATTATATAAGGGTCCAGAAAACCAAATGAAAGATGCAATCACAATTCAAGAAAAGGATTAAACTTCAGCTAATCATTCATCATAAAAAAAACATTCTAGTTCTCTCAAAGAAAAACATTCAAAGTGAAAAGAAACAAACAAGTGGTGCTTGGTTGCATGTTGCCTCTTGGCCGTGTGCCTCCTTCCAGTATGTAACAGCAGTGTCTTCAATGATCAAATACAATTTTCTTTTGTTCTTCAAGCCATGCTGGGTCTGTGCGTTTCTTTTTGGGAAGAAAAAAAATGGGATTCAATGATGATCTGAAGTTGCTGAAAAGAAGGCGTTAAAAGTCTCCACTCTAGACCGTGTGTGTTGTATTTTTCTGAGCATAGAGTAGCAACTTGTCTCCCCCTAGCAGCTAGCTTCTCCTTTTTTTCTTCAAATCAATCCCCTCTTTTCTGCTTCTTGCTCCCTACTCCTGTTGTGTGCTTGGACGTTTCCAGCCAGCTGGACACACGGATGTCTGCTGCCACATATGTTATGCATGGATTTAGCACTTCATCTTAGGTTGACGTGGTGTTTGTTGTTGCTGTGTGCACCAAAAATTCAATCCGTGCATTTTTCTTAGAAGTTTCAATTGGAAATTAATAATTGCTGGTTTCTTTGCCTGCACAAAAATAAATTTCATTTTTGTTTCTCATAAATGTAATTGATGAGAAATTTATCTTTCAGTCCTAAAATTATCCGATAATTTCTCTGCACTCAATAATGTAAATAATTAGTCTCAGACAATTCAAATTAATTAAAATACGAATGTCTGGTCAAATTAATCACAATTCAGAAAAATGGGAAAATACTGGATATTTGAGCACAATTTCCCGATTAACTCTAGTACAATAAACTAAGTGCAGTGTAAAAAATAATGGCTCATCAAAATAGACCACACTTAGTCTTTTGCACTCCTGAGCAAAATCAAGAAGAAAATTAGGGAACTACTCAAACATTAGGGAAGTGACACAGACTCGACAACCAGACAACAAAGACTCCAAAACAGAAACACACCTTCACAATTCTCACAAAATCTGGACAGTAAAAGGTATAGGCAGAATCCCACACAGAGTCAATGAAAACAAATACTCAAAGAATTATCCAAACAGTTCAGTACAAGGGAAATATTCAATCAGTTCAAGAGATGAATCGACAGCAACAGAGCCTCACAGATGCACACAATCAGTGTTTCTCTCAAGTGTTTAAGGTAAATCAATGTCACTCAGTTCACTCAAGAAAGCAAACACAAATAGGCTTGGCAAGCCTCTAATATCAACACTCAAGCAGATACGCATGTTCAAATCAAAAGGTCCTTTTACGGTCATAATGGGTCAAGGACAAGGGAGGATATATCTGGATAAAAGGCTATAAACCATAAGGGATAAATGAGCAATGGGAAACAAGTATAAACACATTCAAACTCACCTACAACCTCTAATTCCATCCTCTAATTAACTCCATTATTCACCGTTGTTCACAATTTTTATTTATTTATTTTTTTTGATTTTTTTTTTTTTTTTTCGATTATTTTTTTTTTTTTCATCCTGTCTCTTTTCTTTACTCTGTTCAACACACAATTTCAAGAGACAAGATGTACTACATATTTACAAACAGAAACAAGATACGAAGAGAACTCACTAGCCAATTCATCTGAAATTCCCAAGAGACCACACTTAATCCCAAAACAATTCTAAAGCTACAAAATTCCCTAAGGCTCAGGTAATAATGTTTTTTCACTTAGGGCTGGTGTATGAGCTTCAAAACAAATAAATGGGGAAAAACATAGGCTCAAAAGGGTTATCAATGGATCAAAACAAGGTAGGCTTATCTGGCTTAGAGGCTCAACAACAAAATGCCTTTATCCCTTTCAAACATGCGTATTAGTCAAGAATCAATTAAAAGAGTGAAGCCAAGACATATGTGAAAGCAATCAAGGCATCACACACAATAAAGATCATCAAATGGCTCAAATCTCACACAGGTATTAGGGTCACCATCAATTCAACTCTCAAATATCATGATCATCTCCCAAGCAAAGTAAAGCAAGGATTTCAACAATTCAGAGTATCAATGAAGTGCAGGAAAACTGACAACCTAATCACAGTCCAGAATTCACGAAAATCATGCAAAACTGTACATAAGACACAACAAATTGCAAACAAACTGAAATATATATACAAAGAAACAACCTCCCCTAATATACCACACTTAAACGACACAATGTCCTCAGTGTGTCACAATCAGCAGATCAAGCAATCAAAACAATCATCAGATATCGACAAAGTGCAATAAAAGTGAGGAGGGAAGAAACTCCCTGAGTCAGGTGGGAGGGTAGGTGGGGTAGACCAAAGATGTCTCCTCCACCACTGCATCCAAGAGAGAAGGATTGCTGAGGAAGGGCTTCAGTCTATGCCCGTTCACCTTGAAGCTTTTAGTTGCAGATGGACCCTGGATTTCTACTGCACCATAAGGATAAACATTAGTCACAACAAAGGGTCCAGTCCACTTTGATCTCAACTTACCACCCATGAGGCCGAGTCTAGAGTTATACAGCAAAACTTGTTGGCCAACCTCGAAGTCCTTTCTAACAATGGAGCTATCATGGAACCTCTTGGTCCTTTCCTTGTAGAACTTCGAATTCTCATAAGCTTCCAATCGGATTTCATCCAGTTCATTCAGTTGCAACTTCCTTTCCTCTCCAGCTTGATCCATGGAGAAGTTGCATGACTTCACAGCCCAATACGCCCGATGCTCGATCTCAACTGGTAGATGACACGCCTTTCCAAAGACAACCCTGTACGGAGACATCCCAATGGGTGCTTTGTAGGCAGTCCTGTGGGCCCAAAGAGCATCGTCCAATCTGTTACTCCAATCTTTCCTGTTGGGCTGGACAATCTTTTCCAAAATCCTCTTAATCTCCCTGTTGGAGATCTCAGCCTGCCCATTTGTTTGGGGGTGGTAAGGTGTAGAAACTCTGTGCGTCACCCCATATTTCTTGAGCAAAGCTTGCATGGATCTGTTACAAAAATGGGTTCCCTGATCACTAACAATTGCTCTAGGCACTCCAAACCTGCAAAAGAGGTGAGATCTAACAAAGTCTACAACAACTCGAGCATCATTAGTCCTGGTGGCTTTAGCTTCCACCCATTTTGAAACATAATCAACAGCAAGGAGAATATAACAAAAACCAAAAGAAACAGGAAAAGGACCCATGAAATCTATACCCCAGACATCAAACACCTCACAGAATAGCATAGGTTGTTGAGGCATTTCTTGTCTCTGTGAAAGTTGTCCTCCTGCTTTCTGGCAAGACTCACAGGTGCTGCAAATCCTCTCCACATCCTTGAAGATGGAAGGCCAATAGAAACCACAGTCAAACACCCTGCGAGCTGTTCTCTGTATCCCCAGATGACCACCAGGTGAGGAGGCATGACAAAACTGCAGGACCGAGTCAATCTCATGGTCCGGAATGCATCTCCTAGTAACCTGGTCACTACACAATTTCCACAGATATGGGTCATCCCAAACATAATACTTAGCATCACTCTTAATTTTAGCAATCTGAGCACGTGATGCTAAGGGAGGAAAAACAGAAGCAACCAAATAATTTACAATGTGTGCAAACCAAGGGGTGGGGTGAGAGGAAGAAATCATCAACAAACTCTCATCAGGAAAGTCATCCTGGATGGGCAACACATCAACTTCATTCCCAGCTCTCTCAATCCGGCTGAGGTGGTCTGCAACCAAATTCTGTGCTCCACTCCGGTCTTTGATCTGCAAGTCAAACTCCTGGAGCAGTAGCATCCACCTGATCAATCTAGGCTTTGACTCAGCCTTCTTCAACAGAAACTTAAGAGCTGCATGGTCAGTATACACGATAACAGGTGATCCAAGCAAATATGACCTAAACTTATCAAGGGCAAAAACAATTGCCAACAGCTCTTTTTCAGTGGTGGTATAGTTTGCTTGGGCAGCATCCAAAGTGCGTGAAGCATAGTAAATCACTCTCGGCAGCTTGTCAATTTTCTGTGTCAAGACAGCCCCCAATGCATAATTAGATGCATCACACATGAGCTCAAATGGGGCTGTCCAATCCGGTGCCTGAATGATAGGGGTGGTGGTCAAAGCTTCCTTCAGGCAATCAAAAGCCTGCTTGCATCTGTCATCACAAACAAAGTCAACATCCTTCTGCAGCAGTCTAGATAAGGGTAGCGCCTTCTTGCTGAAATCTTTGATGAAGCGCCTGTAGAAACCTGCATGTCCAAGGAAAGATCGCACCTCTCGCACGCAAGAGGGGTAAGGCAACTGCGAAATAACAGATATCTTTGCAGGGTCTACTTCTATTCCCTTTTCAGAAATGATATGCCCTAGAACCAAACCTTGTTCAACCATAAAATGACATTTCTCAAAATTTAGAACAAGGTTTGTTTCTATGCATCTTTTCAAAACCTTTTCCAGACTGTCCAAACATGCATCAAAAGAGGATCCATACACAGTAAAGTCATCCATAAACACCTCTATGCAACTCTCAAGAAAGTCGCTAAAAATGCTAAGCATGCACCGTTGGAAAGTACCAGGGGCATTGCATAGACCAAAGGGCATCCTTCTGTAGGCAAAAGTGCCAAAGGGGCAGGTGAATGTGGTTTTCTCTTGATCCTCAGGCGCAATATTGATCTGAAAATAGCCAGAAAAACCGTCAAGAAAACAGTAATGAGATTTACCTGCCAGGCGCTCTAGCATCTGATCGATGAATGGCAAGGGAAAATGATCCTTTCTGGTTGCTTGGTTGAGCCTCCTATAGTCAATGCAGACTCTCCAGCTGTTCTGCACTCTAGTTGGGATAAGCTCATCCTTCTCATTCTTTACCACAGTGAGGCCGGTTTTCTTGGGTACGACATGGATGGGGCTCACCCACTGACTGTCTGAAATAGGGTAGATGATTCCTGCTTGCAAAAGCTTAGTCACCTCCTTCTTGATGACGTCCATGATCACGGGGTTTTGCCTTCTTTGCGGCTGTCTCACTGGCTTTGCTCCATCTTCCAAAAGAATTCTATGCATGCATGTGGATGGGCTAATACCAGGTATGTCAGCCAAACTCCAACCAATGGCCTTCTTGTTCTTCCTCAGCACACCAAGTAACTTCTCCTCTTGAACATAATCAAGGGAGGTAGAAATGATCACCGGTTTCTTCTTATCATCCTCCAAGTACACGTACTTGAGGTTATCTGGGAGCTGTTTCAGCTCAGGAGTGGGTTCCTGCAAGTCAGATTCAAGTGTACTTCCTGCAACGTGGTTAATGCATTCTGACTCTAAAGAATTCACAGGTAAAGGCAGAACACCCATCTCATCCGAATCCAAATCAATATCCATGACAGAAATATCGTCCACATCATCAATATCAAGAACATCATCAACATCATGGATATCAAAATTCTCATCGAAATTAACATCATTCTCAAATTCAGATTCAATGCATGTATGTAGAGAAGATAGAAAATAATGTTCTTTCTTATGCACAGAATCAAACTCATCAACAACATACTTATCAATGATGTCATCCAACATGTCAATCTTAAAAACAGAATGGTCCTCAGCTGGAAATTTCATTGCATCAAGGATATTAAAATGAACAATAATATCAGCAAATTCCATAGACAAGGTTCCAGCATACACATCAATCTTAGTTCGGGCAGTTTTCAAGAATGGTCTGCCTAAGATAATGGGAGCGGATCCGTGAGAGAATCCCTCCTCCATTTCCAAAACATAAAAGTCAGCAGGAAAAATCAATTCACCAACCCTAACTAAGACATCTTCTGTGAAACCCGTTGGGTGGGTAACACTCCTATTGGCCAACTGAATGACCACACCCGTGGTTTGCAAAGGACCAAGACACAAAGATTTATATATGGACAAAGGCATGACATTAATAGAAGCACCCAAATCAAGCATAGCATTTTCGAATTTACTATTTCCAATCACACAAGGAATGCAAAACATACCTGGGTCCTTGCACTTTTCAGGAATATGCGGAACCGACTTACCAATAAGCGCAGATACATTCCTTCCCATGCTAATCCTCTCATTGCCCTTCATCTTCCTCTTGTGTGTGCACAACTCCTTCAAGAATTTGGCATACTTCGGTATCTGCTTGATGGCATCAAGTAGAGGTATATTCACCTCTACCTTCCTGAAGGTCTCCAGAATTTCTTTATCCACCTCTTCCATCTTTTTGCTAGGAAGTGCCCGTGAAGGGAATGGAAGAGGGATAGGTCGGTCAACACATGGAGAAGGTGCGGCAGCGGTGGTGGTGGAAAAAGAAGAAGATCCACCTGAAGAAGAACCACCGGCTGGAGAAGAAGATTCACCCACTTCAAACGTCCTGTGTGGACCATCATGCTCGTCCTCTCTAGGAAAAGTGGCAGGCACAGGTGTAGGTGTAGAAGTGGGCTCTGAAGGTACAGCAATTTGCTTCCCTGATCTAAGGGTTATGGCACTCACATTTCTTGGATTCTGCACAGTCTGGGATGGTAACTTATCAGAATTCTGAGACTGCGCCTGATTTATCTGAGTGGCCATCTGACCCATCTGGTTAGTGAGACTCTGTATGGAAACTCCCATCTGGTTTATCTGAGTCGCCATCTGTAGGTTTTGAATGGTCATTTGTCTCACTAACTCTTCCAATGAAGGTTCAGATGAAGTGGAAGGTTGGGCAGCTGGTTGAGCAGCTGCTTGAGCATGTGGCTCTTGCTGTTGCTGTTGTTGTTGTCTTTGGTGTTGCTGCATAGGTGGGGGAACATATCTGTTAGGTGCTCCAGCATTCTGGAAAGGTGGTGCCTGTTGCTGATGCTGTGGCGTATTGTTCCATCTAAGATTGGGGTGATTCCTCCACCCTGGGTTGTACCTGTTAGTGGACAAGTCATGATTTTGATGTTGCGGCTGCCTATTGTTATAGATATTTGTAGCATAAGCCTGAGGCACATCAGAGGCAGCAGAGTGCTGTAGAGAAGGACACGCATCTGTATAATGGTCGGTGGAAGGACAAATACCGCACAGTCGTGCAACAGATGCAGATGGAGCTGTAGATCTCTGGTTGGTAGTCCACTGTGTCACCAACTTCGCGAGAGAGTCAATCTTGCTTTCCAATTTGCTTTCAACAGCTGATAAAGATTGGGTAACAACATCGTGTACGCCCCTCACCACAATGGCATCATTCCTGGCACTAAACTGTTGTGAGTTGGAGGCCATCTTCTCAATCAATCGCCTGGCCTCAACAGGTGTGGTGTCTCCAAGGGCTCCACCACTGGCAGCATCAATCATACCCCGATCCATGTTGTTTAGACCCTCATAGAAATACTGAATAAGAAGTTGTTCCGGTATCTGATGATGGGGGCAGCTAGCACAAAGTGTCTTGAATCTCTCCCAATACTCATACAGGTTCTCTCCACCAGTCTGCCTGATCCCAGTTATGTCTTTTCTGATAGCTGTGGTCCGGGATGCTGGGAAAAATTTATCTAAGAACAACTTCTTCAGATCATCCCAATTGGTGACGGATCTAGGCGCCAAACCATATAGCCAATCCTTAGCAACATTTTCCAATGAATGAGGGAATGCCTTCAGGAAGATGTGCTCTTCAGGAACATCATGAGGTTTCATACTGGAACAGACAATGTGGAATTCCTTCAAATGCTTATGTGGACTCTCACCTGCAAGACCACTAAACTTGGGCAACAAATGGATCAGTCCAGTCTTGAGAACAAATGGAACGTCCTCATCAGGATATTGGATGCACAAGCTTTCAATATCAAAATCAGGTGCAGCCATCTCCCTAAAAGTCCTCTCGCGAGGTGGAGGTTGTGCCATATTGTTCTCAGTGTGAAAAACAACAGAATCAAAATCAGAATCAAGTACAGATGCAACAGATGCAGTATGCACAGAGTACTCAACAGTAGGATGCACAATATCTAATGGAACAGGTTCAAAAACAGACTCTAAAGACAAATTCCTAGAATGCCTAATTAAGCTATGAAAAGTCCTATCAATCTCAGGATCAAAGGGTGGTATGAATCCAGGATTTCCTCTAGTCATGCACTAAATCACGACACCCTGTAATCATGAAATAAAAGCACAGAAAATTCAAGCCACAGAAACAAACACAAGATAGCAAAACGACACTATTACAAACACAATACAAATCACACAACACAAACACAAGACCCAAAACTAAACCGTTGGTCCCCGGCAGCGGCGCCAAAATTTGATACGGCTGTCGCGGCCGATCAAATTTGATGTGCAATTAAAAATGCAGTACAGTGCTAGGAGGTGACTCCTAGGTCGTCTCTCAGGGACCAATTTGAGGTTCTGTCTCTTGTCAACACGTAGTGAGGGGGTTTTTTTTTGGTGATTTTTGGTTGCGGATGAAATTAAAAATGTTGAAATAAAATTCAAAACAAGAAAACGAAATTAAAACAGTGAAAATGAAATTGGTACAATAAAAACAAGTCTGGAATAGAAAACAAAAATACAAGAAATCATTTCAACATAGAAAATCAATTCAACATATGATATAAAATATTTTAAAGCAAAAGAAATTAAAGAAAGTAAAATTTCTCTACTATTAAATGTCACCAATTCGTCTACTAATAAAAATTAAAAATTGCAAATGCTTAAAAGAATTTTTTTTCTTGGCCGTGACATTTCATGCATATATATATAAAAAAAAAAAAAAAAAAAAAAAAAAAAAAACTAAAATACTTCTACTTGGTTCCACTTTTGCCGAGACATTTATGTGTTGAATGCAAAGAGAATTTAAAACAATTGGTATGCTTCTTTCTTATGCACTTCCAACATCTTTTACACATGGTCCACTCATTTTACAAAAGCAATCTAAAGCAATTAAGTTGATGTCTATCACCGTGCAGCTACTACTCATCAAGTTGTCCATCATCAAATAATAAAAGAAATGCATCATGGCCAGGGCCACTTCCCCTTTCACGTAAATCAACAACCATTCTTCCACTTTTGCTTCCTAAATTGGATTCTTGTACACATGGCAGCAGCTGCATACTCCTCATACATAAATCAAATTCTATCTTCTAAATGAGATATGTGCTTCCTCTCTTTGCTACTGGAAACCAACGTTCCATTCCGAAGTGCCGTCCACTTATGCCTTCATTTCAACCATTTTCTCCTTTCTTCCATGATCAACCACCGTTTCATCATTTCTCCTCTTCATAGCAAGTTCTTCTCTTCCTCCCTACGTAACCTTATTTCCAGCAAAACATATCAACATGTGGTATCCCTTCCATCCAGCAAGAATAACTCAACACCTCCAAGGTTGCACATGGTTCTCTTCTTCTCTACACCGTGAGCTCCTTCCTCCAGGTTAACAATTTTTTATTTTCTTTTTTTATTTAGGTGAATGCAATCTACTTCTATGAAAGGTGGATCAACTCTACACGTGCTACTCTACTGCTAAGGAAAAATAAATGAACTAGTTCATTGGTTCCACACAAAGCTGTGAATCACTTTCCCAAAGGTTATAAAATGCTAGAAGAGATTATATAAGGGTCCAGAAAACCAAATGAAAGATGCAATCACAATTCAAGAAAAGGATTAAACTTCAGCTAATCATTCATCATAAAAAAAACATTCTAGTTCTCTCAAAGAAAAACATTCAAAGTGAAAAGAAACAAACAAGTGGTGCTTGGTTGCATGTTGCCTCTTGGCCGTGTGCCTCCTTCCAGTATGTAACAGCAGTGTCTTCAATGATCAAATACAATTTTCTTTTGTTCTTCAAGCCATGCTGGGTCTGTGCGTTTCTTTTTGGGAAGAAAAAAAATGGGATTCAATGATGATCTGAAGTTGCTGAAAAGAAGGCGTTAAAAGTCTCCACTCTAGACCGTGTGTGTTGTATTTTTCTGAGCATAGAGTAGCAACTTGTCTCCCCCTAGCAGCTAGCTTCTCCTTTTTTTCTTCAAATCAATCCCCTCTTTTCTGCTTCTTGCTCCCTACTCCTGTTGTGTGCTTGGACGTTTCCAGCCAGCTGGACACACGGATGTCTGCTGCCACATATGTTATGCATGGATTTAGCACTTCATCTTAGGTTGACGTGGTGTTTGTTGTTGCTGTGTGCACCAAAAATTCAATCCGTGCATTTTTCTTAGAAGTTTCAATTGGAAATTAATAATTGCTGGTTTCTTTGCCTGCACAAAAATAAATTTCATTTTTGTTTCTCATAAATGTAATTGATGAGAAATTTATCTTTCAGTCCTAAAATTATCCGATAATTTCTCTGCACTCAATAATGTAAATAATTAGTCTCAGACAATTCAAATTAATTAAAATACGAATGTCTGGTCAAATTAATCACAATTCAGAAAAATGGGAAAATACTGGATATTTGAGCACAATTTCCCGATTAACTCTAGTACAATAAACTAAGTGCAGTGTAAAAAATAATGGCTCATCAAAATAGACCACACTTAGTCTTTTGCACTCCTGAGCAAAATCAAGAAGAAAATTAGGGAACTACTCAAACATTAGGGAAGTGACACAGACTCGACAACCAGACAACAAAGACTCCAAAACAGAAACACACCTTCACAATTCTCACAAAATCTGGACAGTAAAAGGTATAGGCAGAATCCCACACAGAGTCAATGAAAACAAATACTCAAAGAATTATCCAAACAGTTCAGTACAAGGGAAATATTCAATCAGTTCAAGAGATGAATCGACAGCAACAGAGCCTCACAGATGCACACAATCAGTGTTTCTCTCAAGTGTTTAAGGTAAATCAATGTCACTCAGTTCACTCAAGAAAGCAAACACAAATAGGCTTGGCAAGCCTCTAATATCAACACTCAAGCAGATACGCATGTTCAAATCAAAAGGTCCTTTTACGGTCATAATGGGTCAAGGACAAGGGAGGATATATCTGGATAAAAGGCTATAAACCATAAGGGATAAATGAGCAATGGGAAACAAGTATAAACACATTCAAACTCACCTACAACCTCTAATTCCATCCTCTAATTAACTCCATTATTCACCGTTGTTCACAATTTTTATTTATTTTTTTTTTTTGATTTTTTTTTTTTTTTTTCGATTATTTTTTTTTTTTTCATCCTGTCTCTTTTCTTTACTCTGTTCAACACACAATTTCAAGAGACAAGATGTACTACATATTTACAAACAGAAACAAGATACGAAGAGAACTCACTAGCCAATTCATCTGAAATTCCCAAGAGACCACACTTAATCCCAAAACAATTCTAAAGCTACAAAATTCCCTAAGGCTCAGGTAATAATGTTTTTTCACTTAGGGCTGGTGTATGAGCTTCAAAACAAATAAATGGGGAAAAACATAGGCTCAAAAGGGTTATCAATGGATCAAAACAAGGTAGGCTTATCTGGCTTAGAGGCTCAACAACAAAATGCCTTTATCCCTTTCAAACATGCGTATTAGTCAAGAATCAATTAAAAGAGTGAAGCCAAGACATATGTGAAAGCAATCAAGGCATCACACACAATAAAGATCATCAAATGGCTCAAATCTCACACAGGTATTAGGGTCACCATCAATTCAACTCTCAAATATCATGATCATCTCCCAAGCAAAGTAAAGCAAGGATTTCAACAATTCAGAGTATCAATGAAGTGCAGGAAAACTGACAACCTAATCACAGTCCAGAATTCACGAAAATCATGCAAAACTGTACATAAGACACAACAAATTGCAAACAAACTGAAATATATATACAAAGAAACAACCTCCCCTAATATACCACACTTAAACGACACAATGTCCTCAGTGTGTCACAATCAGCAGATCAAGCAATCAAAACAATCATCAGATATCGACAAAGTGCAATAAAAGTGAGGAGGGAAGAAACTCCCTGAGTCAGGTGGGAGGGTAGGTGGGGTAGACCAAAGATGTCTCCTCCACCACTGCATCCAAGAGAGAAGGATTGCTGAGGAAGGGCTTCAGTCTATGCCCGTTCACCTTGAAGCTTTTAGTTGCAGATGGACCCTGGATTTCTACTGCACCATAAGGATAAACATTAGTCACAACAAAGGGTCCAGTCCACTTTGATCTCAACTTACCACCCATGAGGCCGAGTCTAGAGTTATACAGCAAAACTTGTTGGCCAACCTCGAAGTCCTTTCTAACAATGGAGCTATCATGGAACCTCTTGGTCCTTTCCTTGTAGAACTTCGAATTCTCATAAGCTTCCAATCGGATTTCATCCAGTTCATTCAGTTGCAACTTCCTTTCCTCTCCAGCTTGATCCATGGAGAAGTTGCATGACTTCACAGCCCAATACGCCCGATGCTCGATCTCAACTGGTAGATGACACGCCTTTCCAAAGACAACCCTGTACGGAGACATCCCAATGGGTGCTTTGTAGGCAGTCCTGTGGGCCCAAAGAGCATCGTCCAATCTGTTACTCCAATCTTTCCTGTTGGGCTGGACAATCTTTTCCAAAATCCTCTTAATCTCCCTGTTGGAGATCTCAGCCTGCCCATTTGTTTGGGGGTGGTAAGGTGTAGAAACTCTGTGCGTCACCCCATATTTCTTGAGCAAAGCTTGCATGGATCTGTTACAAAAATGGGTTCCCTGATCACTAACAATTGCTCTAGGCACTCCAAACCTGCAAAAGAGGTGAGATCTAACAAAGTCTACAACAACTCGAGCATCATTAGTCCTGGTGGCTTTAGCTTCCACCCATTTTGAAACATAATCAACAGCAAGGAGAATATAACAAAAACCAAAAGAAACAGGAAAAGGACCCATGAAATCTATACCCCAGACATCAAACACCTCACAGAATAGCATAGGTTGTTGAGGCATTTCTTGTCTCTGTGAAAGTTGTCCTCCTGCTTTCTGGCAAGACTCACAGGTGCTGCAAATCCTCTCCACATCCTTGAAGATGGAAGGCCAATAGAAACCACAGTCAAACACCCTGCGAGCTGTTCTCTGTATCCCCAGATGACCACCAGGTGAGGAGGCATGACAAAACTGCAGGACCGAGTCAATCTCATGGTCCGGAATGCATCTCCTAGTAACCTGGTCACTACACAATTTCCACAGATATGGGTCATCCCAAACATAATACTTAGCATCACTCTTAATTTTAGCAATCTGAGCACGTGATGCTAAGGGAGGAAAAACAGAAGCAACCAAATAATTTACAATGTGTGCAAACCAAGGGGTGGGGTGAGAGGAAGAAATCATCAACAAACTCTCATCAGGAAAGTCATCCTGGATGGGCAACACATCAACTTCATTCCCAGCTCTCTCAATCCGGCTGAGGTGGTCTGCAACCAAATTCTGTGCTCCACTCCGGTCTTTGATCTGCAAGTCAAACTCCTGGAGCAGTAGCATCCACCTGATCAATCTAGGCTTTGACTCAGCCTTCTTCAACAGAAACTTAAGAGCTGCATGGTCAGTATACACGATAACAGGTGATCCAAGCAAATATGACCTAAACTTATCAAGGGCAAAAACAATTGCCAACAGCTCTTTTTCAGTGGTGGTATAGTTTGCTTGGGCAGCATCCAAAGTGCGTGAAGCATAGTAAATCACTCTCGGCAGCTTGTCAATTTTCTGTGTCAAGACAGCCCCCAATGCATAATTAGATGCATCACACATGAGCTCAAATGGGGCTGTCCAATCCGGTGCCTGAATGATAGGGGTGGTGGTCAAAGCTTCCTTCAGGCAATCAAAAGCCTGCTTGCATCTGTCATCACAAACAAAGTCAACATCCTTCTGCAGCAGTCTAGATAAGGGTAGCGCCTTCTTGCTGAAATCTTTGATGAAGCGCCTGTAGAAACCTGCATGTCCAAGGAAAGATCGCACCTCTCGCACGCAAGAGGGGTAAGGCAACTGCGAAATAACAGATATCTTTGCAGGGTCTACTTCTATTCCCTTTTCAGAAATGATATGCCCTAGAACCAAACCTTGTTCAACCTAAAATGACATTTCTCAAAATTTAGAACAAGGTTTGTTTCTATGCATCTTTTCAAAACCTTTTCCAGACTGTCCAAACATGCATCAAAAGAGGATCCATACACAGTAAAGTCATCCATAAACACCTCTATGCAACTCTCAAGAAAGTCGCTAAAAATGCTAAGCATGCACCGTTGGAAAGTACCAGGGGCATTGCATAGACCAAAGGGCATCCTTCTGTAGGCAAAAGTGCCAAAGGGGCAGGTGAATGTGGTTTTCTCTTGATCCTCAGGCGCAATATTGATCTGAAAATAGCCAGAAAAACCGTCAAGAAAACAGTAATGAGATTTACCTGCCAGGCGCTCTAGCATCTGATCGATGAATGGCAAGGGAAAATGATCCTTTCTGGTTGCTTGGTTGAGCCTCCTATAGTCAATGCAGACTCTCCAGCTGTTCTGCACTCTAGTTGGGATAAGCTCATCCTTCTCATTCTTTACCACAGTGAGGCCGGTTTTCTTGGGTACGACATGGATGGGGCTCACCCACTGACTGTCTGAAATAGGGTAGATGATTCCTGCTTGCAAAAGCTTAGTCACCTCCTTCTTGATGACGTCCATGATCACGGGGTTTTGCCTTCTTTGCGGCTGTCTCACTGGCTTTGCTCCATCTTCCAAAAGAATTCTATGCATGCATGTGGATGGGCTAATACCAGGTATGTCAGCCAAACTCCAACCAATGGCCTTCTTGTTCTTCCTCAGCACACCAAGTAACTTCTCCTCTTGAACATAATCAAGGGAGGTAGAAATGATCACCGGTTTCTTCTTATCATCCTCCAAGTACACGTACTTGAGGTTATCTGGGAGCTGTTTCAGCTCAGGAGTGGGTTCCTGCAAGTCAGATTCAAGTGTACTTCCTGCAACGTGGTTAATGCATTCTGACTCTAAAGAATTCACAGGTAAAGGCAGAACACCCATCTCATCCGAATCCAAATCAATATCCATGACAGAAATATCGTCCACATCATCAATATCAAGAACATCATCAACATCATGGATATCAAAATTCTCATCGAAATTAACATCATTCTCAAATTCAGATTCAATGCATGTATGTAGAGAAGATAGAAAATAATGTTCTTTCTTATGCACAGAATCAAACTCATCAACAACATACTTATCAATGATGTCATCCAACATGTCAATCTTAAAAACAGAATGGTCCTCAGCTGGAAATTTCATTGCATCAAGGATATTAAAATGAACAATAATATCAGCAAATTCCATAGACAAGGTTCCAGCATACACATCAATCTTAGTTCGGGCAGTTTTCAAGAATGGTCTGCCTAAGATAATGGGAGCGGATCCGTGAGAGAATCCCTCCTCCATTTCCAAAACATAAAAGTCAGCAGGAAAAATCAATTCACCAACCCTAACTAAGACATCTTCTGTGAAACCCGTTGGGTGGGTAACACTCCTATTGGCCAACTGAATGACCACACCCGTGGTTTGCAAAGGACCAAGACACAAAGATTTATATATGGACAAAGGCATGACATTAATAGAAGCACCCAAATCAAGCATAGCATTTTCGAATTTACTATTTCCAATCACACAAGGAATGCAAAACATACCTGGGTCCTTGCACTTTTCAGGAATATGCGGAACCGACTTACCAATAAGCGCAGATACATTCCTTCCCATGCTAATCCTCTCATTGCCCTTCATCTTCCTCTTGTGTGTGCACAACTCCTTCAAGAATTTGGCATACTTCGGTATCTGCTTGATGGCATCAAGTAGAGGTATATTCACCTCTACCTTCCTGAAGGTCTCCAGAATTTCTTTATCCACCTCTTCCATCTTTTTGCTAGGAAGTGCCCGTGAAGGGAATGGAAGAGGGATAGGTCGGTCAACACATGGAGAAGGTGCGGCAGCGGTGGTGGTGGAAAAAGAAGAAGATCCACCTGAAGAAGAACCACCGGCTGGAGAAGAAGATTCACCCACTTCAAACGTCCTGTGTGGACCATCATGCTCGTCCTCTCTAGGAAAAGTGGCAGGCACAGGTGTAGGTGTAGAAGTGGGCTCTGAAGGTACAGCAATTTGCTTCCCTGATCTAAGGGTTATGGCACTCACATTTCTTGGATTCTGCACAGTCTGGGATGGTAACTTATCAGAATTCTGAGACTGCGCCTGATTTATCTGAGTGGCCATCTGACCCATCTGGTTAGTGAGACTCTGTATGGAAACTCCCATCTGGTTTATCTGAGTCGCCATCTGTAGGTTTTGAATGGTCATTTGTCTCACTAACTCTTCCAATGAAGGTTCAGATGAAGTGGAAGGTTGGGCAGCTGGTTGAGCAGCTGCTTGAGCATGTGGCTCTTGCTGTTGCTGTTGTTGTTGTCTTTGGTGTTGCTGCATAGGTGGGGGAACATATCTGTTAGGTGCTCCAGCATTCTGGAAAGGTGGTGCCTGTTGCTGATGCTGTGGCGTATTGTTCCATCTAAGATTGGGGTGATTCCTCCACCCTGGGTTGTACCTGTTAGTGGACAAGTCATGATTTTGATGTTGCGGCTGCCTATTGTTATAGATATTTGTAGCATAAGCCTGAGGCACATCAGAGGCAGCAGAGTGCTGTAGAGAAGGACACGCATCTGTATAATGGTCGGTGGAAGGACAAATACCGCACAGTCGTGCAACAGATGCAGATGGAGCTGTAGATCTCTGGTTGGTAGTCCACTGTGTCACCAACTTCGCGAGAGAGTCAATCTTGCTTTCCAATTTGCTTTCAACAGCTGATAAAGATTGGGTAACAACATCGTGTACGCCCCTCACCACAATGGCATCATTCCTGGCACTAAACTGTTGTGAGTTGGAGGCCATCTTCTCAATCAATCGCCTGGCCTCAACAGGTGTGGTGTCTCCAAGGGCTCCACCACTGGCAGCATCAATCATACCCCGATCCATGTTGTTTAGACCCTCATAGAAATACTGAATAAGAAGTTGTTCCGGTATCTGATGATGGGGGCAGCTAGCACAAAGTGTCTTGAATCTCTCCCAATACTCATACAGGTTCTCTCCACCAGTCTGCCTGATCCCAGTTATGTCTTTTCTGATAGCTGTGGTCCGGGATGCTGGGAAAAATTTATCTAAGAACAACTTCTTCAGATCATCCCAATTGGTGACGGATCTAGGCGCCAAACCATATAGCCAATCCTTAGCAACATTTTCCAATGAATGAGGGAATGCCTTCAGGAAGATGTGCTCTTCAGGAACATCATGAGGTTTCATACTGGAACAGACAATGTGGAATTCCTTCAAATGCTTATGTGGACTCTCACCTGCAAGACCACTAAACTTGGGCAACAAATGGATCAGTCCAGTCTTGAGAACAAATGGAACGTCCTCATCAGGATATTGGATGCACAAGCTTTCAATATCAAAATCAGGTGCAGCCATCTCCCTAAAAGTCCTCTCGCGAGGTGGAGGTTGTGCCATATTGTTCTCAGTGTGAAAAACAACAGAATCAAAATCAGAATCAAGTACAGATGCAACAGATGCAGTATGCACAGAGTACTCAACAGTAGGATGCACAATATCTAATGGAACAGGTTCAAAAACAGACTCTAAAGACAAATTCCTAGAATGCCTAATTAAGCTATGAAAAGTCCTATCAATCTCAGGATCAAAGGGTGGTATGAATCCAGGATTTCCTCTAGTCATGCACTAAATCACGACACCCTGTAATCATGAAATAAAAGCACAGAAAATTCAAGCCACAGAAACAAACACAAGATAGCAAAACGACACTATTACAAACACAATACAAATCACACAACACAAACACAAGACCCAAAACTAAACCGTTGGTCCCCGGCAGCGGCGCCAAAATTTGATACGGCTGTCGCGGCCGATCAAATTTGATGTGCAATTAAAAATGCAGTACAGTGCTAGGAGGTGACTCCTAGGTCGTCTCTCAGGGACCAATTTGAGGTTCTGTCTCTTGTCAACACGTAGTGAGGGGGTTTTTTTTTGGTGATTTTTGGTTGCGGATGAAATTAAAAATGTTGAAATAAAATTCAAAACAAGAAAACGAAATTAAAACAGTGAAAATGAAATTGGTACAATAAAAACAAGTCTGGAATAGAAAACAAAAATACAAGAAATCATTTCAACATAGAAAATCAATTCAACATATGATATAAAATATTTTAAAGCAAAAGAAATTAAAGAAAGTAAAATTTCTCTACTATTAAATGTCACCAATTCGTCTACTAATAAAAATTAAAAATTGCAAATGCTTAAAAGAATTTTTTTTCTTGGCCGTGACATTTCATGCATATATATATAAAAAAAAAAAAAAAAAAAAAAAAAAAAAAAAAAAAAAAAAACTAAAATACTTCTACTTGGTTCCACTTTTGCCGAGACATTTATGTGTTGAATGCAAAGAGAATTTAAAACAATTGGTATGCTTCTTTCTTATGCACTTCCAACATCTTTTACACATGGTCCACTCATTTTACAAAAGCAATCTCAACATCATGGATATCAAAATTCTCATCGAAATTAACATCATTCTCAAATTCAGATTCAATGCATGTATGTAGAGAAGATAGAAAATAATGTTCTTTCTTATGCACAGAATCAAACTCATCAACAACATACTTATCAATGATGTCATCCAACATGTCAATCTTAAAAACAGAATGGTCCTCAGCTGGAAATTTCATTGCATCAAGGATATTAAAATGAACAATAATATCAGCAAATTCCATAGACAAGGTTCCAGCATACACATCAATCTTAGTTCGGGCAGTTTTCAAGAATGGTCTGCCTAAGATAATGGGAGCGGATCCGTGAGAGAATCCCTCCTCCATTTCCAAAACATAAAAGTCAGCAGGAAAAATCAATTCACCAACCCTAACTAAGACATCTTCTGTGAAACCCGTTGGGTGGGTAACACTCCTATTGGCCAACTGAATGACCACACCCGTGGTTTGCAAAGGACCAAGACACAAAGATTTATATATGGACAAAGGCATGACATTAATAGAAGCACCCAAATCAAGCATAGCATTTTCGAATTTACTATTTCCAATCACACAAGGAATGCAAAACATACCTGGGTCCTTGCACTTTTCAGGAATATGCGGAACCGACTTACCAATAAGCGCAGATACATTCCTTCCCATGCTAATCCTCTCATTGCCCTTCATCTTCCTCTTGTGTGTGCACAACTCCTTCAAGAATTTGGCATACTTCGGTATCTGCTTGATGGCATCAAGTAGAGGTATATTCACCTCTACCTTCCTGAAGGTCTCCAGAATTTCTTTATCCACCTCTTCCATCTTTTTGCTAGGAAGTGCCCGTGAAGGGAATGGAAGAGGGATAGGTCGGTCAACACATGGAGAAGGTGCGGCAGCGGTGGTGGTGGAAAAAGAAGAAGATCCACCTGAAGAAGAACCACCGGCTGGAGAAGAAGATTCACCCACTTCAAACGTCCTGTGTGGACCATCATGCTCGTCCTCTCTAGGAAAAGTGGCAGGCACAGGTGTAGGTGTAGAAGTGGGCTCTGAAGGTACAGCAATTTGCTTCCCTGATCTAAGGGTTATGGCACTCACATTTCTTGGATTCTGCACAGTCTGGGATGGTAACTTATCAGAATTCTGAGACTGCGCCTGATTTATCTGAGTGGCCATCTGACCCATCTGGTTAGTGAGACTCTGTATGGAAACTCCCATCTGGTTTATCTGAGTCGCCATCTGTAGGTTTTGAATGGTCATTTGTCTCACTAACTCTTCCAATGAAGGTTCAGATGAAGTGGAAGGTTGGGCAGCTGGTTGAGCAGCTGCTTGAGCATGTGGCTCTTGCTGTTGCTGTTGTTGTTGTCTTTGGTGTTGCTGCATAGGTGGGGGAACATATCTGTTAGGTGCTCCAGCATTCTGGAAAGGTGGTGCCTGTTGCTGATGCTGTGGCGTATTGTTCCATCTAAGATTGGGGTGATTCCTCCACCCTGGGTTGTACCTGTTAGTGGACAAGTCATGATTTTGATGTTGCGGCTGCCTATTGTTATAGATATTTGTAGCATAAGCCTGAGGCACATCAGAGGCAGCAGAGTGCTGTAGAGAAGGACACGCATCTGTATAATGGTCGGTGGAAGGACAAATACCGCACAGTCGTGCAACAGATGCAGATGGAGCTGTAGATCTCTGGTTGGTAGTCCACTGTGTCACCAACTTCGCGAGAGAGTCAATCTTGCTTTCCAATTTGCTTTCAACAGCTGATAAAGATTGGGTAACAACATCGTGTACGCCCCTCACCACAATGGCATCATTCCTGGCACTAAACTGTTGTGAGTTGGAGGCCATCTTCTCAATCAATCGCCTGGCCTCAACAGGTGTGGTGTCTCCAAGGGCTCCACCACTGGCAGCATCAATCATACCCCGATCCATGTTGTTTAGACCCTCATAGAAATACTGAATAAGAAGTTGTTCCGGTATCTGATGATGGGGGCAGCTAGCACAAAGTGTCTTGAATCTCTCCCAATACTCATACAGGTTCTCTCCACCAGTCTGCCTGATCCCAGTTATGTCTTTTCTGATAGCTGTGGTCCGGGATGCTGGGAAAAATTTATCTAAGAACAACTTCTTCAGATCATCCCAATTGGTGACGGATCTAGGCGCCAAACCATATAGCCAATCCTTAGCAACATTTTCCAATGAATGAGGGAATGCCTTCAGGAAGATGTGCTCTTCAGGAACATCATGAGGTTTCATACTGGAACAGACAATGTGGAATTCCTTCAAATGCTTATGTGGACTCTCACCTGCAAGACCACTAAACTTGGGCAACAAATGGATCAGTCCAGTCTTGAGAACAAATGGAACGTCCTCATCAGGATATTGGATGCACAAGCTTTCAATATCAAAATCAGGTGCAGCCATCTCCCTAAAAGTCCTCTCGCGAGGTGGAGGTTGTGCCATATTGTTCTCAGTGTGAAAAACAACAGAATCAAAATCAGAATCAAGTACAGATGCAACAGATGCAGTATGCACAGAGTACTCAACAGTAGGATGCACAATATCTAATGGAACAGGTTCAAAAACAGACTCTAAAGACAAATTCCTAGAATGCCTAATTAAGCTATGAAAAGTCCTATCAATCTCAGGATCAAAGGGTGGTATGAATCCAGGATTTCCTCTAGTCATGCACTAAATCACGACACCCTGTAATCATGAAATAAAAGCACAGAAAATTCAAGCCACAGAAACAAACACAAGATAGCAAAACGACACTATTACAAACACAATACAAATCACACAACACAAACACAAGACCCAAAACTAAACCGTTGGTCCCCGGCAGCGGCGCCAAAATTTGATACGGCTGTCGCGGCCGATCAAATTTGATGTGCAATTAAAAATGCAGTACAGTGCTAGGAGGTGACTCCTAGGTCGTCTCTCAGGGACCAATTTGAGGTTCTGTCTCTTGTCAACACGTAGTGAGGGGGTTTTTTTTTGGTGATTTTTGGTTGCGGATGAAATTAAAAATGTTGAAATAAAATTCAAAACAAGAAAACGAAATTAAAACAGTGAAAATGAAATTGGTACAATAAAAACAAGTCTGGAATAGAAAACAAAAATACAAGAAATCATTTCAACATAGAAAATCAATTCAACATATGATATAAAATATTTTAAAGCAAAAGAAATTAAAGAAAGTAAAATTTCTCTACTATTAAATGTCACCAATTCGTCTACTAATAAAAATTAAAAATTGCAAATGCTTAAAAGAATTTTTTTTCTTGGCCGTGACATTTCATGCATATATATATAAAAAAAAAAAAAAAAAAAAAAAAAAAAAAAAAAAAAAAAACTAAAATACTTCTACTTGGTTCCACTTTTGCCGAGACATTTATGTGTTGAATGCAAAGAGAATTTAAAACAATTGGTATGCTTCTTTCTTATGCACTTCCAACATCTTTTACACATGGTCCACTCATTTTACAAAAGCAATCTAAAGCAATTAAGTTGATGTCTATCACCGTGCAGCTACTACTCATCAAGTTGTCCATCATCAAATAATAAAAGAAATGCATCATGGCCAGGGCCACTTCCCCTTTCACGTAAATCAACAACCATTCTTCCACTTTTGCTTCCTAAATTGGATTCTTGTACACATGGCAGCAGCTGCATACTCCTCATACATAAATCAAATTCTATCTTCTAAATGAGATATGTGCTTCCTCTCTTTGCTACTGGAAACCAACGTTCCATTCCGAAGTGCCGTCCACTTATGCCTTCATTTCAACCATTTTCTCCTTTCTTCCATGATCAACCACCGTTTCATCATTTCTCCTCTTCATAGCAAGTTCTTCTCTTCCTCCCTACGTAACCTTATTTCCAGCAAAACATATCAACATGTGGTATCCCTTCCATCCAGCAAGAATAACTCAACACCTCCAAGGTTGCACATGGTTCTCTTCTTCTCTACACCGTGAGCTCCTTCCTCCAGGTTAACAATTTTTTATTTTCTTTTTTTATTTAGGTGAATGCAATCTACTTCTATGAAAGGTGGATCAACTCTACACGTGCTACTCTACTGCTAAGGAAAAATAAATGAACTAGTTCATTGGTTCCACACAAAGCTGTGAATCACTTTCCCAAAGGTTATAAAATGCTAGAAGAGATTATATAAGGGTCCAGAAAACCAAATGAAAGATGCAATCACAATTCAAGAAAAGGATTAAACTTCAGCTAATCATTCATCATAAAAAAAACATTCTAGTTCTCTCAAAGAAAAACATTCAAAGTGAAAAGAAACAAACAAGTGGTGCTTGGTTGCATGTTGCCTCTTGGCCGTGTGCCTCCTTCCAGTATGTAACAGCAGTGTCTTCAATGATCAAATACAATTTTCTTTTGTTCTTCAAGCCATGCTGGGTCTGTGCGTTTCTTTTTGGGAAGAAAAAAAATGGGATTCAATGATGATCTGAAGTTGCTGAAAAGAAGGCGTTAAAAGTCTCCACTCTAGACCGTGTGTGTTGTATTTTTCTGAGCATAGAGTAGCAACTTGTCTCCCCCTAGCAGCTAGCTTCTCCTTTTTTTCTTCAAATCAATCCCCTCTTTTCTGCTTCTTGCTCCCTACTCCTGTTGTGTGCTTGGACGTTTCCAGCCAGCTGGACACACGGATGTCTGCTGCCACATATGTTATGCATGGATTTAGCACTTCATCTTAGGTTGACGTGGTGTTTGTTGTTGCTGTGTGCACCAAAAATTCAATCCGTGCATTTTTCTTAGAAGTTTCAATTGGAAATTAATAATTGCTGGTTTCTTTGCCTGCACAAAAATAAATTTCATTTTTGTTTCTCATAAATGTAATTGATGAGAAATTTATCTTTCAGTCCTAAAATTATCCGATAATTTCTCTGCACTCAATAATGTAAATAATTAGTCTCAGACAATTCAAATTAATTAAAATACGAATGTCTGGTCAAATTAATCACAATTCAGAAAAATGGGAAAATACTGGATATTTGAGCACAATTTCCCGATTAACTCTAGTACAATAAACTAAGTGCAGTGTAAAAAATAATGGCTCATCATACACCAAGACCGAACGCTGGAACACAGAGGACGAAAGCTGGATGATAACCGAACGGTTGAAGCGGAGGACGAACGTCCAAACGTGCTGAAGGCTCACGGTTGAGGACGAACGGTCACAGTAACAGTGGCAAAAACCGAACGCACCCAAAGAAGGACGAACGCTTCATCCTATTTTTTTTTTACTTTTTTTTTTTAATAATTTTTTATTATATACTTTTTTCTTTTTATATAAACACACATTTTTTTTAATTTTTCCTTTTATGAGGATAAAACAATAAAACAAATTATTTAGTCAATCCGGACGAAATTGAGTGTTGACAGCTGCCCCTCTTTACTTAGATTTTACTAGATCATATGATAAACAATGTTTTCATATTATCAGAGTAAAAGATAAGTAAAGATAGAAATACTAATTTCGTCTGGATTTTAAGATAAACAAGAAACAAACAGAGAATGAAACAAACAAACAAAACTGAGAATTGAAGTGTGACAACCTTGTGGAGGGTCCACTAAAGCTACACATGCAGTGAACGAGGAAATATATTTTTTTATTTTTTTGATGAAAGAAATTTATTAATCAATCCGGACGAAATTGAGTGATGCCCCTCTTTACTTAGATTTTACTAGATCATATGATAAACAATGTTTTCATATTATCAAAGTAAAAGATAAGTAAAGATAGAAATATTAATTTCGTTCGGATTTCAATGAAAAGGAAACAGGATCAAACATGGAATTTTTTTTCATTTGTTTTTTTTTTTTTGAGTGCATAAATAAAATGAACAAAATTAAATGAAATGAGAAATTTGAATTTGATTGGTTTGACCATTGCCATGCAGAGGGTCGTTTGAAAAAATTAAAATTTGTACCTGACCATTGCCACGCAGAGGGTCGTTTGAAAAAGTAAAGATATGTACCTGACCATTGCCATGCAGAGGGTCGTTTGAAAAAATAAAAAATGGGCTCGACCATTGTCTTACAGAGGGCCGAGATACCAATGGCAGAAAGCAAAATTGGGCTCGACCATTGTCTTACAGAGGGCCGAGATACCAATGACAGAAAGTAAAAATTGGGCTCGACCATTGTCTTACAGAGGGCCGAGATACCAATGATAGAAAGCAAAATTGGGCTCGACCATTGTCTTACAGAGGGCCGAGATACCAATGGCAAAAAGCAAAATTGGGCTCGACCATTGTCTTACAGAGGGCCGAGATACCAATGGCAAAAAGCAAAATTGGGCTCGACCATTGTCTTACAGAGGGCCGAGATACCAATAGCAGAAAGTAAAATTGGGCTCGACCATTGTCTTACAGAGGGCCGAGATACCAATGGCAAAAAGCAAAATTGGGCTCGACCATTGTCTTACAGAGGGCCGAGATACCAATGACAGAAAGTAAAAATTGGGCTCGACCATTGTCTTACAGAGGGCCGAGATACCAATGATAGAAAGCAAAATTGGGCTCGACCATTGTCTTACAGAGGGCCGAGATACCAATGGCAAAAAGCAAAATTGGGCTCGACCATTGTCTTACAGAGGGCCGAGATACCAATGACAGAAAGTAAAAATTGGGCTCGACCATTGTCTTACAGAGGGCCGAGATACCAATGATAGAAAGCAAAATTGGGCTCGACCATTGTCTTACAGAGGGCCGAGATACCAATGGCAAAAAGCAAAATTGGGCTCGACCATTGTCTTACAGAGGGCCGAGATACCAATGGCAAAAAGCAAAAATTGGGCTCGACCATTGTCTTACAGAGGGCCGAGATACCAATGACAGAAAGTAAAATTGTTTGATTGTTTTGAAAATTGAAATTTTTGAATTTGTTGAAATTTTGAGAACCTTTTTTGATTTTGATTTTGATTTTGAAATTAAGAAACAAGGTGTTGCATTTTTGTACAAGTATATGGATTTTGAAACCTCAATGTGCAAGAGAAACATGGTTGATGTAAATTTTGAAATGAGAAGAAAACTTTGATGCATGCTGATTTTTTTTGTCTTTTTGAAAGAAGGAAAATTGATGTAATATACATGGAAGGGAAAACTTTGATGCATTTTTTTTGTCTTTTTGAAGGAAGAAAAAATTTGATGAATATACATGGAGGCAAATTCAAAGTTGATGAAAATATGTACATGATGTATTGGAAGATTATGAAACTATGACATTTTTTCACTGAGTCAATTTGCTTTCTTTGAAATCATCAAATTTATGACGATCTAGACTTCCAATTTCCTTTCAATGGATGTCCAATTCTAAAGTCAAATGTTCAAAATGGAGCTTGTGTGCTACGCATTTCTTGACGAGATACTAGTGTGTAGATGCTTGATAACAGGGGTTGGAAAAATATGTGGAGGATGATTGGAAGGGTTTGCAGAGTACCGAGTTGGCTACTTGAGCCTCTTACTCCTTAAAACAGCTACAAGGGCCAATGGGAGGTAGTAGATATCCAGAAGCTGCTCTGGAACATGGTAAAAGTATTGGTATGGACAAATGTATCTGTGAATTGAGAGGGAATAAGTCAGGAATCAAGGAGTGAGAATATCATGTGGGATTTGCAAATTGCCCCAATTTTGGTGGTTTAAGACTTTTGAAGTTCGGGGCGAACCAAGATCATGCAGGGTCCAACAAGGGATGCCCCAGTCTTTGTATGAGCTTTGAATATTCAGATGAAAAAAATTCGAGATTTAACAAAATTGCTCAATACTCTGAATGGGCTGAAGCATATGAAAGTCACGCCTTGGTTTTTGGGTATGAGTCAATTAAGCGAGGTTCCACAAGAAGTTGCCCCCCACTTTGGGTTTACGAATGATAAGATGGACTCAAAAATCATACAAAACCCCAAAGTGTCTGCCCCTGTCTTGAGGGTGGATCTATGAATTTCAGTATGGACAAATCTGAGAGGCCCAACAAGGGATGCCCCGGTCTTGGTACGAACCTTGAATATACAGATGAAACAAATGTGAGATTAACAAAGTCGTCCAATATTCTGAATGGGCCGGGCCGAAACATATGAAACTCACATAGTTGCCCAAAATTGTCCCCCAGATTGGGAATCGGGGGAAGAGTTGAATGGAATTTGAATGTGTTCAGGAATTTGTGATGGATATGAAAAGGATTGGCTTGAAAAGATTGCCCCAAATGGTTTGATTTTCCTTTGTATAATTTTGATCAATAGGGAGTTCCCTTCATCCGAGGACATTTATTTTTCATCATTTTTTCATTTTTTCATTTTTTTTTTGACTGCATTGTTGGTCATTTTTGTCTTGTCTCGAAAATTAAGCTTTATGAAAATTTAAGCAACCAGTATTCAATCTGTGTGGACTTTTATTGGGCTTGTAATGTGGCTTGGGCTAAAGGGTGTTGAAAGAAAGGATATAAAGGTTCAAATAAATTTTTGTGGGTTATATTTTTTTTTGAACAAGAGTTACCATCTACACCTTGTATCAGCTATTTGTCAAATCTGTTTTGACTTTCCTTGCTAATTTGCAAACTTCACTCTTTGTTCGTCATCACTTTGTGATTCTTTCCGTTTTTTGCCTCACTTTTGAGGAATCATCTTCATTTGATCACTAAGTGTGTTCCTTTGCAATTTGAGTTAACTTCTACTGTGATGATAACCCTTGTTTGGGTAAAATTTTGAAAAGAAATTTCTTATTGGCTCAAATTGGGTATCAAAGGATATGTTTTTTTTTTTTTTTTTTGATGAAGAAAGATGGCCACACATCATTTCAAATTTTGATTGCTTTATTTTCAAAAGATTAATTAGGAGACAAAGACTAAATGATCTCAACAGAGTCATTTTCATTCTTTTTCACTTTTGTTTTATTTTTTTTTAACGAATTCCAGGATTTCCCAAATGAAAGCAGTGGAGGATGGAAAATCTGCCCCAGTGTAAAGCTTGGTGTTTATCATTTGGGCTCAAGAACATGATTGGGCCAATCAATTGGTATAGCGAAGGCTAAAGGATGATGCTTTCAAGCAATGCACACACAAATATCTCTTAAGAATATGCGATTTGATCATTTGACTCCAGGAGATTATGACATCCATTATATATATTTTTTTTTTGAAATCTCATAAAATGGATGATTTGCATCGAAAACAAATGACTCAAATTTTGCGTATTTTTGGTTTTATGCATGAAGAAAAGTAAAATGAAATGAAAATGATGATGCTAGTTGAAAAACAGATTCTTTTATTTTTATTTTGTTTTTTTTTTTTTTTTTTTTTTTTTTTTTTTTTTTTTTTTTTTGAAAATTGGGCTTCGCGGACCAGCCTGGAAACTGGACCTTAAGGGACGATATGGAAAATAGGCTTTGTGAGCTATTGGGGAAATTGGGATTTTTTTTTGGAATCTGGGCCATGCGGGTCAGTATGGAAACTGAGCTTTGCAGACCAACATGGGAAAAGGGGCTTTCTTGGCCATTGGGGAAATGGGATTTCTTGGCCAATGGAAAATGGAATTTTATGAGTTGTTGTGGAAATTGAGATTTTTTTTGGCCTCTGTAGAATCTGGGCCTTGCGGGTCAGTATGGAAACTGAGCTTTGCAAGCCAGTATGAGAAATGGGCATTCTGAGCTATTGGGGAAATGGGATTTCTTGGCCAATGGAAAATGGAATTTTATGAGTTGTTGTGGAAATTGAGATTTTTTTTTTTTGGTCTCTGTAGAATCTGGGCCTTGCGGGTCAGTATGGAAACTGAGCTTTGCAGACCAACATGGGAAAAGGGCATTCTGAGAGCTAAAATGGAAACAAGGGCTTGGGAACCAGTGCAGAAACTAGGCTTGGTGAGCGATGCAAAAATTGATATGAGTAAACTTGATTTAGAAAAATGTTTGAAAAATGTTTTTTTTTACTTTTTGACACGGGAAAATCCAGATCGGATCGAACCCGAGGAGAAAAATCACAGAAGGAAGGTGGACTTACCAGGCACATTGACCCAATGGATCATATGACCTGAGCCGTGTGAACTTGTCACAAGAAGATGACAATGAAAGCATTTTTTTTTTTTGCACAAATAATTGTTCACACAAATGAAAAGGGAAAATATGAATTGAAAACACAAAATCTACACAAACAAGGATTTTTATTTTTCGGAAATTAAGATGCACTGGTTCAGGAGAAACCACATATGACAAAAGGGCCTAATGGGCTCAAAAACTGTTCATCTTTCATTCTCAGATTTTTTTCCTCTTTTTTTTTTACTACAAATTCAACGAAAATCACACAAGACAATTTGAACAAATGCACAAAACATCATTCGACAGCAAAAATGTGAAAACAAAATACATTTGACATATTTTCAAAAGAAGTATACTCGAGAGAAAAACCACGAAGGCCATTGGGCCTAATGGGCTCGAGCACTGTTCCTCTTTCAATATTTTTGTTCTTAGATTTATTCAAAATGTAGAAGAAGAAATAAAAACAAACAAAATGGTGTGATGTGAAATTACAAACATGCCAAAATAATTCTTCACTCAAATTTATATTTCAGAAAGAATTGGGGTTCAAAGAAAGCTAACATGGTAATGAGGCCCAATGAACCTGAAAAATGTCCTTTGTCATGCAAATGAAAAACAATTTTGAACACTTCAAATTTTACATCACTCCAATTATTATTTTTGAAAATTTTCCATTTATCATATTTTTGATTTTTTGTGTTTTATTATTTTTTGGTGAAATCGGATCATCCAAGAAGTCTTGAATTGGGCCGGATCGACCCAACAAAACCCTACCCGTTTTCAGATTTTGAATTTTTTTTAATTTTTACTTTTTTTTTTATTTTTTTTTTGAACTCAGAAAGACCGGGACCGACACCAGACGGTTGTAGTGACCGGCACTGTAGCTACAGTGGATTTGCTCAGCTATAAGTCGAGAGTTCCTCCGCTTTGGGCGACATTTTCTGATTCTACTCTCTGTCTAACCTTCTCTCTTCCTCTCTTTCTCTCTCTTCTTCTCTTCCTTGAGCGTCTGGATTTCTGAGAGGCTACTCCGTCCCCGCCTTCCACAGCGTCCGTGCCTTCCGACGAGCTTCCGTGTGCCTTCCACTTCCAGGTAAGTCCTCTGAACTCTAAATCTCTCTTCCTTTCCTGCTTTTCCTCTCTTAAGCTTTCTGCTCTTCCGATCTTTCCTTCATTTTCATTTTTTCTTTCTCATGTTTTTCTATTCCTCATTCCCTTTAACTCTTTAGCTTTCTGTTTCTGCTTTTCTTTTATGCTTTCGCTTTCTGTCTTTGCTTTACTTCCCCTCTCCCCTTTATGATTTTCTTTTCTGCTTTCCTTTCCTACAAGCTCTTCTATTTTCTTCTGCTTTCCGCTTTGTTTGCTTTTATTTCCCTCTCGCCTTTCTCTGCCTTTCTTTCTGAGTCCTCTTTTCTCTTTTCTCTTTTTTTTTTTTAATTTTAAAAACTTAAAACACTTAAAAACACAACTGTCTTAAACTTAAGGGGTATATAGGCTGGAAACCAGACGTTTATCTCCCTTCGTTTGAAGGTATGGCAGAGACAATCGGGTAGAACAACGCCACGTACCCCATAAAAATCAGAAAACTTAAAAAGAGAATTTATTTGAATGAACCGGACATGGACAATATGGACAAGGACAAAAGGACATAGATCCGTTTAGGACCCTTTTTGCAAGGACCGTGAAACAGATCCGAGACCAGACACTGAAATAACAAAGATCGACCGGACAAAATAAACTTAAAAGGAAACAAAAACGAATAAAGAAAACACTGAAAAAAAACTTTTTTTGTTTTATGCTTTTGTTATGTCTTTGTTCTTTTTACTTTTTATTATTTTTTTTTTTTCAGAAAACTTAAAGAGGAAAGATGAGCGAGATGGAGATGGAGAGGTACACCGGTCAGCGGTGGCGACCTACCGACGATCAGGTCAAGATGATGACCAGAATCTACAACTTTGGGGTCACACACCCAAGCAGAGCGCAAGTTGTCGAGATCGCGTCTCGACTAAGGACCCTCGCAGATGCCAGCGAATACAACGTGCACTGCTGGTTCAACAATCACGGCAATCGGGTCAGGCGCTGGCAAGCGGAGATAGACCCCACTGGCACTCAGTTTTCACAACTGCCGCTATATATGTATGGTAAGCATCCCGATCACCTCCATCTTTTTTTTTTTTTTTGAAAATTTTCTCCTCTTCTTATTATTAACAAAAAAAATTTTATTGTTTTTTTTTTTGGCAAGAATACGACTGGGTGATCATGAGGGCGCCGAGGCTGCTGAACTTGTTCCCCGTTCCGATCATCATTGACGACGACAGGGACGGACGACAAATCGCTCCACCCATGCTTCTCACATTCCGGACCAGAGCTCCCTCGACGGAGCTCTCCCTCAGACCACCGCAACCAGTCAGGGAATATTTTCGTTGAATTGTTGTTTTTTTTTTATTTTCATGGTCTGTAAAATTAACGATCACCAGTGATCGAACCCCGAACATTGTTTATTTGCTTTTGTTTTATTTGCTTTTTTTTTTGTTTTTTATTTGAATTTGTGACCTTGCACTTCTTTTGTTATATCTGCTTTTTTTTCTTTTTTATGCATTTTTATTTTACTTATCAAAAGTTAAGATCGTATGAGTGTATTCAGAATGATGTCTTTGTTCAAAAACATCTCTCCGACCTTACTGTGAATCTTGCCCAAATGATGAAATAAAATTAGATTTTTATGGTTTTTCTTATGTTTTTTTTTTTTTATTATTTGGCCCAAAGAAAAATTCTAATCGAATAAACCTTTGAAACAAAGAAGAAGAAGACATTAAAAAATTTACGATGAAGGAAGATAAGGAAAAATAACTTCGGAAAAAACCTTTGATGGAAAAACAACGAAGAAAAGGGCTCAAGATAAGCCTTTGATGGAAAACCTGATGCAATACATGCTGAAATAACTGTCTGGGTGGAAAACACGTCTCGCAAGAAAACATCAAATTCGGGAAAAATCTGACACTGTAACTTTGCTCTTGATTAACAAATTTGATATTTTCGAAGAACATGAGTTTGGTAATTTGCAAGTAAGACAAGTGACACAAGATTTTCCTCAATTTCATTTTTTTTTATTTTCTCCACGACACCCTATTAGGACATGATTTCCAGTAAACCTTGGAGATACCAAGTAATGAAATTTCACATTAAAATTCATGGATGAAAGCGTGATATCAATGAGCATAAACCTCATAGGAAGACAAATTAAAGCTCGAGCAAAACAACATCAATTCCAACTTTTACAATAACTTATGCTTTCCTAAATAATCTGAGAGTCCTCTTCACTCGTCCATGGCATTTGTAGAGGTGAACTCACGCCTTGCCACAGTGTTGGATTGCATTTCTTCAAACTTTAAACATCCTGAATCAATCAAAGATTGCACTTTACGTTTCAGAGCCTTGCATGCCTCTATTGAATGTCCACACGCCCCTCCATGACAATCACACCTGGCATTTACGTCATAACTCCTTGGATACGGAGGTCGTATAGGCCTGGTTGGACAAATCTTTATGAGGTTTCTGCGGAGAAGATCTGGTAGTAGCTCTGTATAGGTCATGGGGATAGGAGTGAAGTTGGCGACCCTCTTATCGCGATTGTAATTTCTTCGCTCAATGGCTCGACTGGACCCATAGGAATGTGACATTTGAGGATAGGCAGTAAAATGGGAATTAGCTCTTCGCTTCTTATCCTTCTCATGTCCAGGACCATAATCGTTTAAACTGGCTACTAGCTCTGGGCCTAGTGCAATTTTTCCACTTCTTATGCCACTCAAACCCTCTCTCCAATTATCACTATGTCAGTAAAACTTGAGGAAATTGAGATGTTTAACATGTGCTCATAAAATGGTGGATGCAGAGTACTCAAAAACGTGATAGTCATCTCCTTGTCGCTCAGGCACGGCTTTACTTGAGCAGCAATCTCTCTCCACCTTTGGGCATATTCTCTGAATGATTCAGACTCTTTCTTCACCGTGTTCTTCAGTTGTGCTCTATCAGGTGTCAAATCTTTATTATATCCATACTGCCTTAGGAATGCCTCAACCAGATCTTTCCATGAGTAGATGTGAGTAGTTTCTAAGCGCATGTACCAAGTTAGAGCCTCGTCAATTAAACTTTCTTGGAAGAAATGAATCAAAAGTTTTTCATCGAGGGCATAAGCTGCCATTTTCCTGCAGTACATGCTTATATGGCCCCTTGGGCAAGTATTTCCCCGATATTTCTCGAACTCTGACAGCCTGAACTTTGGAGGTATCACCACATCAGGAACTAAACATAGTTTTTTAGCATCTCCAAATTCAAAACTTCCTTCACCCTCTATGGCTCTCAACCTCTTTTCAAGGACTTCTAATATGCTCTTATCATCCTTAAAATCTGCTGGTGTAATGACAGAAGATGGAGACTTCGTCTCAAGTTGTTTTTTCATTATCATGCTCTCAATACTTGGCTGGATCGTCTGCCTAGGAATTGTGAAAGTGGTTGCCCCAGACTCGTCTTCTACTTCAACTGCATTACCTTCGGCCTTTTGACTGTCAAGATGTCTCGAGTCCACTCCTGAGGGTGGAGTATAATTCGGGGGAAGACCATAGGAAGGGAAAGTTTGTGCTTCTGGAACTCCTTGTTGTGATCGTTGTGTGCATAAACATCCAGGGCTTCGTAAGGCATCCAGGGTCTTTAGGACCTGTCTCATTTGTTCCTTCAGCTGCCGGATATCGGCTTTCATTCCCTCTTGAACTTCTACTTGGTTCTCTATGATTTTGCCACTGGTTCGTGTCCTTTAGGGTGTCTTGGATGTTTAGCCGTATTTTTAAGTTTTTTTTTTTTTTTTTTTTGAAACAAAACTAAGAAAATAAAAAAGAAAAGAAAAGACAACGTAGTTTGAAATCTCTAGTCAGAAACTATAAAGCTGTGAAATATTTGCCCCGGTATAATTTTGGAAATTAACACGAAACAGAGTCAATAAGGTGGTTCATCATTCTGAAATCCCCGAAATGCTAGACATAGGAATTCTTGGTCAATCATCGCAGGCTTTAGTCATCACATTCCTTCATCTGACTCATCAATCTTTATGTCCCCTTTTAGCTGAATGGCAACATTCCTTCTAGTTTTGTCATTGCTGCTTCTAGCCACTGCTCATCATTTTGAAATTTCTTCTCATAAGTTGGGTAGGGGAAATTAATCTGAATTACAACTTGATTGTCTTAACCCTTTCTGTGATTCATTGGCTAAGGGAAACTTCTGCTAACAGTCCATGATCTTGGACCTTTCTTTGAAACGAAAAACATTTCCCCGAGTGTCTTTAACTTGATGAAACATTTCAGCAAAAGATTCATGCCTCATATGATCTGCAATGTGGCGAGAGATGCAGGTGTTAGCGATCCTCTCAGGATACTCAAATTATTTTTTTGCGCTAACATAGGATTGCAATTAATACACCACCTAATACCCATGAGGGGTACATTAGGATACCTCCTGCAATGATATGTGATCTGCGATCTATGCTGCCAAGGGACACACCATTTAACTTGTTCTTCATTTAAACTTGCACAAAATTACGCCCATTCATTTACTCTTTTCACATGTGGTTCACAAGGAACAGCCTAAGACAAGCGCAAAAGTGCCTAAAAGTCACTTCTTTTTCCAATGGTGACCCATGTTCACCTGACTGAGTACCTGTGATGGACTTTTTGTACAAAATCCAATTTTCTCTCGGGTAATCGTTTACAATGTCCTTGTAATCGATTACATACTACAATAATTCGTCCATGGGGTACAGGGAATTTAAGGCGTCTCCAGTCTCACGGGAAATGAACCACAAATACACCACTGGTAGACAACATAACATCTTTCCCTCTTTAAGTTCGTAACAACGATTAAGGTCCCATAAACTTCAGCCAGGATGGCACTGACTAGATTCTTAACATTTTAGGAGAAAGCATGACACCATAGAGGAGAAGGGCTAATACATCTGTAAACATTTCCCAATTTTCCTCTTAAGCCAAGCGATGTAGGTATTCCTATAAGTATCTTTGAGGAAGGCCCCTCACTTTGCTTTTGATTGTGAACTCGCTTTCCAACTTCATTGGGTGTACTTTCCTGATCCTCGCTAACTGCAAGACAAGGATATACTGCTCAAGGTAGCTGTATGGAGTCTTTTCCATATTTAAGACTTGCTCGAATTCTTCCACTGGTGGTACTAGTTGGAAATCTTGGAAAGTGAAGCACTTTAGTGGTGGATCATAGTACTGGGCTAAAGTAGTAATTGCTGATGTTTGGACCTCCACCTCTAACAGACTCAACAAATTCTTATACCCCACCAATATTATCCTCCTTTACTCGACGTGCATCTTTTCGTCAAAATGTATGAACTCGAATACCTCTTGACTCAAAATTCCATGTTAATTCCCCTTTTTTAGCTTAAGGCCTTAATCACAACTTTATAATTTTTGACTAGAATCCACAAAACGTGACAAGACTATGAAGAAAAACAATGAGCGAAAAAAAAGGAAAAAGCAAAAGAAAGAAAGAAAAAAAAGATAAAGAGATATGATGATATGTACAAGGTGCGTGATTTTTATTAAGCAAACATGAGGGTTATAAGAATACACATTTCTCCCTTTTGTGCCTTATCAAAGGTTGGATGACTGAAGTTCTAAGGCCAAATATATGCACTCACAAGGATAGCTTCCTAATGCTTAAATTAAGGCCACCAGAGCTATGGCTCTTTTCACCGTTTCTCCACAACAGTCAGAGTAATCAACTAGATGTGGAGACACAAATGAAGAGAACAGACTCTGGCTGGGGTTCTCACGATAGCCAAACAGGAAGTATGTCCCAAATGACACCGCTACACAACCCCTCTATTTCTAAGTTGCGCTCAGACCCGGGTATAGGGCCCCACTCATGATATGCATATTGTGTGTGTGTGAAGGGAGAATGCAATTGTACACCCCAAACCCTCACCTGCAAAACAACCAGAAAATTCCCAAGCAGTTATAACATGTTTTCTACCCTAGGGTTCAATATAATCAAAACAAACACACATAAATTATGACAAAAAATCAAACAAAGATAAAGAAAAAGAAAGGGAAGAAAAACACAAAGAAAAACCACATTGAATTTGCACATCTAATTAAATGGCCTGACTCTCTGGTTATCCCCAGTGGAGTCGCCATCTGTCGCAACCGGAATCGCGACGGGACGACGATCCAATAAAAGAAGAATAAATTTTAATAAATCATTTGAAAAGAGAGATTTTGGAGTCGCCACCATAGTTTATTCTGGAAAACTACGGAAAAACCATAAAATGATAAGGCATGGTCAATTTGAACCAGATTCTTGGTTCGGGAGTCGGTTACGTGTAGGGAAGGTATTAGCACCCTACAACGCCTGCCCTAAGGCAGTACCTTTAACTAAATGCGTGAATATGGATGTGGTTTTCAAAATGTTTAACTTTCCCTTACAATAGAACTCTGAAGAAACAAACAATATTTTTTAGTTTTTTGGGCCCGACAAGGATTGACCTTGCTCCTACGTATTCTCATGTGAGAAATCAGGGTTACGTAGTTCTTTTAGAAAACTGCTTCAGAAAATTGTTTGGAAAATTGTTTGAGAAATTGTTTGGAAAATGATTTGGATTTTTGGGAGAGTGAGCCTGACAAGGACTAGCCTTGCTCCTACGTATCTCCACTTTTGATGGAGAATCAAGGATCACGTAGTTCTGCGATATTGTTCGTAGTTTTGAAAAAAATAGATGTTTTTAGTTTTCTGAGGATTTTTATATTTTTTGGTATTTTTTTTTTATTTAAGAGAATGAAAAGGTTTTTAGCACAAGGACGATGCGTGCGATCACACATGTGCCTAAACCTTTAAAACATATTTTTTGTAATTTAATTTAAAAGAGAGAAAAGGTTTTTAGCACAAGGACGATGCGTGCGATCACACATGTGCCTAAACCTTTGGAACATATTTTTGTTATTTTGAAGAAAGAGAAAAGGTTTTCGGCACAAGGACGATGCGTGCGATCACACATGCGCCTAAACCTTTGAAACATATTTTTGGTATTTTGAAGAAAGAGAAAAGGTTTTTGGCACAAGGACGATGCGTGCGATCACACATGTGCCTAAACCTTTAAAACGTATTTTTGGTATTTTGAAGAAAGAGAAAAGGTTTTCGGCACAAGGACGATGCGTGCGATCACACATGTGCCTAAACCTTTAAAACGTATTTTTGGTATTTTGAAGAAAGAGAAAAGGTTTTCGGCAAGTGGACGATGCGTGCGATCACACATGTGCCTAAACCTTTAAAACGTATTTTTTGTAATTTTGATGAAAGAGAAAAGGTTTTCGGCACAAGGACGATGCGTGCGATCACACATGTGCCTAAACCTTTAAAACGTATTTTTTGTAATTTTGATGAAAGAGAAAAGGTTTTCGGCACAAGGACGATGCGTGCGATCACACATGCGCCTAAACCTTTAAAACGTATTTTTGATATTTTGAAGAAAGAGAAAAGGTTTTCGGCACAAGGACGATGCGTGCGATCACACATGTGCCTAAACCTTTAAAACATATTTTTGGTATTTTGAAGAAAGAGAAAAGGTTTTCGGCACAAGGACGATGCGTGCGATCACACATGTGCCTAAACCTTTAAAACGTATTTTTGGTATTTCGAAGAAAGAGAAAAGGTTTTTGGCACAAGGACGATGCGTGCGATCACACATGTGCCTAAACCTTTAAAACGTATTTTTGGTATTTTTGAAGAAAGAGAATTATTATTATTTTATTTATTTATTTTTTGTGATTTCTGTTCATTACATATATAAAAAAAAGAGTGTGTGCAGTGTTTGACAAATAAATAAAACAAATATAGTACAGAGGGATGGGATTATCTTACAAAGGGGGTTACATAAAATAAAATGAATAAACAAATAAATAAGACAAAAAGAAACAGGAATAGCCCAACAAAAATAGGAGTGTAGAGATAAAACCAGGGGTGCCACTCAAAATTCTTGGTAGAGGCCCAAGATGGGGTGTAGTAGTAAAATCGGGTGTCAGAACCGAAATGAGCCCAATGCCCAAATCTCCTTGTTGTTTGCAGAAAGCGGAGTGAGGTGTGAATGGGAAGTGGGGGTGCGCTACGTATTGGCTAGTCCAGGCCCAGAGTTCCTTTACCCAGAAACTCATTAGGGGTTCTTCTTCCTTCCTCTCATTTTATCACTTGCACCCAACATCCAAAATCCAAGTCTCTCCCTCATATATTCGCTCCACCACTCAAGCACCCACTTCACCCCACAGCCTCGCCGGCGACACCGAACGCCAAGACTGGCCGCAGCCAGTGCTCGGATGGCTGCCTTAGATCCTGCCAGTTGCCGCGCCAAGCCCTGGCTGCTCTACCTCCCTCCTTCTCTTCTACGCCGCTGCCACCGCCACCCTAGCGGCACGCTCCACAGACTCAAACTCTTCCAAAAAACTTTGTGCAGGAAATCTTGAGAGTTGGAATTGGGTTGAGAGTTGAAACGAATGGGTTTTGTTGATGACCGTGTTGAAGGTGAGGATGAAAATGGTAGGCTGGAGTGTGTGAATATGGGTGTCTGGCCGTGCGTGTTAGCGGTGGCCGTGGGTGTCCAGATGGTTGGGTGTGATGATTGTTCGGTGTTGGAGGTAAAGGCCGTGAGGTCAGGATGAAGAAACAGAAGGAGCCAGTGCCTCCCAGGTGCTGGAGATGATGGAGAAGAAGTTGGAGGTGTTGGCCGAATGGTAAGGATGAAGATGATGAAGTTGGTCGTGGTTTGGGTATAGGAGATTGTGATGGAGACTGCTACATGCAGAGTTTTAACGTGGTGGTGCGTGATGGAAGCTTCATGGTGGCTTGCGGTGGTGAAGTGAAGGCGGAGTGGGTTTGGGTTGCAGATGAGCTGGGGTGGGGGGTCAGTCCAGCGATGACTCGCGGTGGTGGCTGTTACATTGATTGTGGAGGCGCTGTTGCCGCATGGCACAGTGAAGAAAGTGGTTTCGGGGGCTGCTTACGGTGACTGTCACTGTGGTGTAGGGTTAGATGGGAATATGATGAAGATGGGTGAAGATAGGTAGTGGACGTAAGGTGTTTAACAAATGGCCGTGGATGTCAAGATGGTTGGATGTAATGAATGTTTGGTATCAGACATACGCAAATATTCACAACACAATGCACACATGCAAACTTAACTCATGCAAATTTAGCATCAATATAATGGAGACATATTCAAGTTCAAATATCCAAACTCAGTAAATCAAAAAGTGGAAGGTATTACTTACCTCTTGAAGCTTGGTTCACTCTTTGCTATCCCCGTGCGTCCGATCTCCTCTTCCTCTCTTTGGTTGGCTTTCTCTTTCAACAAGGCGTCCCTTCCCCAGTTCTCGAAGTGATGTCTCCGTTCCTCTTGAAGCTTGGTTTATCTTTGTTAAGCCCTGGGTCCTCTTCGTGGCTGGCTTTCCTCTTTCGATAAGGTGCTCCTCCCTCTGAATGCGGAGTATTGTAGTGGTCTCTCAGTCGTTGGAAGTGCCGGTGTAACGTGCTCCTGGCAACACCTCTTCCAGGCACTCTTCTAGCCGTTGAATGTTCCCTGCTGGGATGCTGTAAAGCGTTTTCAATGCTGGATGAAGGCTTACTGGATGAAGATGAGTGCGATGGAGCTGGAGTTGCTATGTGGATGGTGTTCGAGAGGAATATCAGAAGTGATGAAGCTGGAGCTTCTGTCTGGTTTTTTCGGTGAGGATCCCCCTATAGTGAGTGATGGTCGTGTCTGGTTTCGCTGTGGTTGGTAATGAGTGAAGGGTTTTTTTTTGGTTCAGAGATGGATGATGGGTTGGAGGCAATGGACGTTGGAGATGAAAATGAAGAAGATGAAGGTGGCCGACCGTGAGTTGTTGGTTGTGTGGGAATATGGAGGATGGGTATGCAGGGGTGGTGATGATCTTGGCTGTATGTGAATGATAATCCTCTCCGGGTCAGTGGAGTCTGGGTTCTTGAAAAATGAAGATTCGGTCCAGGCAGTTTCCCCAGGTCCCTCAAGATAATTCCAGAGGGGTTCAGAGTGTGGGCTGTGTATAAGGTATGGGTGTTCAAGATGGATCTGCCGAGGTGACCTTGCTGGAGATTTTTTTCGAATCAGGTAACCATTCTGAAGGTAAGTGGAAGCCCCAGGTGTTGCATGCGTTTCCAAATGCCAGACGGAATCAGTACGGAGGTGCCAGATGGGCACTCGTGGGAGACCAACTCAGGTGGACCTCCAGCGGATTGATTCTCCTCTTTTTAAATTCCAAAGACCCATACTGTAAGTGGTTTCTCCTACTGGCCGCGTGTTTGCTTCACCATGTGCCTCCAACAATTGTTCTGCCGCCTTGGTGTTGAGTGGAAGCCAGGGTGTTGAAGGTAAGTGGGAGCAAGATGAATGGGAGGCAGACTCAGGTGTCAGCAAAATGATTCTCCGGTTCCCCCTTTTTTTTAATTTAAAACGCTGCCAGAGACCCATACAGTAAGTGGTTTCAGACGGTCAATGGCGGACAGCGGCAGCTGGAGGTGGGAATCCTCGGTGGAAAGTTCAGACCAAATTTAAAGTGCAGCCACCACTATTTGGACGCTCGGTCAAAACAAGAAACGAGCTACCAAAACGAACGATCGTTCACGAAGATGAACGAACGCTTAGGCCGAATGCTCACAAGGTAGAACAAAACTGCTCCAGGTCGAACGTAAATAGTAGAAAAGAACGAACGTTCACCAGGTCAACCAACGAAAACCGAACGCTCACAAACAATACCCGAACGCTCGACATCTCAAACAGACCGAACGCTCGGCTTGGACGTTCGCTAAACTGAGAACAAAAACACATTAAGAACGAACGTTCAAAAAGTAGAGACCGAACGTTGAGCAGCAAGGACGAACGTCCAAATTACAAAAGGCCGAACGGTATAGGACGAACGGTTGAAGCAATGAAGGACGAACGGTTACTGTTCGGACGGACGGCCTCAGTAACAGTGGGAAAGGACGAGCGATCACTGTTGGGACGAACGGCCACAGTAACATTGGGGAAGGACGAACGGCAGAGGACGAACGCTTGATCAAAGAGGACGAACGCTCGCAAGCTTGAATACTGGCCGAACGGTCCAATAGTGAAAAAGGACGAACGGCAGAGGAGAGGACGAACGGTCGAACAGTCACAAGATGGAACCTATGTGGTACTCGGTTCCTGCAACGAGCGAACGCCTCAGAGTTTGGACGAACGGTCATGCATGCCGAACGTTAAAGAAACGAGCGCTAAAGATCAGTCGTACACCAAGACCGAACGCTGGAACACAGAGGACGAAAGCTGGATGATAACCGAACGGTTGAAGCGGAGGACGAACGTCCAAACGTGCTGAAGGCTCACGATTGAGGACGAACGGTCACAGCAACAGTGGCAAAAACCGAACGCACCCAAAGAAGGACGAACGCTTCATCCTATTTTTTTTTTACTTTTTTTTTTTTAATAATTTTTTATTATATACTTTTTTCTTTTTATATAAACACACATTTTTTTAATTTTTCCTTTTATGAGGATAAAACAATAAAACAAATTATTTAGTCAATCCGGACGAAATTGAGTGTTGACAGCTTGTAGTCGCACCTTTTTTACTTTTCCCGTATTCCCATAACCTTCTTGGAGAATATCCCAGGCTTCCTTGGCAGTGGACGCTTTAGAGATCTTTTGAAAAATGGTTGGAGAAACGCATTGATGAAGAAGCATTCTGGCTTTGCAATCCAAGCGACGTTCTTCCTTTTGAAGTTTCTTCGCTGCTGCTGTATCGTCTTCTTTCATTTCTTTAACTCCCTGTTTCACGACTTCATCAACCTCTTGATACCCTAGAATTGCCTCCATCTTAACGCACCAGTCATCATAGTCTTTTCCATCGAAGACTGGAAGATTGTTGTGAACCATGTTTGCCATCGCACCACTCTTTGATCGTCACCAAAGATTCTGCGAATGTCCCGAATCGAAACGAATGCTCTGAATACCACTGTTAGTCTGTTACTGCTAATAGCAATGTGTGTGAGAATACAGAGTTATGGTAGAGGGAATGAGCGTATGAATTTGAAAAATGAAGAAACTGTATTTCATCGAAAAAACTTAAGTGAGAATAGTACAGTCTGGTATATATGTAAAAGGCAAAGTGGAATTGGTCAAATCTACATGACCGTTATTACAATTGCAATTTAAACTACTCAACAAAGTTTAACTAAATATGGATTTTATTTAGTTTGCAAACAATTTATTATCTCAAATAACAATTTATTATCTCAAATAACAATTGATTATTATATGTGGTTAAAAATTTGTTGTTCAATGTTTCCAAATTATTCGATGAGTCATAATAATAATCATAATATTAATTATTTTCGCTAATAATTGATTATTTTAAACAGTAATTGATAATATTATACAATCTAAAAATTTACGCTTTCACGAATAACTAATTATGATTAATAATAATCTATTATACAGCTCAAAAGATTACTTTAAGAATAAAATAATTTATTCTAATAAAAACTAGTCTATTATCTTAGTTAGTACCCCTTTAGTTTTCAAACTTTTTTTTAGATGAAAGTATTCTAATAGTTTTAGAACTCTTTTTAAATATTTTTTAAAGTTTTAGTTTCTTTTTTAAACAAGTTTTTTTTATAATCATAATCATCTTTTATATTTTAAATAAACTTCATCACTTAGTATGATCAATTAAGATAAGAAATGATATAAGTTTTTTTATGTAATTATATTAAAGAATATATGTCACTCTAGGTTAGATCTTTTCTTTATTTTGTAATTTTTATACACCAGAGTGGTGTGGATATAATTATTTGAGTGCAATACTTTGTTTTTGTTTTTCTAATGGTGTTTCAAGAAGGGTTGTGAATTTTTGTTTGAGTTGTTTTGGAGTTTTTATAACTAAATAATGCAAGAATAAAGTGAACCAATTTATTCAAGGTTGTTTGGATTAAACTATATGTAGATTCTTGTTGAATTTATTGTTAGAATTATAAGAGGAGTTAGAGAGAAAATTTGTATTTTATATAGCACTTTGAATGCTAAAAAAAATTTGTAAGTGTAAACTCAAGTATGTCTTGGAAAACATTGAGACGAAGATAAAAAACATGTAAGATATAATTGTTCTTTTATCAAAAGTTTATAAATAAAAGTCATCTCATGCAAAATGAAGTTAATGCCACATAAAAAACTCTACACGAATTAACTACATTCTATGCAAAAAGTTTTAACAACATTTAAGTGCTAGTTCATAAGATCATCTATTAGAATAATTTAGATACAAAGCTTTAATTTGTAAATTCTACACTTGTGTTAAGTTAATCTTTAGAATAAGAGTGTCTAAATTCTATAACATCATTATCATAATATCTTGTAACAAAAAAAAATTGAGTTGAAACTTGAAGTGATAGTTAAACAATACTTGAGAAAGCCATAAATGGCTTTGTAAACAAGAATATTTGTTCTTTATATCAAGTGAGAGATAAGGACAATTAAGAGTGACTTTGTGTATTTATTGTGAACAAAAAATGGTAGAAAAAATATCTTAATCATTTATTGAATAATGGAACTCTTTACAATTATTGGCAAAGGAAAACAAATCATAACATAAATTGAAGTGAACCAACATAAAACAAGACATTGTTTTTTTCTATTACATGTGTACAAGCTTTTGGCAATTTTTAAAACGTTTTTGAAAATTCTTTAAAACTATTAAATGACCCTTATACAACATCTAATAAAGGACTTATGAAAATTTTCCAAAATGTTTTTTTAAAACTGTGTTCAATTTGCACGCCTCTTTTAGAATTGACTTTCAATTTCACCTTATCATATTAACAACTCATTGGTAGCTTAATTAAATTACCATTATATATCCTAACATATCATTAGATGTTCAATAGATGAGTTGGTTCGTCATTCTTCTCAGCGTCTACAATTGGTAGTGAATCATCATACCATTTGCTACTTGAAAGTACCTCACAATGAAGCCTAGGGTTGTTTGTCCTAATGCTTAATGATTATCATTGGTTATTGTATTATTATTGCCTCCTTATCGATCTATTTGAAAAGAAAAAAAAGCTACCAAGAATATTTAAATTACTTTTCAAATAATTTGACTTATTGATATTATGGTTGAACTTACAATTCTTAAAATAGATTGAATGTTTCTCTATATTGACAATGCAAACATAATTCTCGCAAATTTAATATTCTATATTGTTTCGGTAGGGATTTTGTGAAACTGAGACACTAACCTTTCTAACGTGACTTCGACGCTTGAGTTCTGTGCTCCGCTTGTCCGCTTCTAGTCTAGGCCACTCGGTTGTCTTTAGTATTGGCCGTTCGGTGGACTTCAATCTTGACCGAGGGGGGAGGTATTTGCAAAGGCACTCCGACACTCAAGTTAGGGGTCTGTTGAAGGAGCTTTTGCTCATAAATGAATGTTTTCTATTTATTATAATTGAGTATTGTGAACTCAGTAGAACGTACCTCGTTGTTGGCCCTAACCTTATATTTATAAGTCACATCATGGATCCTGAACTGATACAGGCCCAATAAAATAAAAACATATTTACCTTTAGATTCGACATTAGATTCGATCAGTTGCTCATAAACAACTTATCAATATCTTTAATCAGATATCTTTGATTATTTTATCTTCTGCTGGACTACTGGCCCAATAATACCTTAAGTGCTGGCCCAATTATGGCCCAACACCATTTAATGCGGTTGACCTTAGTTGATGTAATGGATGATGGCCTGGTTGACCATTATTGTGGTAGTGACCAAACTGTTAACAATTAGTAATCATTCGATATACACTATACTCGATACATGCCCCCCAAGTCCGAGTTAATCGTTCGACTTTTAGCCATGATTAATTGTAGGACTTATGAGCTTGAGAGAGGCCAGACGGTTTTTATGTAGGATGTTGTCACCTGTACTGAAGAGGAAAAACAATTCGAATCTGCATGTGATTAGGAAAATGTAGTCAATCAAATTAACATTCAATAATTTGGGTTATGAAGCCGGATGACCGAATGTTTGAACATTTGAGGTCATGGAAGGCCGAGCAGTCGAGGCCGAATGGCCAAATACCTAAGGTCGAATGGCCGAATGCATGTGAGGCCGAATGGCCGAATGCTTGTGACGCCGAATGGCCGAATACCTGAGAAGCCGAATGGCTGAATACCTGTGAGTGAGCCTTCATCTGAGGACTACCTTTATCGTTTGGTTTATAGTCCATGAGCGATTGTCTTTACCGTTCGGTTTATAGTCCATGTGGGACTGTCTCTACCGCTCGGTTTATAGTCCATGGGGGACTGTCTTTACCACTCGTTTTATAGTTCATGGGAAACTGTCTTTACCGTTCGGTTTATAGTCCATGGGGGACTGTCTTTACCGCTCGGTTTATAGTCCATGGTGGACTATCTCTACCGCTTGGTTTATAGTCCATGGGGGACTGTCTTTACCACTCGTTTTATAGTCCATGAGGGACTGTCTTTACCACTCGTTTTATAGTCCATGGGGGACTGTCTTTACTGTTCGGTTTATAGTCCATGGGGGACTGTCTTTACCACTCGTTTTATAGTCCATGGGGGACTATCTCTACTGCTCGGTTTATAGTCCATGGAGGATTATCTTTACCACTCGTTTTATAGTCCATGGGGGATTTTCTTTACTGTTCAGTTTATAGTCTATGGGGGATTGTCTTTACCGTTCGGTTTATAGTCCATGAGAGACTGTCTTTACCGCTCGATTTATAGTCCATGGGGGACTATTTTCACCGCTCGGGTGATAGTCCATGGGGGACTGTTCTTCACCGTTCGGGTGATTGTCCATGGGGGACTGTCTTTACCGCTCGGTTGAAAGTCCATGGGGGACTGTCTTCATCACTCGATTTTGAACCTAGGAGTTCGTTTTGGAACGTTCCCTGAGTTTTGTGGATGGCTCGAACGGTTAACTCTGGATTGACTAAATGCGATGTGTGCATGACCTTGTCATATGCCCTGTAAGACCGATTGGCTAAATACTTGTGAAGCCGAGTGGTCGAATACCTTTGAGGCCAAACGGCCGAATACCTGTGAGGCCTAATGGCCAAATGTTTGAACACCTGAGGCCATGGAAGGTCGAACGGTTAAGGCTGTGTGGTCGAATACCTGTGAGGCCAAGTGGTCGAGCAGTTGAGAACATTCCTCGTCGAGCGGTAAGCTCTCTTTTGATCAGGTGGCTTGTACGCCGGGTCCTATCACCTTTACTTGAAGAAAAATAGTGGTTCTAATTAGAATGTTTAGAAAAAGTGTACACAATCAAAAGTTGAGATAGTTAATATCAAATTAGTTTAGGCTATAAGGCCGGCGGCCAAGTAAGTAAGACCGTTCGGTCTTCGGTTGAATGTTTGAAGACCAAAACTGAAATCCATATTAGAATGTGTCACAGATAAGCTTGTAGGTGATTTACCGCCCTCCAACCGAATGGCACGGCGGGGGTTGGACCGAACGACGCGGTGGTAACGCGGATGTCGCGGAGGCTGAACCGGACGGCGCGACAGATTACTACACTTGAAAATTCATTAGTACGTAGAAGCAGCTGTAAAAGCTTCAATGTCATTATTGAACAAGAAAGGTAATATAGAAATTGTCAAGTTACTACTTTAAGAAAGCTAAAAGATCTGCCAATTAAATGGATTTGATAAAAATTTGAATCTTGAGAAACAGATGAAAATAAGGGTTGAAGCGAGTTAGCAGAAGAGATCCATGTATTTGAATACTTTTCTTGTTAATGAAATTTCACGTTGAGATGATCACCTATGTGGTGTAGCTTTAGCTTTGCTGAAATTTCCTGGTGTTGATCCGTAGTGATGTTGAGACCGAGCGTTCGTCTTGGTTTCTTGTAGTTTCAATGGGATGCCGCTCAGCCCCACAGTAGGTGCCAAAATGTTTCGGTAGGGATTTTGTGGGACCGAGACACTAACCTTTCTGACGTGACTTTGACGCTTGAGTTGTGTGCTCCGCTTGTCTGCTTCTAGTCTAGGCCACTCGGTTGCCTTCAGTATTGGCTGTTTTGTGGACTTCAATCTTGACCGAGGGGGGAGGTACTTGCAAAGGCACTCTGACGCTCAAGTTAGGCGTCTGTTGAAGGAGCTTTTGCTCATAAATGAATGTTTTGTATTTATTGTAATTGAGTATTGTGAACTCAGTAGAACGTACCTGGCTACTGGCCCTGACCTTATATTTATAAGTCACATCATGGATCCTGAACTGATACAGGCCCAATAAAATAAAAACAGACTTACCTTTAGATTCAACATTAGATTCGGTCAGTTACTCATAAACAGCTTATCAATATGTTTAATTAGATATCTTTGATTATTTTATCCTCTGTTGGACTACTGGCCCAATAATACCTTAAGTGTTGGCCCAATTATGGCCCAACATCATTTAACGCGGTTGATCTTAGTTGATGTAGTGGATGATGGCCTGATTGACCATTATTGTGGCAGTGACGAATGGTTAACAATTAGTAGTCGTTCGGTATACATTATACTCTATACATATATGTTCATAAGCATGTTGAAATAGCTTGTGAGTTTATCCATGAGGCTTATAATTACCATATTATTTTAATCCTTCAAACTAATGCTTAGTTTCAAGTTGTAGATACTCTTATTAAGGTTATTCCTGATTTGTGCCATTATTTTCTTGTTAGGAAATTAATGTCGCTTATGCTGTGTTCACTTGAGGGAGTTTGGAGGAGATGATTTGGGGGAGAGTGATTGAATGAATTTGAGGGGATTTAAGGGTAAATTTTTTTGTGTTTATTTGAGTGGATTTGAAGGTAATTGAGAGTGAATTTAAAGGTAAAGTTTGTGAGAAATAGTGTAGGATTTGATTGATGTGATAGTTTTAAAAAAAAAATTATTGGTAGAAATTAAAGATTACCAAAATGCCTCTAGTTATTAAAGTAATATAAAATGATAATTTTTAATATTATATTTAATTGTAAAAATGTTTATAAAGAGTAAAATATTAAAATTAATTATTAAAATTAATTTTAAAAATGTAAAAAAATTGTAATTTAGTAAAATGAAATTATTTTTAAATGTAATATAATTTAGTGTCAAGTGGTGGTATGATTTTATTTGTTATCGAAGTAAAATTAAATAGTTTTGACAAAACAAATAATTAAAGGAAGTTAGAATATTGCAGAGGATGCTTGTGTTGAGGACTATGATTTACTAAATTATTAATAAATTAATTTACTAAATTATTTAATAAATTACTATGAGGCTACACTAGCTTTTATGAATAAATTATTTACTAAATTATTAATTACATTTTAATTCAAACAATATAAAAAAATAAACAACAAAGATTTTTTTTTAAAATTTAGGAATGAATTATAGTTTATAAATTTTTTATTTAATTTTATTAGTATATTTTAAATTAATAACCAATAAAATAATTAATTCACACACATCATTATTTCCAAGATACGTGACTCTAAAGATCAAGATCCTGACCAAGTCCTTCTCTACCATCATTATTTCTAAGATATATTCTAAAGATCAAAGTTGGACACTATGCTTAGGTTAATTTTTGTAATGTTCTTCTCTTCAAGGGATTTCTCCTCCACAAAGGATTACTCCTTCTCCTTTTCACTTGAAAAAATTTACAAAAATAACTCTCGCCAAATCTAAGTCCCTATTTATAATCAAACTAACTAGCTAATTGGTCCAACTAATTAATATAATAATGGATTACTAGCCTTCTTTATTCATCTCTCATTATGCATCCTAGCAACAGGGGTGACAGTGTCTAGTGTCTACCACAACAACAAGAAAGCAGATGGATAAACAAGCAGATGGATAAACAAGCAGTTGAACCAAAAGAGGAACTCGCAAAGGGCCTCCTTGGCCCTCTTCCTGGCCACAGCTGCCTCCCTAGCATGGAGAGGGTCGCGATCCGTGCAGCGGCAACGAGGAACTTGGCAGATTGGACATCTACTGTTCCAATCTTGCGGTCGGGGGACTGAAGAAGGTGAAGTTGGCGATGGTGTGGAGTGAGGAGAGAGTCTTCGTGGAGGTCGAACGTGGAGACCACAGTGCCGGAACCGAATACAGACTTTGAAAATCGAATAAGCCTCTTCTGAAGAATGGGAACCGAATATAAATAAATGGGAATTGAATACAGGTTCCCTTGTTCTTCTTTATATGGCTGGAACCGAATATGGTTTCTTGGAACAGTGTACAGTTTCATGTTCTTCATCTTCTTCAGCTCCAATCACGTGTGTTCTTCATCAATCACTTCCTTCTTCGTCTTCGTATGGCCATTAACCTTATCTTTTTCATCTACCACCAATTCTACAAAGCCAAAAACAACAAATACTTGCCTAAAATCAATTATAGTAATGTGATAATTGCAAGTAGAATTATATTGAATTAGGAGGGCAGTTTAAACCTTTTAAATTGGATCCCTCTAAATACCTCCAAATCCCACCACATTTGTGGGTGATTGAAAAGTGAATCATTCCCCAAATCCTTCCAAATCGTTCCGCGCAATTCTTTTGAAACGAACACAACATTCATTTCAAATCGTCGTTCGCAAAAATGTGTAAATACCTTCAAGTCAACACGGCGTTAATTAGTTGCATTAGTTTGAAGAAAGAGACGAACCATGAACTATTTGTTTTTTTATATTAATTTGTTTTCTTAATAATGTGCTAGAAAAATCATGAGTTGAATTTTTTTTTTCTCTCCTTAAATGTATATAATAACATTCACAAAATTGGATAGACAAATTCAACAATAAATTATTTTGTAAGTATAAGTAAATAATTATTTATAGAGATAATAATATGACAAAATTCAAAACATATTTCTTTGTCCTCTTATAAATAAGATATGGTGTTAAATTGAACATGATAATAACTTTAGAATTAATTCATGACACTTAAACTCTAACAACTTTCTTTATAACCATAGGACTTAGTGGATAACATGTTTTTTAGGTTATTTTAGTTTTTTTAGATATTTGATGTTGAGTTACATACGATCCATAAAGGATTATTTTTTGTTAGGATTAATGAATATATGCATTTGGCTTCAGTACAACTTTTAGACTAATTATGCAAATTATCATGGCATCTTTCACTTGCAATTGTCAATTAAATTTGTTCTCTTATATTGGATCGTGGATTGAGTGATTACTACAAAATGTTAAGATTTAATTGTAATTTAGTCAACTTAACTTCTGAAATAGAACAATTGATATATTATATAACAATATCTTCTTCAACAAATCTTTTGCTAGAAATCAAATTCTTATAACTTGACCACCTAGTTACCTAACTTTTGGATAAAATATTTACTACTATATAAAAAATTATAACTTATAATTTAGATATAGTAATTCAATAAGTCTTACTTTATATTACATAATAACTTACTTTTCCCGCTCTTTATAAAAATCAAGAATAATTTGTTTTTCAGATTATCCTATAGTAATAAATATATATATATATATATATATATATATATATATATATATATATATATATATATATATATATATATATATATATATATATATATATATATATATATATATATATGGGATTTGCTAACGCGCGTACGCCTGTTTTTCAGTTGGTACATTTTAGCAATGTGTACCGTGTTTTAGTAGACAAAAATATCCTTATATATCATGGATTCTAAGTTTTAAGGTTAAGGGTATTTTAATAATTTTCATTCTCAAAACTAAAAAAAAAAAAAGAAACCCCCCAAACCCTTACTCACCTCTCTCATTCCTCTCAACCCTTTCTCTTTCATTTTTCTCACTCCAATATTTTCTCTGTCATCCCTACTGTAGCCCCAATTAAAAAAATCAGAAACAATTGCCGTTAAACAATCTTACAAAAAAATGATTGTATAATGAGTTTTCATCTTATAATTTTTGTCTTATCTAATTTTATCCAATTTTCACAAGCATAAAGGAATTGGTAATTGACCTGAAAAAAATCAGAAATACTCGCTGTTAAACAATTTCTTACAAAAACTGATTTTATAATGATTTTTTATTTTATAATTTTTGTCTTATCTAATTTTATCTAATTTTCACAAGCATAATGACATCAAAGGAATTGACAATTGGCCTGGAAAAAATCAGAAACACTCGTTGTTAAACAATTTCTTACAAAAAATGACTTTATAATGAGTTTTCATTTTATAATTTTTGTCGTATATAATTTTATCTAGTTTTCACAAGCATAATGACATCCGAAAGAATTGGTAATTGGCCTGGAGGGTTTTTTTAGAGATGATGATTCAACCTATGCAGATGATGAAATTAGAGAGGTTAATGAAGATGGTGAAATTGAAGAGATCTTGAATGAACCTTTGCCTGAAGGTGAATATGTCAATAACTCAACTCTTTACAAAGACAAATTGTTTAAAGGCAAGTGTTTCTGATTTCAACTCTTTACAAAGACAAATTGTTTAAAAGCAAGTGTTTCTGATTTTTTCAATTGGGGCTACAAGATGACAGAGAAAAGGTTGGACTGAGAGAGATGAAAGAGAAATGATTGAGAGGAATGAGGGAGGTGAGTAAGGGTTTGGGGGTTTCTTTTTTTTTTTTTTAAGTTTTGAGAATGAAAATTATTAAAATATCCTTAACCTTAAAACTTAGAATCCATGATATATAAGGGTATTTTTGTCTACTAAAATCCGGTACACATTGCTAAAATGTACCAACTGAAAAACAGGCGTACGCGCGTTAGCAAATCCCTATATATATATATATATATATATATATATATATATATATATAATATGTATTTTATTGTGTGGTTTAGACACAATTTGCAAGCGAAAGAAAGTAGATAATTAATAAGAAAATGGTAAAAAATATATTGAAAGTAAATGATAGCATACTTCTAGCCATGACCTAGCATATTTATGAAGAGTTGGAGACATCTATGAAAGATGGACCTAGACTCTTTCTCTTGGGCCATCTTAAGCCATCATGAAGATTTAGTAGAGTAAGAATAATTTTGGACCTTATATTTTGGGTCAAGTAGTCTAGATTTTATTTGAGCTTTATATTTTAGACTAAGTAGTATAGATTTTATTTGGGCTTTGTATTATGAGCCTAGTAGTATAAGATTTCAATTAGGCCTTGTATTTTGGGCCAAGTAGAATAGGATTTTGATCAAACAAGTCAACAAAGGGCAAATGTCCAAAGTTGACTATGCTTGGACATCCAAAATGGGTGTGTTGACCAAGGAGTCAACATTTTGGCTAAGCTTGGAGGTCAAGGGAGCAAGATTTCGTCCAAGGCATGTGGAGGCTTCCCATTGGAGAGTTTTCCTCCTTGTTAGTGGTCATGTGTCACTCTAGGAATGAAGAGTTTTTTCATAGGTAGTGGTCACATGTCACTCTCTCATTTGAGAGGATTTTTGTCACTTGTCTCTCTCCTATTGGAGAGGATTTCTCCTTGCTCTCCAAGCCAACCAAGGTTGCTCTTTTAAGTTAAAGTTTCTGCCCATTTTGAGACACCTTAGCCTATAAATAGAGGTGTTCTCCATCATATAATCACCTTTGATTTAGAGTAAAGTTATGCTGTCAATTTTGTGTCATACTACTCTTTTAAGGTCACCTTAGACTAGAGCAATCCAAGTGGCCTTCTCTAGCCACCTTCCTCCAAGAGTTGGCCCAACCTCTCTAAGAGAACCCTTAAATACATCTTCTCACACCATATAACTCACTAGAATCATGAGCTATCAACATCTTTCACCATCATCATATTCCGTAATTTTTATCCATGAACTTATGGCTTGATTTTCTTTAAATTTGGTTTGTCCTAGCTAAAACATTAGCTAAAACATTGACATCAGTAAATAAAAAAATAACAACAAAAAAAAATTGTTAATATTTTTAAAAAATTTAACTTGTACGATTATAACTTTTATCATGTATATACTTTAACTTATGCGCTCAATAAATGAAGGAGTGCATTTGCATGAAAAGTTTGTGCTTTGGATTGGATTTTTGAAGAGAAATGAAAGAAAGTAATTAATTAGTTTAGTATTGATTGTATGTCCATTTACGGTGCTATTTAGTTGAACTTTTATTTAAAAATATATTTGAACGAAATATAAAAATTATATAAGATTTGATATAGTTTAGTTTAAACATAAAAAACTTTAAATCAAACAATATTCACTTACTCAAATTCATGTATGCGATTGAAGTAATATCTAATAAATAACTAAATTTGCTTCAATTCGAATCAATTCGAAAATATCAAACCATAAAAAAATTCAAGCAAGTCCAAAGAATTTCCTTTTTTATCAATTAACATTTTTTATATCGATTTTCGAAGATACATTATAAAGGCAGGAGTATTTTAATTCACTATTACAAACCGTCCACTTTTTCTCACTATCTTACTCTTAATCCTCCTATTTCGAATAAAGATTAAATTACTTCTCCTTCGATAAAGTGAGATTATATTGAATATATTAAAATATATTCTTAATAACGACCACAATAACGTGTTGGGTCAATATCATGGACGAGAATTGGTCAATCCCGTCCCACAAAAAACCGTAGTCACAAAATTCAAAACCTAAACGTTGTTCTCTTCATAAAGCCTACAAATGCGAATCAACAATGCTGATTTGTCAACTTTTCAATCACTAATTTTATGAACCTTTACTGTGTCAGATGAAAAGTCCCTGCCGAAAGAGATTGCTAAGTTATTAGCCTAATCAGCATATAAAAATGAGTAAAAAATTGCCAAGTTGAAAAAACAAAAAAAAACATTATTTTTAGCATCAACTAACGCTATTTTTAATTAAAGATAATCCATTATTTGATACGTATTCCAACAATAGGATAGAAAGTTATATCTTAGACCGTTTCACACATACATCTTCTAAGCAAAGGAAGGTAAAGTAATAATCTCTACATGCACAGTGAAATCAACAACAGAATTTCATCATAGAATAGATGGTGTAAGTTGATCAAGTTTTTCCCAATACAAAACAATAATCAATGAGATAAAACACTGCAATTGTTGCAGTGATAATATATGAGGATTCTAGACCCACACATTGTCAAAATAATGAAGGAGAAGTGGCTAATTCTGTGACACGGCAGTGTGGCCATATCTTTGCATTACTCTTTTAGTGGCTAGAGCTGCAGCCTCACTGGCACGCATTGTCCCAGTTGCCATAATTGCAGCAAACTCTTTCACAATCTCATCTTGAACTTTGTTGCGTGCATCTCCAAGAGGATCTGCTGTGGCCCCATTTGGTGATGACTTCTGTGGTTCCCCTGCTGGCTTTACAGAAGAAGGTGACTCGGTCTTAGAGTTCCCAACTTTGCCCTTCACTTCGTTGTTCACCCCACCGTTCAAACCGTTCTGAGCCGAAGCATTCACAGCAGTTGGAGGCTTGAATTGTGGCACTTGAGGAACTTCACCAGATTTCAGTGTTGTCTCTAAATTCTGTATCATAGGCACTGCAGAATGGAAGTGACAAGAAATATATATCAGATAAAGAGAAATAGTAAGCACCTCATCTACAGTTTAAGTTAATGAATGATTCAATTTTATAACAAACGTAGAATGAAAATGAAAAAGGATAATGAGGAAAAACGTAGATGCAGGTAGGTGAAAATGGAGATATTAAAACCACAGTACTCTAAAATTTAGAGTCAATTTTAGTTAGAGGTAAAGGTTATAACTCACTTATAAGAGCTCCCATTGGACTGCTCATGACCTCATTAGGGAGCTGAAGAATATATTCAGGAATGGACACACCAACCAAAAATTGAGAAATCTCATTGCTGAAGTTGTTGCAATTGTGTGTAAGCAGACTATATGTTTCAGGTAGGTACCGTGGACTGATTTCCTGCAAATACACTTCGAAGACATCTTTGGGAACATGCGTAACACCTAACTCTACCACCTTAAGGGGAGTTCCATATGGTGTTGATCCAGCAGGACAGTGTTGGATGCCCCCACCAAAGTAATACTCGTCACCATAAACCACAATTCCTGTGTGCCTGAGGTACAAATAGAGTAAACAAATCTACAATCATTCCACACTCCAACAGAATGACACTCTACTAACATGCAAGACATTGGCAAGTACATCCCAACATGCATAGTAAAACCGTGGCAAAAACCAAGTTTCAGGGATTAGAATGTTTTTAATCATATTTGTTTCTATTATAGTTCAATCATTGCATAGACACCACATATCCACAGATAGCACCATCATCTTCCAACTGGCATGTATAACAATCCCCCCAAAACAATTTTCTTTTTGTTCAGAATATAACCAAAGTTGGAATCAGACAAAGACCCTTTTGCCCTGGACCAACAATAAAGAGAAGCACTCACCATATGCCTTCAATAGCTTTCCCCAAAAAGGACATTGAAAGCTGCCGTGCAAGTCCTTGGCTCAAGTCATAAACATTTAGAGTAACCCTGTGACCCTCCTGTGTTCAAATATCAAATTTAATGATAAATGTCAGAACAATTGCAAAGTACTTGAGATGTTAAGCAAAAACAGAAAAAAAAAATGAACAAAAGAGACATGTTGAAAACATAACCGGCACCACATACCTCAGCCATATGTTGTAGTCCTACTGAAAATTACTTAGCCTCTTATGTACTTATGTACACCTTAAAAGGAATGTTGCAAAAACTCCGACAGAGATCAAAAGAACCTAAAACATTGAAGATCAGTAAGAATCAAAGCAATACAACACAAAGGAAAGACACCCTTAAGGACTAAACACGCGACAAAAACAACATCTACGAGAAAGCTGGCTTACTAGGAAAAAGGAACATCAAGACGCGTCAATTCCTTACACTGTAACAACCCCACTATATCACCCACCAAAAACACCCTCAATATACTCCCACTATCACCATAACCATATTAAATCACACTTCAAAACAAAAATCAAAGTCGATCAGAGAATCACATCCAAACCAGAAGCAAGCGAATAAGAAAATATATTTCAAAACCAACAATAAGACAACCATTTGACATCTACATCCACATGTATCACAAAACGCAACGACCCTTTTCAGAAAAGGGGGTGAAAAGAGCACTCCTTAAAATTCTCACATTTAACTCCCAAAAAATGGGAGTTTTTCCAAAATTGGGTACAAACCAATGCAAAGAACCCAACTCCAAAATTCAAACTTTTCAAACATTTACAGATCCAACACAAAAGAGGCACCCCAAATTTTACCTTAATGTAAAAAAGTGTCTCCAAAGATTAGAATCAATTCATAAACCACGCAGTGCAACGAACAAAACGAAGAATGAAAAACCATAGGGAGAAAGAGAGAACCTACAAGATGGAAGAACTACCAAGCAACGCAAAAGATTATAAGATTGGAGAACACGGTTGGGTTTGGTTCCTCTTCAACAAGAAAGGAAAAACCTCGCACGAAAAGTCCCTAATAAATAGAAAACAGAAAATGTTGTTGTTATTTGTAATTGAAATGAATATTCTCTACTGCCACCACATTTTACCTTTCCGTAAGCCTCCGGGACTTTCTAGAATCTACCACCGCTGGTTTCATATCCACGTGTTTTTTAATACCATTCTTATACTCTTTTTTCTGTTTCCAATTTAGATTTTTTAAATTGGAGAAGTATTTTTTAATTTTTTATTAATTTATGACATTTTTCTTGATTCTTAATTTTATGTTTTAATAATTTTTTAAATTAAAATAATTATTTTATTTAAAAAACTTAAAAATAAAATATTAAAATTAATAAGTGTTTTAAAATAATAAGACGAATATTTTAATATTAAAATAATTTAATAATATAAATAAATTTTCATAAATTTTCACATTATCTAAATCATTTATTGTTAGGTTTTTTTAGACAAGAAACTAGATTTATAATTCAGTTTGAGAAATTAACATACAAATATTACTACACAATGGAAATAACACTCTAATTCTAAAAAACATAATATAAGAAAACATTCAACCACTTTCAAGAAAAGAAATTCCCTTCTACATAGGACAAGCCCTATTATGAAACAAAATACACTCCACAACGAGAACTAGAACACCTCCCCTCCTTAAAAGACAAAAATTGCCTAACTACTAATTAAAACTTCTCTTAACTACTGTTTAAACTCTTCCTAACTACTCCTAACCACTTCATACTAACTTCTATGTTTTATTTTTGCCAAACTATCTAAAAACTGTCTACAAACTCTCCAATACATTACATATCCTATCATTACTCATAGTTGCAAAACAACATTGTCCTTAAGGTTGTAATCTAAAAACTGATCCTTAATTGTTGCGACAACTTCCCATGTGACTGTCTCAAGGCTTCCTTTCAGTCGTTGAATTAATCCTTGAATATGCAAAGATCTAACTTTGACAACATAATTTTTTTGCAAATAAATGCTTAATAAACAATCTAACTCGGCTTCCAAAATCAACAAGTTTATTGCTGGAGTTTCTAGCAATCGATTTCCATAACAGATAAGTAACCCAAGACAAAAGGGAGATCGTCCAACATTTGTTGTCCCAACACCAACTATCTTTGAACCATCTACACTGAAAACAACCTAATCTTTTACTTTACTCCCAGAAGTAATGGTTACAATGTTCCCACCACATTCAGGCTTCTTTCCTCTCTCTTCACCTTCCTTCTTTGTTTTGACATATTCACTAAGACTACACAATCCCCACTAAAACCAGCAGTTTTTGCAACTTACTTCTAAACAGCAAGAGTCACAACATTCCCATCACAGTCTTGGTCTTCACCTTCCCCTTTAGCCTTATCCTTTTCTTTTTTTTCTTCTCCCAATTGATGGAATTATCTCCTCCATTTGAACAAAGTGTCTAAAGTTCGGGATTTGAACAAAGTAAAGAATGCAGAGGAGTTTAAACCAGAGAATGCAGCTGGGTTGAAAGTGTCAGAAGTTTAGAATTTAGACCTAGAAAATTCTATAAAGGAACTGAATCCAGAAACAGAGTTAAAAATGTCAAAAGATGTGGAGTTCAAAACAAAAAAGAATATTGAAGAATTGAAGCCAGAAAACGTTGAAGAGTCAGAATTCCAACCCCCACTCTGCGTTTTGGTGTTCCTGCGTGTCGTTTGAGGGTGGTGTTTCGGGTTGTGAGGGTTTTTTCTTTCGGCCGCGTCGTTTAGGGGTTGGGGACTGGACGGTGGAGCGTGTCGTTTTGAGTGGGCGCGTCGTTCTGAAGAAAAAGCGTTTGGGTGGGGTTGGAGAGTGAGGGAATGGAAGAGAGCAGAGAGTGAAGAGAGCATATCAGTGATCATGTGGCAGAGAGTGAAGAGAGCAAATCAGTGATCACGTGGCATCGCCGTTTGCCACATCCACTAAAACTTAACACCGTCCAATTTTAAGGACTAATAGTCAGTGTTTCAAAACAATAAGGACTAAAAACCATCAAAGTTCTGAGTAGGGACTAAAAACAAAATCTTCTGATACTTAAGGGACTAAAAACATATTTAACCCTAATTTCAATTGAACACAATATGACATAGTATATATGTATACAAAGTATCAGAGTAAGTACTGAGTTTAGTATACCAATCATGATGCATGATATACCATTTGCAAAAATAATCAATGAGATTATGCAATAGATATAAAGTACATAGTATAATTGCAGTATATGTATGCATGATATCATCTTACACAGCAACAGAAATGATATGATAGTATAAATGATTCTGCAAGATTAATTCAAATTTTCAAAATGAAGCACATAAATGATTTTCAAAACAATTTTGAATAATATGCAACATTTAATCTTTAACAATCTTTAAGTGTCTCTTAAACTGCTCTACCATGTATTTCTCAAACTTAGTTTGTGGCTTGAACGAGTATTCAAACTTGCCAACCTTTTCCATAATTGACGCATGCTCATCCTTGAATGACCAACCATTCTCATCCTTTTTGAGCTTCATATGATGCAGAGTAGGTTTCCAGATTTAATTTATCTTACTGCATCCCACTATTTCTTCATCAGTGATGTCGAAGTAGAAATGCCTCAAAATTTTACTTATGAACACTCCATAAGGAAGATAAAGTGTTTGTAGTTTTTCTATGTTGATCATATGATCACTGATGGTAGCAACCTAGTTAGTTGGTGTTTTAGTTCTCAGACCATGAATCAAATAAATATCTTCAGTGGTTAACTGGGCATGATAACCTCTTCCAAGTAATAGTATCCAGGCTAGAACAAACGCACATAATCTCTCTTCTCTTTTCATACCTTCATTCAGAAAAAGAGTGAAAGCCCTTGGCCTGTTTGGAAATCTCAAACAGTCCTTGTAAATGTCCATTTTGTTGATATTAGGAACACCTAAATGTGATTTGTGTCCTTCTGATTTCAGACAAGCAATAAAAGACCACATGGCTTCATCGATTATGACATTTACTCCTTTCACCCGAGAGCATATAAGACTGTCTTCTACCCTCATATTAGCATAGAACACCTTCACAAGGTCAGGGTAGTAATCTCCAGTCATTTGAATGAATTTATCCAGTCCCTGATATGTAAGTCATTCTTGAAACAACAAACTTTCATTCTTAAAGAACAGCAGATTCATGAAATTATGAGAGATCACATTCATGAGTCCTTTGAAGCATACAAACGTCGACCGTGTTTCTTCATCGCTAATCTTGCCACTTGGACTGGCATGTCTTGCAGTTCGTGAAACTCTTTTACCACGGCGAGATGAAGATGAGGAGGCCATTTTAGAATCCGGATTTATGAAAATATCTTTCTCAGATAGGGTTAGACTCTAGTTGCTAATACAAAACGACTGAAGAACAAATTAATCGATTGAACAATTTAACCTATTAGGTTAAATTTTAGAAGCGGCCCATTTGAAAATTTAAAAGTTTAAAAAGCCCAACTTCTAAACATAATCGATTACTCTAGTTTTCTAACCGATTAGATCAATCCCTCACACAGAAACATCAACCATAACAAACAGTGCAAAATTCTAATCGATTATATAAGTTGTTTAATCAATTAAAAATGACATATCTCAGGTTTTTGAAAAGTAGAGAAAATACAGAGAAATGTCTAATCAATTACGTTATTCACATAATCGTTTAAAATTTGCAAAACCAGTTCCATACCAAAAACATATTAATCAAGCACAGATCAATCACATACATCAAAAAGAATGTTACAGATAATGAATGATGCATGATTGACAAAATATAAGACCATGTTACCACATGTAGATCTCAAGGAGTATTTGATTCATCCCTTTAGCCTTCCTTGAGTCATGGGTACCTCTAGTTCCTTTATTTGCCTGCAAAAGAGTCATACGGTTTGGAAGCAGGTACCCAAATGAACTTGGGGTCTTTCATGTTAGTAACAAGAGTTGGTTTCTTGGGAATCCATTGAAATTTTCCCTTTGGAACACCAACTTTCTTATAATAACAGGATTTAACAATGTGACCAATAGTGTTACAATAGAAGTAAGTAATAGGTGAAGGTTTACTCAAATCGAAGAATTTCTTTGAATTTATTCTATTGCTTTTACCCGTGTAACCTATTCCTTGTTTTTTAATTACTCTTCTCTATGATCCAAGAACAACTTCTAAGTTGGATCTTCCAAGAGTGAACTTAGATAATGTGTTAGTCAAGTATTCAATATTCTTTATATGAGCAGGGCAATCAATATAGTCTTTAACAATAGTTTTAACTTCAGTTTTAGCATTTTCAATATATTGTAAAGTAACATCAAGTTTATTTTTTAAACAATTATTATCATCAACAAGGTTATTGATACTGTATTCTAAATCCTTTTTCTCATTGTTTAATCGATTAACCTTGTATTGGAGCTTCATGGCTTCTGCATATAGTTCTTAAAAGGCATCCAACAGTTGATAATATCTTTCTTCTATTGGTTCATCATTGAAACTACAGCCACTACTTTCAGAGTTCACTAACCCAGCCATGAGACATAGGTTTGTCTCCTCTTCTAGACTTTGGTCATCATCATCACTAGAAGAGCAACCTAAATCACATTCTTCCCAGGCTATATAGGCTTTCTTCTGCTTGTTTCTTCTCTTGTCTTGATATGATCTTTCATCACTTTTCTACTTCATCTTCAAGACTGGACACTCTAGTTTGATATGCCTTTCTTTGCCACATTCATAACATGTGGAAGTAACGACATTGCTCCTCCTTTTGTTTCCACTAGTATTTCCTACAAAATTAGATACAAAATTTCTAGATTTCATAAATCTTGAAAACTTCTTTACCATCATGTTTAATACTTCCTTTTTTGGCAAATCTGAATCTGAGTCTGCATCACAGTCATGCTTTCTTGAACCAATCTTGCTAATAGTCTTGAGGGAAATAGAATATTTCTATTCACTCTCTTCTTCTTCCCTCAGTCTTCCTAATTCAAGTTCATGCTCCCTGAGCTTTCCAAAGAGGGTTGCCAATTTCTGTTCAAGCGTTTCAGAATCTTGATGTTTATTTCCTCCTTATCAAAAGTCTTACAAAGAGTCACAAGATGATTTACAATGTGCGTGAATCTCTTCTGAACATCATATATGTTTTCTCCTGCCTTCATTATGAATAACTTATTTTTGAATGAGAGAATTTTTTCTGGCTTGTTTGACTTCATTAGTACTCTCATGAGTAACTTCCAGGACATCCCACATTTCTTTTGATGTGGTGCAGGTTGATATCATGAACAATTCGTTAATTGTCAGTGCGGATGACATGATGTTCTTAGCCTTTACATCACAGTGAGCTCTTCTTCTTCCGTCCAAATTCCATTCAGCAAAGTTCTTTTTCACAGTTTTTTCATTAACCACTTTAACAAGCTCATATGGACCATTTATCACTGCATCCCATACACCTTTATCAATTGATTCCAAGAAAATCTCATTCAAATTTTTCAAAAGGGATAGTTTTCTCCTGCAAACAAAAGGTGGTCTGTTTGTGGAAGCACCTTCTCCAAATGTTTGTGAAACAGAGGCCATCATGATCGATTTAATCGATTATACTAAAACCTAATTGATTAAAATTTGAGTAAAGTTCGAATAATCAAATCTGGTGCTAATTGTTGAAAAAAAAAATAGGCCAAGTTTCTCAACCAAGGGGGGTGAATTGATTTCCCTTTATAAAAATTGTTCTTTTAAAAAACTTTTTGAAATCTCTAGAGTTTTCTCAAAATGCAATTAACAAAGAATGAAATGTAATGTAAAAGTGTAAGAAAAGAGAGAATCACACTGTTGTTTATACTGGTTCGACCCACCTGCCTACGTCCAGTCTTCTTTCAATCAACCTTAAATTGGAAGGATTCCACTATATTGATCGAGTTCTACAAGCAAGATATACAAAGAGAACCCTCTCAATGTATTGTCCTCTCTAAGTCCAAATCCAATATAGTAACCCAGAAAGAACAACCTCTTTTTGTCAACCCTTAGAGATAGTCAATCTAAGCACTAGAACTTATCTAAGTCCTCTTCCTGGCCAGTAGCAACAAGGAACCACAATTCACTCTTGATTGCAAATGAATATGATCTCTAGAAAATACACCTCACTTGTGCATATATGATCAATATATGACAACACTTGAATTCTTCAAGAATCTTTGAGAATTTCTTCCAAATTTGATAATCTTGGAGAGTTTCTGACGCACATGCAATAAAAGCTCAACAAACAGGTCAGATATGAAAGTTAGGAATCATTAAAGTTGTTGAATTCAAAGAGCAATGCATCTATTTATAGATATATTAGTGTAGACGCATTTTAATCGATTAGCCAAATAATGTAATCGGTTAAGCAATTCCTTCTGCTATACCGGATTTACGTTTTTCAGATTTTAACAGATTAAGTAGAGCGCATAATCGATTACGCAATTAATACAAGTCATAGCTTTTAAAAATATGATCATTATGATAATTATGACTTATCAAGAAACAACTTTTCAATCAACATGCATTTTAACGATTAGACAAATAACATAATCGGTTAAGTTTCATACTTAAGCAAATTTTGAAATTTTTTTCATTCAAATCACATCAATCCACTCAGTAAACATATGCAGGCATAACAACGAGTTTTAATCGAGTATACCCTTATTCTAATCGGTTAAAACTTGTTGTTTTGCCATAGTTAAGCATATATTGATATCTGATGAATTTAACAGATTGTATAATCAGTGTAATCGATTGATTCACACAAATATGTTATGTGCAAAATGGTTCAATCAAAGATTATTTTCACATAATGAATATACATCACAAATAGTTCAAGCACATACACAAATATAATCAAGCAATAATTTGCTAATTAGATGTGCAAGAAACTATAAAACATTTATGTTGTCATCATAAAAAACACAATGTGAGATATGGGTTCAGCTACATGGCTCCCCTATCAACATGGATAACTCACCATAGTTCGACATTCATACAATATCCATATGGTTAGGTCTAGGTTCATGGCATGATTAAGATGTTTCATTAGTTTAGCATGAAATGTGATGTATGATGAAATTTTAAGATTTTATATTTGATGTTGTTTACATTAGCTTACCCTTTGTTTGGTTGTTGTGTATATTAGGTTCTTATTGCAATGATCATCTGGTAGGTGTGAGTAGAGGATGAAGATGTCTCAGTAGAGGATGAAGATGTCTAAGTAGAGCAAGCTTTGGAGAGGGATGTAGTAAATGTGTAATTCCTTTTAAAATATGTCTTTTGTATAATTATCTTTTGAGAAACCTTATGTACATTCTTAGTCTCTTTTTCTTTTGGAATTGTAAATATAGAATATATGTATAGTTATGCTAGATAACTTAATGTTATTTTATATATTTTCTTAAGTCTATATGTTCTTTTACATTGATTTTGTGATAGTCCTTAGTAGTGATTATACTATTTAAATGGAATGTTACATTTATCAAGTTTATTTTATTATCATTTCTTTAAACTTAATTATTTCTAATCAATAAAAACTATTTATAAAGTTCTGAAATTATTTATATTTGATTTTATAATAATAATAATAATAATAATAATAATAATAATAATAATTTATTATTTTCTATTATCATAAAAAATAACACATGACAATTATTATATATTATTATAAGGGGATTTCCTTTTCTTATAATTAAAATAATTATTTTATCAAGTTTATTCTACGGTTTTTTTTAAAATTTAACAATTTTTTTAAAAAATAATATTTTTTTATTATAAAACTATCAAAAAGAAAATAAAAACTATTTATACTTATATATAAAGAGAATTTCCTTTGTGGTGTCTACATTTATTTTCTAATTTTATCCCTTAAATAATTTTTTTTTAAATTAGAATAATTATTTTATCAAGTTTATTTTGTGATTCTTTTTAAAAATTAACCATTTTTTTTCAATTTGATCGTTTTTTAATTTTAATTATAAAACTACCTAAAAAAATAAAAAGTATGGACAATAAAGTTATACAAATGATTTAAATTTAACTTCATCTATACTTATAAATAAAGTAAAATAAAGATGGTACGATAAAAGAGGTAGAAAAAAAGTTAAGTGTGAATTGGATAGGATTCTTAAACTAAAACTGAATCTGCTCAATCTTACTAACTTTTTTGCAAGTCAAAACTTTAATATGAATTTGAAAGTACAACAAACTAGAATTGTTCACTCTGTTTTCAATTTTTTTTAATCACCTTCTACATTTTGGTTATTGTTGCCATTCATCTTCTCATCTTTCCACTTCTCGCATTTGGACATCATTTGGTACGCATTTCATTGGTGAAGAAGTTAACATCTATGTCTATTATTATCTTTGAGTGACGTATTTATAGGAAAGAAAGAAGAAGTGAAAAATATCTAAAAAAATACAAATGCAATGGAAGTAGTAAGAAGTACCTGTTGGTGAGGGTTGAAACCAATATATAAATAAAAATCAGTTGAATGAATGGATAAAACAAAAGATTAAAATTGAAACTAGTTACCGTTTTATACAAAGCAATAAATATCGCCCTTGACAATTTTATACAGTTGTTGTTATGGATGTGATGGCTACTAGGTTTCCTAAATCCGTTTAATTTGATCTGTCAAATGTATGGCTACATTAAATGGTCAAACGTGTGAATTGATTGTGTAATTTTATAAATATTTGTGTGTTGAGATTTGTCTATATTGTGATATTCCAAAGTTTTTGTCTAAATAAGATGAGTTGGGTTATAAACTAATGTTTTAGTTTAAAAAGAAATGGCAACAATTAGATAAATCAATTGGAGTGTAGAAAAATCAATGTTTTTACTGATGAAGCGTTGGGCACCGTGATGATGTTGTTGAACATTGTTTTGATGGTTCATTACATTTATGTGATGATGTTATATGAGTTTTATTTTTTATTATGAGTTCTAAGTAAGAGTTAGAAATATCTAGGGTAGAGATGCAAATGTTTAAGTAATGTATGAAGTGTATTGATGGAATAACTTGTATTAGGACAATCCTAGCTCAACTAAGTGTTAGTGGACTCGTATAAGAAAGAATATTTAGAGCGAGAGTTGAAGAAGGTTATCGTGTGTGAGTTCAAATTCATGGTTGAACTTATACATAAATGATTTACCATGTTATACTAGTTTGATTGAGATATGTGGCGAAGAAAAGAGGAGACAAGTATAACAAGTGCATGATCTTAAAGTCTAATCAATACATTGAGTCATCCGAAGGTCTTGTTCAATTAGGATGTCTTTGAAAAGTTGAATATATGTGATGTGAAATTGTTTGTGATGAGATAAGTTATTGATTGTTACATGAAAGATAGTATGTTTAAAATTGTATGGTAGATCTTTTATTATGGTCATAATGTTTAAATCTATAAATAGTTATATGAAAAATCCTTTATTATGGTTATAATATCTAAATCTTTTTGTGATATTTTAAATGATTCCAGCTTACCTTGTTTGTATTGTTGTACAAGGTTTTACGCTTTGCTATGGTTGTGTTACTCACGTGAGAAGAGTTGAGTACAAATATAGATCAGTAGTGAGATTACCTAATGACATAGAAAACTAATAAGATGCATGTAGATTACAAGATATATTTATTTTTTACGAGTTTGTAAAAATAATCTGATGTTTTATTTTGAAAAACTTTTTCTATATTTTGGAAGATTGTAATTAGGATACATGTACTCCTTGTCCTATGTGATGCTTTAACATCAAATATGAAGGACCTTTGCTATATACTATAGTATATGGATTTATGGATTATTACATTTATGGTATCAGAACAGGTCTATCCTTAGATGGTATGTGTGTATGGTTTCCTATGTTTTTGTTGCATATCTTTATGTGGTTATGAATAGTTTAGTTGAGTTGTTAACTAACTTCTGGTTAATATGTCATTCCTCGTGTGTCCAAGGTTATGGCACATAGGCCACTTACCCATCCACCTTCACCATTAACTGATACGCCCAATCTAGCCAGAGCTATTAAGGTTGTTGTTGTTGTTTTGTAATAGTAGAGTGCATCCATGGCTCAACAGGACCGGGTTGCATTGTAGCAGATGAAGGTCGCTAGGTTGTCTATTGAAGCGTCCTAGCAATAACATCTACCTATTATTCGACCATTAGAGATTGCAAGAGCAATGGTTGAGGCTTCTAAATCCAAAATTTCTTCTAATGTTTAGAGTTTAGAATATTTTCTCAAATAGAACCCAAAAAAAATTAGTGGAAAAGTGACTCTAAATGAAGAAAAAAATGGCTAAAGGATCTAAAGCGGGTTTTTGATGTAGCTGGAGGTGGTGGTCCTGTGTTGGTGGTTGGCATTCGAGGTGGGGAAGTTTTTATTTTTTTAAATTCTCGCGTGAAACAGGTGCATGCATTCACTCTTAAACTCGTACATCATAGTCGGATATGGAAATCTGATGAATAAGAAATCGGATATCGAAATCCGATCGAACATCAAAATCTGATACTTGTTTGTTGGATTTCGATATGCAAAAGAAGCATTTCGGATGTTAACATTTGAGAAAGTGAAAATTGGATTTAGAATGCGATGGAACTGGATGTTAAAAATCAATAAACTAACATTAAATCATGAAAGAAAAAAAGAATAGCTTAATCAGCATTAGAAATGTGATGGGATTGAATTAGATGTTGAAAATCGATTTAGTTACATCGAATATTGACATCCGATGGAAGCTAAGCTAAATCGATTTTTGACATTCAATTCAGCCTCTTTACATTTTCAAAACAAATTCATTGCAAATCCGTCATGAAACTCCTCACGAACAACTACTAATCAACTAAATCCTGACTCTACAATCTTCTTCTATATGTATAATATTGAAAATAAATATAGCAAATCAATGCATCAATTTGGCAGCGAGAATGGGCAAACGAAAAGCAACGAAAGAGAAAGACGAAGAACACTGTGTGTCTTGATTCACCAACAAAACAAAGATCAACTTGCGAAAAAGAAAACGAAGTTGCATGTGTGTGTCTAGAAGAAGCATGCAGAGCGAAGAGAAGATGAAAGGAGAAGAGTGAGATATGAAGAAAAGAAAGAAAAATATAAGCAAGAATAACAGAGAGAAAAATGTTTCTGTTTTAAATAGAATCTTTAACTACAACCATGACCAGATTTTATCGTTTTTCTAAAAATTATAAACCCTTTAAATAAGGGTGATTTTGTAAAAGCCTTGAAAGTAAAATCCTTGGAGGTGATGGGTGAATCGTCCTCCTTAAAAATGAAGGGAGAGAAGCTGAGTAGAAAATAGAGAAATAGCATCTCTGTGAAGTACATAAATCTGAATATAAAATTCATACTTATTTTTAACAAGTAATGATATATGTTATATTGTATATATGATTTTTAATTATAATTTTTTTGTTTGAATACTTTTTTTTATCGGATAAATAGAAAACTACAGGTCTTTCTATTACAGAAAAAGAAGGTAAGAGAGAGTGTTTTTGTTAGAATAATGTTCATTTAAAAAAATAAAAGAAAAATAATTGTTTAGAAAACTAAAATTAATTTATATATAATTTGATATTTTATGATGTAACCTTTTTAAAATCTATTTTTATTGTATGTGTTTATTTTATAATCATTTTGTATACATGTTTAGAAAAATATGTATTCAAATACCTTTTAATAATAAATTAAATTGATATGCATAACATGTTATAGTTAAAATTATTTTGAAATTTTGAATGTAGTTATTGCAGATTTAGTAAGAAAACAGAAGAAAATAAAGAATAAGATGAGAACAGCTACTATCCACTACTGCTGTGTGTAAAATTGTAGTTTAGTTTTGCAGTGTCTGATTTCAGTGTTTCAGTCTCCTTTAACTATTTCTTTTATTCCATAAATATTTGGTTATTTTTGCTTACAATAACACAAATGAATAATATAATATTTATTTCTCCTCCTTGGATGTTTCTTTTTCTTCTTCATGTATTTTGTTCCATGACTGGTTGTATTCATATGTTCTTATAAACTTTTATATTTCTTTTAAAATATTATATTTGAAAAGGAGAATACATATTAAATTTATGTATATTTTATCTCAATATTTTTTGAAAAAAAAAAACTCAATTTTTCTTGTTATGTTTTGTTCTTGAAGTGTTTATAAAGCTTGTCTAAATAAACCTTATCATGTACATATAGATAATAAATTATATAAACAAGAAAAGAGAAAGATGATAACATTGGCCTTTTTCTAGTGTGAAAGTGTAATAATACAATTTAGGCATACATGTGTATGCATTCAATGCATGACCTTAATAATAACCTGCAACAAAAAGTTTGTATTATACAGTATACACAGCACAATTTTCACCTTATTCTTTAGTCTAATCTTAAAATGAATGGTATGTTATATCCCCAAACACTCCCATTGAAATAAGGAGCCAACCAAATTTTGAAAACTATGTTTAATCACACACAAAACTGTATCGAATCTGCTCTTGTGTTGACAATAGAATGTTCTTCACCATCCAACCCATTTCCACCATTTGGTCAATCAAATTAGACACATCCCTCTCTGCAGATCTCTTGCCATTCTCAACAATTACAGACCAATCTTCCATTGTTGAGTCTGATGCATTGTTTTCCTCTACAATAATCTCCCACCTACTACTGTTCATAAGTAGAGCCCTTCTGATGTAGCAAGCCTAAACATTGTTTTTTGTTTTTCAGGCCATGTCAAAAGATCATTAATATATGTAAAACTGGCTTCAGCTTAAACATTGCATCTTGTTGAATCAAATTAATTTATTGAATCTGTGGATTCTTTTGGTCAGATAGTAAAGTCCTCTGACACAGTTAAAATTTATTAAAAATTACAAAAATCACAGTGAAACTCATGCAATGTGACTCCTAATTTTGAGTTGTGTTTGAATAAATGTATTGGTAGCCTTTCTCTTCATGTTAAAGGAAAAGATTCACAAAGCAAGTTTAATGGACCCAACACACACAATTGTGGGCAAACTGTAACTGTTTGTGTTTTCCTCATGACAAGAGAAGATCCAAACAAGTAGCTAGAAGTGATGAATCATGGTAGTTGAAAAAACATCAACAAGAATAGTCATATTACCTGCAACAAACCCATGATTATGTGTGCTGCTTCGGCTCCTTCGCGAATGGAAAGAAGAATAGACTGCTAGATGGATTAGCACCCATAGAAACAAGAAAAATAAGAACAGTTAGAAAACACTACTTTGTAGGATGTTATGAGAAAGTTTAGGTTAAATTAGGATACCCTCATAATAAAGCTCACCTTTTTAGTTCCCTTTAATCCTTTGAAGAACTCCACGCACACAAAGTAATAATCCTCCTTAGTTATACACTGTATTGTCTTCATAGACCACTTTGGTATTTGGTCCTTGGGATTTAAGCACCCTATTCTAATTGGCCACGACCATTTACCTAACCAATGAACTGTATCAGTTGAGTGTAAGCACACTACTGAAAAACATAACTTGGACAGTATTAAACAGAATAGAAGAGTCTTGTGTATCACCTTTAAATCCCAGAAAATTAACTCCTTCTTTATCGCTCACCTCTGCAGGGGATGGCACATATCCACGCTCAATCCAAGTGCTCAGAATAATTTCAAGCCTATCCTAAATAACACCCCAACAAGGAAAAAAACTAATAAGGAATCTAGAAAGTGATAATGTCGTGAAATAAAATGTAGAAGACCGCAACGTGGAAGCCCAAGTCGAGTAGAAAACGAGTGTTAAGCCAAATTTGAGAGCAGAACTTTTTATTACAAAATCAGGAATATTGAAGATTTCTGTTAGATTTGCAAGTCAGATTCTATTAGGCTAATATGGCATTGTGTTATTTTGTTAGAGCATATTTCTGTTAGAGTTGGTTGTTAGTTTGCATGACTCATTTCATCTTTATTTAGCTGTGTTTTCGTATCATGGGATATGCAATCAAATCAATTTCCTTCTTACAATCTTCTTTGGAGGACCTCTCCGTCCTTGGATTCAGAGAAATTATATCCCTTAGATAAATAAAGTAATGGAGAAATTAATATTTCAAGCTCCAGAAAGCCTACCTTAGTCAAAGTTTGCAGATGTACATGCTTTAATCCTTGATAAATCCCAAAGAGATCCATTGCAGCAAAAAAGGGATAGATAAGGTAATGCAGACCTGCTTGTTGCCTTGCAAGCCAGAAAATAATTTCAAGTTAATAACATATGCTTTTGTTTTCCCTTTTTAAAGATATGTTCATTGAGTTCTGAAGGTAAAATGCCCTGCAGTCAGCTCTAGTTACACAGATTAGCCCACTTATAGTCTTATATGCCAAATGAGCAATAAGAATGTTTAAGTAATATTTTTATACAAAAAGGAGGTGGATAACAACCTTCGATGGTTCTCTATACACATGTTAACAAGTGCAGCAAGCATAAGACCAAGGATGTCAAAGCACACTGTTTGAATCTGAAATATATAAAAAAAATTAAGAAAATAGCCTGTTCAAGATAAATATTATGGACAAAAAAAGAAAGAAAGAAATACAGATACTCACCTGTGCCTTAGCAGATATTTCACCAAGGTTGTCTCCTATTGCAAAACTTTGATGAACAGCTGACTGATTAAAAAATGTTAAAACACCACCTTTGGGTCAAAGAAGTTATCAATCACAATACACAAGGCAAAAGCCTGAATTTTAAAAATACATCTTCAATTTATGAACTTTCCTGTAGATGAGGTTGGGTAAAAGATAATTACGCAACCATCAAATAGAAAGACAAGATAACCAGTTCATACTGTCAGAGTGTTTTATGCATTATTGAGCATGTTTTATAAGTTTGGGTTGAAAGGATTAGTTGCAAATAGATCATGGAAGATGGAAAACTCAGATACCACGTTGAAAAGAGAGAAGTCGAGAAGGAACATAATAAATTTTGTGTATTGGGTACAGCACAAGTATTCTTATTTACAACAAAGAAGAGATACAATAATAAGGCACAAAAATGATGTCGGTCAATTTTTGTTGGAGTTGATAAATTAAATAATAAATAATATCTTTAACACTTCCCCCCTCAAGTTGGAGGTTATGTATCATATCAGTGAAGCTTATTAAAATGGTCAGAGAACAGAGCAATTGTTGAAGGACAAAAATGGATATACAGCGGTTGCCAAAAGCTGAAAAATGCTCAAAAATTGCAACAATTGCTAGAAAGCAAAAGTGCTAAAAGAACACTGCAGTGGCCTAAAAGTATAAATGCTTAAAGGACACAGCAGCTACTGGAATGTAAAAATGCTCAGAGGACCCATTCACATACTTGATGGTATATTTGTATTACATAATGTTAGATGTTAAGATGTGTGTTTATGTTAATTGGGCTCAGCCCATTCTGTATTAAGGGCCTTGGCCCATATCTTACATTATAAATAAACTACCCTATGTGTATGCAAAAGCCACAAGGGAGATTTCTCCTAATCTTCTCTATTTATAACATGGTATCAGAGCCATGGTTAGAGTCTATCCTAGCGAGTTCTAAGTGGGCATTTCTGTTTCCACCCGTTGTCGGGCCGCTATCGGACTACCCATTAATTTCTACTATCACGCACAAGATGTTTATACCTCGGCGTGAAGGGGATGTGTTGGAAGTCCCACATCGACTAGAGATAAGGCCAAATTATAATATACAAGTGAGGTGCAAACCTCACCTTACAAGCCGGTTTTGTGGGGTTGAGTTAGACTTAAAGTCCACTTCTAACACATACTAATGGCTACCATCTATCTTATCTCATTGAAATAAGAGCTATTTGTATTTAAACATTCCAAAAAAACATGCGAAATATTGGCACAAAGTACATCAATGACGGTGAGGTCCACTAATATTTGTATTACATAATAATGGCTACCATCTATCTTATGTCACTGAAAAAGAGCTATTTGTAGTTAAACATTCCACAAAAACATGCGAAATACTGGCACAAAGTACATCAATGACTGTGAGGTCCACTGTTAGGGGCTGGAAAGTATACGAGAAAAAGAGATATAGGAGAGAGAGAGAAGGGGACCAAACGGTAGAAGGCGAGGACCGAATGGTAGATAAGGAGGGACGACCAGGCCGAACGATAGAAGGCGGGGAGTTAGTTGGCCGAGCGGTAGACAAGGAGGGACGACCAGGCCGAACGGTAAAAGGCGGGGAGCTAGTTGGCCGAGCGGTAGACAAGGAGGGACGACCAGGCCGAACGGTAGAAGGCGGGGAGTTAGTTGGCCAAGCGGTAGACAAGGAGGGACGACCAGGCCGAACGGTAGAAGGCGGGGAGTTAGTTGGTCGAGCGGTAGACAAGGAGGGACGACCAGGCCGAACGGTAGAAGGCAGAGAGCTAGTTGGCCGAGCGGTAGACGAGGGAGGACGACCAGGCCGAACGGTTGGGAACAGCGAGGAAGCATCTTAATTGCCACAGCAGTTAGGATGGGCGGGAAATTAAATAAAGTAACAAGAGATATTTTGAGAAGATATTCAGCAGAGGATAATTAGAGTAACAAAGCCATATTTTAGTATATTATTCAGTATAAGTTAAATATAGTAAATAAGGCTAAATATATTTGTATCAGATAATTATAGGATTATTTTATATTAATCGGTATCTTTTGAGCAGGAATTTATTAGTATAAATAAGGGGGAAGATTAGGGTTAAGGGTATGCTTTTGATTTGTGAGTTTTGTAAGAGAGGTTATGCTCTCAGGTAATTGACAGAGATCCTGCTCCCAGTTATTGTTTATTTCTTTCAGTTGTGTTTCCATTCAATAAAAGAGGTTTATTCAGCTATTTGTCATCGTTCATTGCTCTGTGAGTGTGTGAGAGGTTGTACTGGGCTAGTTTACGTACTCAGGTACGTAACATCCACTAATATCATCCATACATAGCAACCAAATCTCTGAATTTTAAACATACTAACATGACTTACAAAAGTAGTTACCGCAAGGAAAAACACATCATCAATTAATGAATTATGATATCAGCGGTACAAGATTTGGACAATTCTTTTAAATCTTCTTTTCTAACCCCTAACATTGTTACATAATTTCATATTAGAAAGTCCAATAAATTCAAGTCCAATAAATTCAATGCCTAACTAGAATGCAGCTATCTTTATTTTTCTGCCATACAGATTATTTTCATATATCACAATTACCATGTGGACTACATAGACTAAAAAGCACTCTAGATTGATGATATACATAAAAGAAATTCTATTAGAAGTATAAAATCATTCAAAGAATGACTCCAAACATGAGACATCCAAAAAAGGAAAAAAATATAGTAGAGAACTATATACTGTAGGGGTCTGATCCTTACCCGAGTTGCTAAGTAACAAGCAAGGCTTATTTGTTTAGAAATATTGGCAATAGTTGCAAGAAGCAGGAAGCATCGAGGAAATGTGGGAGTAAGTAATTCAAGTCCAATGCTTGCAACAAAAAGAACAGATGTAGTGAACCTGACCCTCTTTGTACAGCAGTTACCAAAAAGACAAAAAGAAAGATTCATCAGATTTCTTTATACATGATTGGTGCATGTCAAACTGAAGTTTCAATCACCATCATCACTTCAAATCACTGTACTTCTTAAGTTCAGCTGACTTTATAATCAAATATAAGAATACAGTGCTTGTAACTCCAAGAAATTAGTTTTATTAAAAATAGAAATTAAAATACCTTTAAGTTTGTATCAAAAGCAGATGCTAGACTAGCAGTGTAGATGCATCTGCTTAGACGTCCAATGCCATCTTTTAAGACCCAATTAAGGGCAGCAGCAGATGGAAGAGAACTCGAGAATCCAACTCCCATGGCTGTAAACATTGCCTGAGACCAATCCATTATAACACAGTAAGTTCACATGCATTCCAAACAGCTACAGTTAGACCTACAAGAACTTTCATCACAGTTAAAAGAAGGATAAAATGTGCAACATATTCATTATGTGATAAAGATACAAAGAACCATATTCAGCTCACTCCTTCTTTCTCCCCTCGTGGCAACATGATGTGACAATAGATTGGTAAAAACCAAGTTTGAATGTTACCACAAATCAATTCATCAGGATTATCAATTTTGAAAAGAAAACAAACCCACCACCCAATAAGACACAAAACAATCTCTCAAACGTGTGTTTGCACAAGGTGCGTGCAGTCACCTGATGATATGCACAGCACATGACAACAGACTGATAAGCCCTGTATGAAATTTTCCTCATGTTAACACTAACGGGGTTGCCAATTTTCAAAAGCAAACAAATTAATCACACAATTAAGACACATAGTCTCATCCCTCTCTCTCACACTCACACTCTTAATGATACGTGCATGACATATGGCAAAAGACTAATAAACAAAGTTTAAACTTTTCCACATGAATTAACACATAAGGTACTATCAATTTTCAAAAGCACACTCTAATCATCTAACCCCATAACACGAAACAGATGGTCACATAACAACTTCAACAGTTTTAGTTTAACAATTAACCCAAATAAAAAAAACTAACAACCTTTTTTATTCTATTAATACTTACTTTTCCGATTTTAAAACCCGATTTATAAAGTATTTCCACTCTACTCAACAATCAATTTTCCCCCAAATTTTATCAAGTTATGAATCTTTTTATTTGTGTCCACCAAGTATCTTAAAAACTGAAATAACATAACACCCAAGAAACATTTTATCCCCCTCCCTTCTTAATTTTTCAAATGCTCCATTCAAGAACTCGGAGAGCAAACCTTTAAAAAACAGAAATGTGCTCCTGGGACAAAGACCATGTTGGGAGAAAATTTTCCTTTAAGCACTTGTAATAAGAGAAAAAAAATAAGAAAACAAATTAAATATATATCTCTATAAACTAAATATGAATTGGTGGTTAAGTTAATATCTAGAAACTCTCTCATCTTACTAATTTCAATGTGTGAGCTAATTTTATGCAAACATGCTAGAAGCTAGTGTTTAATTTGCAGTTAGCACACACCATACACACCCAGATGTCTTGCAGAGACAAATAACTTTTAGAAAACATAAAACAGATTTTTTTAACAATAAGCAAACAAGGACTAACCTGAGTGGCGAGCACTTGCAGGGCGGAGCTGAAAACCCGATGCAGAAGCTTCCACTTCACATACTCCACATAGTTCCCCGTCACCCCTCTCGGAATAAAGAACTCCCTCACAACGGACCCGCACACCCTCAACACCCTATCATCGAAGTCAACGTCAGCATCCGCGGCGCCACCGTCTACGGTCACCACCTGCAGGCAGTTCCCAGCCCAGAAGAATCTAGAAGTTTCGGTGGGTCTCCTGACAACCACAAAGGGAAGCCGAACCGGCACCTCCTTCGCAACCCCTCCATCAGAGACGCAGTCCAGGGAGGTTCGGAGCGAGGAAAGGGGCGAGACTCTCCTAAAGGAGAGATTTTGGTTAGTGGGTGGGGCTGGTTCGTTGGAATTTGTGAGGTTCCATGGTGTGTAGTGGTTGGTGGATAGGCGAAGAAAGAATGGCATGAGAGTTTGGATAGGAACGCGTGGAGGTTGAAGGAGGTTCAAGCCAGGTTTTTGTTATTGTTTTGCAAAAGAAGAAGAAGAAGAAGAAGGGATAAGAAGAAGATGATGAAGAAGAAGATGGTTAAGAAGAAGATGATGAAGAAGAAGAAGAAGATGATGATGATGATGATGAAGATGAAGAAGAAGATGGTGAAGAAGAAGATGGTGAAGAAGAAGAAGAAGAAGAGTTTTTGGTCTTGAGTTGGAAGAGAAAGGTTGGAAATGAAGGGAAGAGAATATAGCTGAGAAAGAAAGAGAATGTGTGTTACAGCACATTTGTTTAACAGAAATTTTTATTAAGTTAAAAATCATAAATAAAAATATAAGAATTTTTATTGTCTTTTTCATAATGATTTTCTTTTTCAATGTGATAATTTTAATTTTTAAAAAATGAAATAGTTTAGTAGAGAAGACATGTTGAGCCGGCACATGATTACCAAAGTTTCATAGGCTCAAACATTAATAAACTCTTGCAAAAAAACAATATTTTCTGTATATAAAAACTATACTATTTATGCTATTTGTTAATCCTTCATTACTCTAATCAAGATTTGAATAGATGACCACTTACCCCTTCAAAGATTCTCGCTATGTGAGTTACACATGTATAAAAAATATACAATATCAATAACAACAAACTGAAATCTTATTACAATATTATTTCTAAGTTTTATATTTTTTCGAGTCTTACAAAAAGAAATTTATTTCCTGAAAATTGATCTACTCATAAAAAAAAGGTAGGGATACTCGTTTTTTATAAATTCTTATAACTCCCAAGTTATAGCTTTATCCCAAAATACCTTCAGAATGTCATTTTCTTGCAACGTCTTGGTTTCTACATCTAATACGCGTATCATTCCAACATCTATAGTTAAATCCTCCTTGACTTGAATGTCATCATCCTCCAACACATGAACAAGATCTGAAACATACTTCCTCAACTAAGATACATAAAAAATATTATGCAAGTTTCCCAATTGAGGTGGTAGTGTTATCTTATATGCTACTAGACCAACTCTCCTTCGCACTTGATATAGCCCTAGAAACTTTGGCAAAAACTTCATTGACTTTATAGCTCTCCCAACTCCTATTATTAGTGTCTCTCACAAAACACATGATCTCTAACTTCAAACTATAGTGGTCTCTTCCTCTTATCTGCATAAGAATTCTTTCTACTTTGAGTGACTCTCATCCATTCTTGAATCATTTTCACCTTGTTAGTAATCTATTGCAACAACTCAATACCTACTGTCACTAATTCTCCATCCTGAAACCCACACAATGACGTTCGACATCTCCTTCCATACAAAGCTTCAAAATGTGACATCCTGATTCTAGAATCGTAACTATTGTTGTAAATGAACTCAACCAACGGTAAAAACTCATTCCAACATCCTAGATGGTCCAAAACATAGGTCCTCAACAAATCTTCCAACGACTTAATGGTTCTTTCGCATTTCCATCAGTTTGATGATGATATGCTGAGCTCATCCTTAACTGTGTGCCCAAAGCTCTCTGCAATGTTTGCCAAAACCTTGATGTGAACCTCAAATCTCGATATGAAATAACACTTGTAAGCACCCATGCAACCTCACTATCTTCAGGATATACAACTCTGTCAACTTCTCCAACGACATTCGTTCATTGATTGGTAAAAAGTGAACACATTTTGTCAACATGTTCACGATTACCCAAATGGAATCATGACCCCTCGATGATATAGGTAGGTGAGTTAAAAGTTCATCGAGATATTGTCCCACTTAAACTAAGGAATCTCCAACTATTGCAACATTCCTCTTAGTCTCTAGTGCTCCACTTTAGCCTTCTAACATATCAAACAAGACGATACAAACTCAACCACATCTTTCTTCATCCCACTCCACCAAAACGAATCCTTCAAATCTTTGTACATCTTAGTCATACCAGGATGTATACTAAGATGACTCTTATGGCCTTCTTCTAAGATTATTCTCCTCAACTATGACTTCATCGACACACACACTTTATGCTTGAACCGAAGAATACAATCGACACCTATAAAAAAATCTTTGACCTGACCAGTACTGATAATTCAATTGTGCATTACAACCTTTATCTTCCATATGTTCTGCCTTTATATGCTTTAAGAAGTCACTTGTAATAGCCTAAGATGACTCTTATGGCCTTCTTCTAAGATCATTCTCCTCAACTCTGACTTCATCGACACACACACTTTATGCTTGAACCGAAGAATACAATCGACACCTATAAAAAAATCTTTGACCTGTCCAGTACCTAATAATTCAATTGTGCATTACAACCTTTATCTACTATATGTTCTGCCTTTATATGCTTTAAGAAGTCACTTGTAATAGCCAAATGACTACAATAGATATGCTCTTGATCCACCTGTAAACCCAAATTCATATCTCGCAACTTCTCGATCAATTATAACTCTTTCATCATTAAAGCATCAACATGAACCTCCTTTCTATTCAAAGCATCAACAACGACATTTTCTTTACTCGAATGGTACTTCAACTCACTCAAAGTTGTAGTCCTTCAAGTACTCCATTCACTTGCTTTGACGCATGTTCAACTCTTTCTGGTCGAACAAATACTTCAGACTCTTGTGATCGTTGAAGATTTAGAAATGCGCCCATAAAGATAATGTCTCCATGTCTTCAAAGCAAACCCTACTGTAACCAACTCCATGTCGTGTGTAGGATAATTATTCTACATTTTTTCTTCTCTGTTACCTTCATAACAACACAAGTAGCTCCCTCTCTGATATCCTACAAAACTTCCCGAGACGTAATCTTCTTCACATGTTCCTCTTATGGAAAAATGACCTTTTACTAATCGCAATTAATGAGAACACCATTGGTCGTCAACCAATCCATCGCTAAGATTACATCCAAGCCCTCAAGTGGTAGACACAATAGATTAACCTTGAATATGTGTGTGACCATTTCTAACGAACACCCAATACAAATTGAGTTGGTTGAAACTTTCCTGATACTGGTGTAGAAACCACCAACTCATATCCCAAATCAAACACAGGTAATCCAAGCTCATCCAAACAAGCAAGGGATATAAATGAGTGTGTTGCACCAAATTCAAACAGAACATGCACACATCTATCATTCAAGAAACAATTGTCTTGGATTAAGTTACCTGATTTAGACGCCTCGATCCTTGTCATCGCGAAGACTCGTTTTGCTGCCTTCGGCTTCTCTCTAGAAGACTTCTATGTCTACGACACTTCACTTGATGTTTTCTTTTCTAGACATGAAGCTGCAAAGTGTCCTTGCTTACGACAAAAATAACATTTATTTTCCTCGGGCTGCAAAGCTGCCAATTTCGAACAATTCCTCTTAATGTGAGGACCTCCACACTCATAACACTTTAAGCCTCCAAAACCTCCCTACTGTGGCTTGTCATATGGCTTTTTGTGGTACTTACCTCTAGAGATATTCGATTAATCTAGTAAGGTTTTCAACTACAAATTCGGGTTTACAACATATGAATGGATAATCGATTATTCCAGAGACAAGACTCAACACACACGCGCAGATAATTGATTATCACTAATTATAATCGATTATTTGAGAGGCCAAAATCGTTGTGGAAAAATTCGATAGGCTTATAGCTTTCATACATGATCTCCAAACTTCGTGAAAACTAAATTAACACCTTATGTACACATTCAAGCATCCTAGATACATGGAAAATACCTAGATACTGACATAATGCCAAATGAATCATCCAAAATTCATCACCATGCAAATTAAAACCAATACGACATGAAATATTGTAATATCCAATGAAACACCCCTTACAACACCCATTTGCATAGGATAACCTTCAACTTTCATATTTCTCATATACTCAACCATCACACACAAATTAATACAAATCCCAAGCCCTAATTCATACGTCATGTATCCAAGCAAATCATACTCTTTCATTATTTAAAATCACCCTCACATATATACATGCACCATGATTCTCATCATAATCATATCAACATAAAAGAATACATAAATAGCCAATATACAATGGATATCTCAACATAGAACCATCATCCATACATTAGCATACCCTTACCCATCAATGGAAATAGAAAATCATAAACCCTATTCACATGTACATGCATAAAAAACTAGGTAAGCTCCACGTCATTAATTTGTTTACTATATTTTTTAACTCTTACACGTATATTTAAAAAACATAATTAACATTTATGTAATTAACTAAAGGTTTAATTAATTCGAAGGTCCCTATTTGTGCATATTCGTCTCAAATAGGTCCTTGTATTTTTTTTGTCCCAATTAGGTCCATTTTTCTGTAAAATTGAGTCAATTATGGCCTTGCCGTTAATTGATGTGGACGACGTTAACTTTGGTGTCTAGTGGCATACTAAGCTAGCAATTAATAACCACGTGGCACAATGACGTCTCATTACATGGATGAGACCGAAATGCGGTCCCAACCACTGCAACTACTTCAACGCAAATAGCTTCGATGAAGACAATTTCAACAAGAGAATTCAACGTTTTCCAGTAGAAATCAAGTTCAGTTCAAAATCAGGAGTTCAATCTCATAATCAATCGATTTCAGTAGTAAATTAATTTCGAATCAAACAAACTCATATTTTCCGTGATGTTGTTAGCACTAGTCATGACTCACCCTGTGATGTGCATTTCCTGCTCCGCGTCCACATCAAACGACCCATCAAGCCCTCGAAACCCGTCTTGTCGTTCAAGGGAAGTTTCAGGACTGTGATGAACCACGGGATTAGCATGAACCACCATTGATTCATGGTCCAACCAAAGATGTAAGTTTGCGTTTATCAGCGAGTAAGATATACCCTTCACCACCCCTATTCCAAACACGTGCTCCTTCCCATCCAAAACTTTCCCCAAAAACAGCGTCAAATCGATGTCGTATGAGGAAAGGTTAAAAGGCTTGATGGCCACCATGGGCTCCCAGAACAAAGGGTTGATCCCGTCGGTGAATATCACCGGAAACGGAACCTCCAACCCGACAACCTGACCGTCAATCGTCGCGTAAACTTCCTTGTATGCGCCATTCCCATGCTTCGTCGCCAAACCATTTATCGTGATGTATGAAGTCGGCAGGTTCGAGTACCAAGGCTCTTCGGGGAAGGATCTCTTCTGAGGACGCGCGGATGCAGCGGATCTAGCGGAGGGCGAGGAGACTGAAGCAGATCGTGGCGATATTCTCCGAAGCGGCAAAGTAGAGTTTGAAGAAGAAAGGAATGCATGTTCTGCCTTGGAGGAAGCACGATTACATGCTCGCAAAGTGGCTATCTCCGTCTAGCGTTAGGGAGAAGCAACCCCCGTCCTCCTCTGTGCACCCATAACTTTGTCGGAAACAATGTACTCAAGTGATGCAACGTCGAGGGAGAGCAATTGCGGTGAGTTGGAAGTGATCTTCAGCAAGTCACCACAGAAGAACGAGATTGAGTGCCATGTCATTAAAAATTGCTTGGTCAGCATGCCATGACACAGCAAAATTTAAGGCCATCCACTGAAATTAATGGCAAGGTTCCAATTGACTCAATTTTACAAAAATAAGGACCTAATTGATGAGATAAAAAAAATACAATGACCTATTTGAGACGATTATGCAGAAATAGGGACCTCCGAAATGATTAAACTTTAACTAAATATAAATATAAATAAACTTAATTTTGTTAAAAATATTAAATAAAAATATCAATTATAATAAAAATATTTGTATAACATTTTATATACAAATTAAATTTTGTTTGAATTTGGGCAGGGACAAAATTGTTTAATTTTAAAAAACATTAGGACAAAATGAAAATAGAGAGACAAAACTGAGACCAATGCAATGACATGTGGCCTGACAGTAACATGTGACACAAAATCAATTAGACACGTGGTAATTTAAAAAAAATTAAAAAATTAAAAATTAAAAAAAAATTAAAAAAAAACCACGAACTGACACATGGCACCTCTTTAACGTTGTTAGTACGAACCTAACAATAATGATCTAATTACTTCAATTTTTCAAAAATAGGGATCTAATTGAAATAAAAAAAAGTGAATGATCCATTTAAGAAAAGTCACCAAAAATAGGAACCAACTAGATGATTAAACCTTTAAAAAAATAATCTCATCTGAAAAAATAATCAATTAATACAAAATGATTAATTAAAAAAATTATAAAAAGTGATGTTTTAAAATAATTTGTACTGATCAAATTTTTATATATTAATATTAATGATAATAGAGTATGAACTTAACTTATGATAATATGTTATTATTGATAATCAATTAATTTTTTCATGAAAACTTTCATTAAATAGTTTTTGAAAAAAAATCAAAATGGTGTAATGACTTATGCTTATTAATCATACAATGTTATATATATGATCATACGCATGCAATCATAAAAGGTTTTAACACATAATACAATTGTTAATTCTTTCTCATAAAAATCTTCAAACACCTTGGTGTAATGAACTTGATCAACACCTAAGAGTTCTCGTGGGCTCTTTTCTCAATGATAATTTTCTTATTACATTTTGTCATTGTCTTCATATGAATCTTTGCAAACGGTTAACTTAATTAATTATTCTATCTTGACTTTCAAAGCTTGAGAGAGAAAGACATATAACTTACATTCTTAAAAGATTATAAAAGATTAAGAGAATTTGTACCTTATTTATATAGTACCATTATTGCTCTTGGTCCTAAAAAGACATTACAAGACTTGGTTACAAATAAAAAATACAACTCAAAATGTTATAAATAGAGGCGGTCTGAATTTTCTTACCCTAAAATTAGAAAACAAAAATTAGAAATATAAGGGAGAGAAAAGACGTTTTCTAGGAGAAAAGACGTTTCCTAAGAGAAAAGAGGAAAAATTGTCGAAAACCTTTATATAAAAAAAACCTTAGGTATCAAGAATCTTCCTTTTCACTAAGACTTTCTGCAACTCTTCCTTTTTTCTCCTAAAAAAACGTCTTTTCTCTCCCTTATCTTTCTAATTTTCGTTTTTGATTTTATAGTAACAAAAGGCAATCTCATTTTTACTCTTCTCCTTTTTATCTTCTTCTATTCTATCTCTATCTTTTTTATTTTAATAAAATCTCTCAATTTATCTCTAAAATCACTAAGATTTCCTCTCTTATTCTCTCCTAACTACTTTTTAAAATATGATCAACCACCAAATCTTTTTAAAATTCACGTAATCTTTTAAAATATCTAACAATATCTAATAATGATTTTCTCTAATAATAATATCTCTTTTAATCTTCAAACCCACCAAGATTATATCTCCTATTTATATTTAACTAATTTTTAAAATAACAACAACTAAATCTTCTAAAAGATTTACATAATATCATTTTATTAAATATTCAGATTATTTAATTTGCATGTTTTTCCTTTCTATACTCCCATAATTAATTTATACACCAATTAAATAAAGGTAAAAGATCATTTTACCCCTAGGAAAAAATATTAAAATAAAGAAATAACATAACAATTATGTTCTAACAAAAATATACACTTAAAAGCACTAATTTCTAAACAAAACTAAAAGTTTTAAAACTACTTTATTTTTAGAACCCATATTTCTCTAGATCTTAGTGTTGTTAAACATTGTAAATCATCCTAGACAATACACACATCAAAATATTTGTGTACTAAGTACTTTTTTTTTTCTTTTTTTTTTGAGTAAGTTTAAAGACATAAGTGAACTGTTATAGTTAAATGTTAGCATAACTATGTTGGAACAATTTTCCAAGAACTTAGGGAAACAAAATGAACAACAATGTAGACTTGATATAATCTTCTAGGCGTGAATACACACTTTCCTAAAAGCAATATTTCGTCCCTTATAAGAGTGAAGAGGACCACGAAATCCGCTTTTGAGATACAAAGAAGAAAATACAACGATGATACTCACTCTTAGTATTAACGTTAAACAAGAATATGATTCTCAAGAATTGATTTGTGTGTTAAGAGAATCACCGAATTAATTTCAGTAGAGCACATGATCCCTTTATATAGATGTTGATCAGGCATCTTTCAAATCCAAGAGATACCAGATTCTAATTAGTTACATTTCTTGATTGTAACTTTTCATGAATGGTTGTAACTCTTCATGAATAACAACTTTTCTGACTAGTTACATTTCTTGATTGTAACTTTTCATGAATGGTTGTAACTCTTCATGAATATTGTAACTCTTCATGAATCTGAAAACTGTCTCTAATACTTTTAAATTCCAACAATCCTCCACCATTTGAGAGTATTGTATAATTACTTAACACAAACATCAATTTAATAATTACAATCTTACACATAAATGAAAGTGTACATAGACTTGAACTTTCACTTAGTAGAATACACATTCCAGGAATTCGAATTTTATTGGTGTTGAAATGATTGAACCAACATAATACATAATGAAATCCTAAAGATACTCTACATATAAGATAAATTACATATTCTTGTTATACTTGACACAATAGGGCCATGCGTCCATATCTATTCATAAGTGCAACAAAGCCATGCCCCCTTGACTTCTTGAAGCGGCCAAACTTCACACTTACATAGGTTGATTTCTTAGGTAAACATGTTTCTGTGACAAAACATAAATTCAAGAAATCAATTAAGAATTACTCAACCTCTTAAGCATCACAGATCTAAAGCACTCTTGAAATAATTATTTGTGCTTTCAATCATCAAATAAGAGATTTAATCTTATTGAACTTAAGACTCAATGTCATATTAAGCGTTAAGTTAAGATTCACTTACTTGTGATTAATTGTGGGCTCCATTCATATTCCAATTGTCATTCTGAAAATGGAATCTTTAGCCAATGCCTTAGTAAATCCATCAGCTAAATTTAATTTGTTCGTACGAAATCTACAGTAATAACTCCATCTTTGATGAGTCCTTGGACATAACTATGTCTCACACCAATATGTCTTGATTTGTCATTGTATACTTGACTATAAGCCTTTGCCAATGTTGCAGCATTGTCACAATGTATTGCTATTGGTGATATTGGTTTTGGTAACAATGGTATTTCGAACATGAGATTCCTCAACCATTCGACTTCCTTTCCTGCCGAGGCTAGAGTTATAAACTCTGAAGCCATAGTGGAATCTGTAATGCAAGTTTGTTTCTTGGACGACCAAGAAATTGCACCTCCCCCAAGGAGGAAAATCCAACCACTAGTTGAAGAGTGATCTTCTGCATTTGTAATCCAACTTGCATCAGAATATCCTTCAAAAACTGAAGGATAACCACTATATGTTAATTCATAATTAATAGTTTTCTTTAAATACTTAAGTACTCGACGTACTGCTTGCCAATGTGATATACAAGGGTTACTAGTATATCTACTCAATTTGCTTATCGCAAAAGCAATATCTGGCCTTGTACTTGTCATTGCATACATTAAACATCCTATTACCCTTGCATATTCCAGTTGTGAAACTTCTTTACTACCATTAGGTAATATCTTTAAACTAGGATCCATAGGGGTTGAAGCAAGAGAGCATTCATAATTGTTGAATTTCCTGAGTACTTTCTCAATGTAATGAGATTGAGACAAAATTAATTTCTCATTTCTCTCTTAATCTTTATACCCAGTATAACATCTGCTTCTCCCATATCCTTCATAGAGAAATAAGATGATAGAAATGTTTTAGTCAAATTAACTTGATCTAAATTTGTTTCATTATTGGTCTAGCATCAATCATTTTGTAATTATTAAAATTACTAACCAGGAATTTCTTGCTTGATGCATCTTCAGAAATGTATTTGCTTTCAAGTTGATCCCAAAGTTCTTTTGCAGAATCCACATATTGATATATGTCAAATAAAGGATCAGACATACCGTTCAGAATGTGACCACGACAAACATAATCATCATTCTCCCATTTGTTCCTTTTCCGTTGTTCCTCCAATGTCTCGTTTTTGCTTTCTTTGGGTTGGGGAGAACTTAGAACATATGCCACGTTTAGAGCCGAGAGAAGGAAATGCATCTTCTTTTGCCCTCGTCTGAAACCAACGCCTTCAAACTTGTCTAATTTGTGAAAGTTTGCAGACATCTCACGAATTGTTGTCATCTTAGAGAAAATATTGCTTTTAGACTGTTGGAACAATTTTCTAAGAACTTAGGGAAACAAGATGAACAACAATGTAGACTTGATATAATCTTCTAGGCGTGAATACACACTTTCCTAAAAGCAATATTTCGTCCCTTGTAAGAGTGAAGGGGACCACGTAATCCGCTTTTGAGATACAAAGAAGAAAATACAACGATGATACTCACTCTTAGTATTAACGTTAAACAAGAATATGATTCGCAGGAATTGATTTGTGTGTTAAGAGAATCACCGAATTAATTTCAGTAGAGCACATGATCCCTTTATATAGATGTTGATCAGGCATCTTTCAAATCCAAGAGATACCAGATTCAGATTAGTTACATTTCTTGATTGTAACTTTTCATGAATGGTTTTAACTCTTCATGAATATTGTAACTCTTCATGAATCTGAAAACTGTCTCTAATACTCTTAAATTTCAACAAACTACCAATTCATAATTTTTCTTTGATTTCAAATATTATTTGGTTATTTGATTAAGTGTTTTAACTTAGTCATTAATGTTTCTTCGGCGTAATTAATCATATCATGATTTCATAATTTTAATTGTGATTAAGAAACCACCATTTTATAAATTAGAATCTAGGTAAAAAGTGTAGTTTATAACTGAAAATTGGTGTGCTCTTAAGTAGTCTCAAGTATTTTCTCATTGAAAAATCATGGTAGAATAAATTGTGATTTTTTTGAATTAACTGTGTGATTGAAAGAGAAGCATGAAAGGAATTATTTTTGTACTGTATATAAATTAGACTAAATGACCTTGATAATAATATATTGAATAAAATAATATAATAATAACATATTTTTTAATTGACAATTATATCTTTTGATAAAAAAATAATTTTCTTATAACTAGTTTTTCCACTTAGAATAATATACAATATCTTTTTTAATTTTTAAATATCTTCTTAAGTTATATTTTTTAAATTACATTATTTAAATTAAAAAAATAGGGACCCAGGTGGATAATAAATTATACATGATTAAATATATATATATATATATATATATATATATATATATATATATATATATATATATATATATATATATATATATATATATATATATATATGGTTTAATACCCAATTTTGTTCCCAATTTGGTTCGGAAATCTCAATTTAGTCCCTCGTTAGAAAAGTAATTGTAATGGATCCTTACTTATAAATTTGTGAGTCAAGTTAGTCCCTTTCGTTAAATATAAACAAACGGAGTTAATGGGATGATGATGTGGCAGTAGTTAGTGGTTAGGTGTCAAAACGCAATTGTGTGCGTGCTTACGTGTTGTTGAATCAGAGAAGTTTGGGTCCCTAAGTTGGGCATACACTTCCCTAACATCAACACTTCATACCCCTTTAGCACCCAGAAAACATGCAAATAAAAGCAAACTGGAATAGCAGAGACGCATTTTCATAAAGCAAAACAGAAGGCAGAAATAGTTTTTCTATCTAACAAGATCTCCCTCAACATTTCTATGCTACAACATTCATCAGATTAATTCCAAAACGGCCATGACTACTCACACTCACACTCATATTCACTCAACACACACTCATAGTTTCCAACCCCAATAGACAAAACATCGAACGAGGAGAATGGTGCTGACGGCGCCGATGAGGAAGCAAATTCCGGCGAGGACAACGGTGGCCAGTTTCGTTGACGGCGATTAATTTCGCTTGTGGCCCGAAAGACGGTGCTTGGGGTACGGCGACCGGCGGCAACCTTGGCCGTGATTTGTGGCGTTGGCGGCGTCCTGGTTCGAGACGTTTGGGCTTTCTCAAGTGCTGTTCGACAGAGAAGGGAGAGAGCTCGCGCCGAATCGGAGGGTGAGGAGGGCCTTGACGCTGCAACTGGCGGCGTCCTGGCTCGTGGCTCATGGTGGTCGGGCTTGCCCAGGCGACGGTAGATGTCGTTCTCAGACCCAAGGGGCTTCTGCTCTATCGCACGGAAATGGGGCAAGAGAGAAGATCTGACGCCGCAGCCAGCCGCGACCCTGGTGGCGCTTGGCGTCACCGGCGACGTCATGGACCAGGCGGAGGGCCTCTTCGCGGTGGCCGGTTTGGCGGGGGGCAGCTGTTACATAGAAACAAAGTTAGGGCAGCTGTTACAGAAATTGAGTTTTATTAGAAATTGGGGATAAATTGCGTTTTGACAACAACACACGCACACAATTGCGTTTTGACACCTAACCACTAACTACTGCCACATCATCATCCCATTAACTTCATTTGCTTATATTTAACGGAAGAGACTAACTTGACTCACAAATTTATAAGTAAGGATCCATTACAATTACTTTTCTAACGAGAGACTAACTTGAAATTTCCGAACTAAACTAGGGACAAAATTGGGTATTAAACCTATATATATCTATAACGAAGAAAATTTTAGTAAAGAAGATAGATGTAAATAATAATGTTACATTTGTTGATGTTTGATGCAGTACAATATTTAAAAAAGAACCTAACCTTCGTTGCATTTATACACCTGTACGTTTTACCTTGTCATAAATATCTCTCATCTCTCCGTCTATGCTCACTCCACTTGTGCCAAACTCAAGCGTGGTTGTTGCACTTCACTCACACTCAAACAAGTTCCACGCTTTTCTCTTTTTTTCTTTTTCTTTTTTCTTCTTTCTTCTTTCTCTCAGTTTATTCTCAACAAAAATCCAAGATTTTCTGGGTTCACACAAGCTTATCCTCTGCGCGCGCGCCTACAAGACTTCGATCACTCCTGTTTCACTCCAACACCGTCTCAGGGTTGCAAATACGTAAAATTAATTAATAAAAATACGTGCTTTTTTGATGGGTCACCCTTGAATTGCATCTTGTCTTTTCTTTTCGCTTAATTCTGACTTTTCCTTGCTTGTGACAGGTTTTCGTGACGTGGATAACTTCTGGGGCGGTGGTTTAAGCTTTGATCCGAGGGACTGGTATGCTTTTTTTTTTTCTTCTCTTTTCTGGTTCAATTGGGAGAGTTGAATTTGATTGTGGACTTTTCTTTAGTCTGTGCCGTTTTTGAGAATAAGAGGGAATTAGAAGGAAAGGGAAAAAATTGTCAACAATTGAGAGAGTTCAATTCACGGTGGCGTTTAAAAGGTTTAATTGAACAAGGGAAAAATGTATGGAATGTGATTGCTTGTATTATGAGTTATTTTCATATTTAAGGTTCCTTAAATTAAATTTTCCTTCTTTACAGAGAAGATCTCTAGTCTCTTGGAATTGGGTTTGTCCCGATGAAGCCTACTATGGCTCAGAATCAGAGTAATTGGGAAGCTGATAAAATGTATGTTGTCACTTGCTTTATTCTTGCCCTGTTCTTCTGTTTGACTCTAATTATAATTATAATAATAATTATTATTGTTATTTTTATTTCTCCCTTTTCTGCTTTGATCCTGACTTGTTTGTTTATTTGCTTCCCTATTTTTTTTTTGTTATTCTGCAGGCTTGATGTTTATATTTATGATTATTTAATGAAAAGAAAATTGCATGCCACTGCAAAAGCTTTTGTCGCAGAAGGAAAGGTTGCCACGGATCCAGTAGGTGAGATTGCTGATTATTTTTTACAATGTTAATGTTTTGCCTCACCACAATGGTCATTGTATGAATTAAGTCAAAATGTTTGTCTATTATTAGTCTTCTTTTTGGCTGGGTGACTAGTTTATTATTAGTCTATAGTTCATTGCTTTAGGGTTGGGTTTCTTTGTTAATCATGTACAGTGTGTTTGTTTGTGGGAATTAGGGGAAAAGGAAATATATTGGATTTGTAAATATAGGGCAAAGAGAAATTTTGAAGTGGGCCACGTCGAGAAGGACTTCTTCAATATCAACTGCGAAATGTGAAGGAAGAAGGGGATTATTATTATTTTTTTTCTTTTAAATGTTTGAAAAATCTAAAAACGTTTGTAACATTAACATATAAAATAATTTTATATCAAGGAAAATATAATATAATAGAAGAGTTTACTGTTGATACATGGTGAAAAAATTTATACTATCAACTAGTAAGATAACATCTTAAGTATGAATTTTAAAGTAGTTACCATAGTCACTTGCACTTAGATTATTTAGTGTGGGGTTGTTCCAGCTTATCCAATGGTCCAAATTTGAGTTCTGGGTAAGAATTGCATAGTTAATAGAATCCTATGAAATGGTATGTTTTGATATATACTTATATGTATCACAAGATAAATCTTAAATGACATTGTATCTTACTATAAATGAATTAATCTTTGTTATTTCTTATCACTGATTATATTCAAACGATTCCATGATTCATATGTTTACGATTTGATACAAAATTACAATTTGCGATTCAAAAGATAGCTTGGTGATTCTTAATTCAAATATCAATTTGATAACATTGATGAACTGTGTTCTGTACTTGGAGGGAGAATGTCCCGAGGAGGATTGGTAAAGAACAAAATGGTAATTATCATAATATTCAATGATTTTCAATAATATTACAATCTAGGATGAGTGGATATTGTACAAAAATTATACATTGATTTGATAGTGTATTTTAATTAAATTCATTTAATTAGTTTTTGTATCATTTCTTAATTTCTTTTCTCTCATCTAAAAGGTTAGGAAGAAATTTTTTCACTTTTTGTTTTTATTTCTCAGTTCAAACAAAGGCTTTTTCTACTGTATTCCCCTTTATTTGCATCCTCCACATTTCTTTCTTTCTCATTTTTTTCTTCCCTGTATCACTCCTAGTCGAGGGCAGTAGAGAATTGGTTTCTCTGGTAAATCAACTTATCCTCTGAACTTGTGCTTTTTCCTTTCTCTTTCCTTACAAAATCTCGGCTTTTGTTTAAACCTTGTTGTTCAAACATTGGGGGACATTATTACTAGTTTATGATAGTATATATGTTTGAGGTGGTTGAGCAATGGAATTTATGTTTGAGCTGTATTGTTTGGTCCTTGACAGCTATTGATGCACCTGGAGGATTCCTTTATGAGTGGTGGTCTGTCTTTTGGGACATATTCATCTCAAGGACAAATGAGAAACATTCTGAGGCTGCTGCAGCTTACATTGAGGTAATCTTATCATGTTGAATCTATGTTTTTCTGTTCCTTTGTTATTATTGCAGCAAACTGAATATATATTTGCATGTTGGTAGACACAGCAAACAAAAGTTAGAGAACACCAACAACTTCAAATACAGCAGATGCAGCTAATGCAGCAACGCAATGCACAATTACAGCGAAGAGATCCTAATCATCCTGCTCTTGGTAGTTCCATAAATGCTATGAACTCTGAAGGAATGTTGGGACAGCAACCAGCAAGTGTGTTGGCAATGAAAATGTATGAAGATCGAATGAAACACCCCCAACCAATGGATTCAGAGGCATCTCCAACTCTTATTGATGCTAATAGGATGGCCTTACTCAAATCAGCAGCTAGTCATCAAGGGTAAATAAATTTGCTTTAGTTTTTAGTTACTGTAGGTTAGAGAGTTATTCTTAACTGGATCTTAACAACTTTGATTGGGCTGTTCATATTTTGGATTCTTTTTGCTGCCTCAGCCAATTGGTTCATGGAAATTCAGGGAATATGTCAACTGCATTGCACCAAATTCCTGGGCGAACTCCTTTGACCACTGTAACTACTTCAACCATATTCTATGTTGGCGATTTCTTGAGCTTTTTCTACTATTTTCTCTTCTACATGTGACAAGCAACTTGACAAATTATGTTTACAGGACATAAAAACAGAAGTTAATTTAGGGGCCCCTCCAAAGAGTTTGCCTATGGATACATCAGTTTATCGACAAGCAATTTTACAATCAAAATCAGGGCTAGGGAGTGCAGGTATTACCACTGTGCCACCTTCATGTTGTTACATCAAATTTCTACCTTAATGACTATATATGAATAATTTTAACTTTCTGTCTTCATAAATAGTCCAATTCTTATTTTATAGGTGAATTAGTCAAAATATCTGTGTCTAGTTCTTTTTCTGTCTTCATCATTAATCTTTTTTCTTTCTGTGGATTGCTGTGGTTTAGAAGGCCACATTGCTGGTGCGCGTGACATGTTTTCAGTGGTGAAAAATGAAAGATAGTTTTGTTTCCTGTTGTCTTTCTTAATAATCGTTTGTCAAGTTCAAAATTTTGGTTTCCAATATATCTTAAGTGATGAAGGAAGTTCCTCATTGGAAATGCAAGCTTTGCAACCTTGCAGTGGATTCGGTCACGCATTTGTAGTGTGGGTTTTATGTGTAGTTATAATATTAATTCCTTGCAAATGGATTCGCTCATGATGGCCTTGTTATGACATTAATACCTAAATTTGTCTTCCATATATATTGCAGAATAGTAGACATGGTGGAATCTTTCTATTGACACTTATGATTTTGTTTATTAATTATCCTTCAGGATTAAATCAAGGTGTTACAGGTCTTCCATTGAAGGGTTGGCCTCTAGCATCTGTAAGTTGAATGGTATCTTCATAAATGTTGTTTCTCTTTAGGCTATTGAACTCCTTGAGAGTGGAATTATTGACCAATTCTTTCTTTTACAGGGAATTGATCAACTAAGGCCTAATTTGGGTGTACAAGTTCCGAAGCCCAATTTGACAACCCAGAACCAATTTGTCATGTCATCACAACAGCAACAGGTCTTGACTCAGAATAACCTTGGAAATTCTAGTTATGGTGACATGGATCCTCGTAGGCTTTCTGGTCTTCCTCGAGGTAGCTTGAGTGCAAAGGATGGTCAATCTACCAGGAACGATGGATCTATTTGCTCCCAAATGCAGTCTGATTCACCTAAGGTTGGACTAGCTTTTTAAATTTTTTGAAATGTCAATTAAAATTTAAAAACATCAATATTCAGTTAACATGTAAAATATCTTTCAATTCAACGGGTATCACATGTGGAAAACTTTTAAGAATAGACTAAAGTTCTCAGAATTGCTTGAGTGAGAGCTTCTAGCACACTTGGTAGTTCATAGTTCTATACATACAAAAACATAGCCTTGTCCCATTAGTTGGTTCGTCTATATATAAAAAAATAGAGGAATTAGTACATCTTATTCGTAAAATATAAAGAATTAAAATATCTTATATGATTCCAATCTTTAGAATTATACATCATTCCTAATGACTGCACTATAATTATTTCCAACATAATCAATGTTTTATATTGTATTTGCCTTGTGTTAATACAAATTGCAACAAAGTACACACTTCGAGATCAATTTTAATATTCCCTTTTGGTTTTATCTTTAATGGGTGTAGCAGATGAAGATGGCCCAGTCACAACATTCATTATCTCAACAACAGGAGCAATTACAGCAGCATCAACTGCAGCAGGTTGTGCTTAATGTCTCACTTTTTTCTTGGTGGATGGTGACCTGATGTACTTCGTACCAAGTGTCCCCACCAAAATTTATCTCAATTTTAAAGCTAATTAACTTGGTGTTTCTGCTTTGACATCAGAATAACAGAAAAAGAAAACAGCATTCTGGAGCTGCCAATAGCACTGGCACTGGTAACACTGCTGTTCCTTCACCTAATTCACCACCATCAACTCATACACCTGGTGATGGATTAAATACAGCAAACAACATGCAGCATGTTAACAATGTGCAAAAGAGCATGATGATGTATGGTACAGAGGCAACAGGAGGCCTTGCATCATCCTCCAATTTACTGGTAAGTTTTGTCAATAATATTAGTTTATTTTTGTGTTTGTCATCATATAAATTATGTATTCTTTGCACATTTGATGTGCTTATCTTGATTGTTGACCTGTATGGCATATGTTTTTACTTTGTACTTACAGTTCATTGTTCTACATTACATATGTTTATTTCAGTTGTGATTAGTTGAAACGTTCTATTTAGCTAACTATTCAGATTGCCGCAAACAAGTAATAGTCCACATGATGTTTTGATATTAGTCAATCAGGCGGGTTTAAGAAGTAGATTCTATTACTAGACTAAGATACATCAAATTATTTTAGAATTAACTGGATCATAGCTTCCAATCAAATTCTATTATATTGATAGCTCTCATCAGCTGTTATATTGTTCTTATCAGTTGTACAGAACCGAAACTAACTAGAACACTGGTTATATAATGTCACAATAACCATTAATCTTGATGAGAATATTTGAGTGTCCATGTTTTGAGATATACTGAGTTAATAAGCTTTTTTGAGCTCTGGGCACTATTATTTCATAAACCAGGAGGACATGGAACGATTTGGAGATGTTGATGCCTTAGATGATAATGTAGAATCCTTTCTATCAAATGATGGTGGAGATGGTGGAAATCTCTATGGAGCAGTGAAACAAAGCCCAGCTGAGCAACAGAAAGAGTCTTCAAAAGGTAATCTTTATATATGACTCTCTTCCCTATCTAAGTATTACTGAAAATTATCATTAACCTCCTTTTTCATTTCAGGTTTCACCTTTGCAGAAGTTAGTAGCATAAGATCGAGGAACAGCAAAGTTACGTGCTGTCACTTTTCTTCAGATGGAAAGTGGCTTGCCAGTGCTGGAGATGACATGAAGGTAATTCCCTTGAATAATAAAGATAGTGTGCATCATTAAAGGAACGTTGGTAATTTTTTTTTTCCTTGTGAATTATCTTTTTCTATTGTATAGATAATAGGATTATGCTGATTGATTTTTTGTGCACATAAATGATTGTTTTGTGAGAAATTGGTCTCTCGTATTTGGCTAATTTTCAAAACAACTGGTTTGAGCAAATTTTCATTCAATATATAAATTCAAATACTAAAAGTTGTATATGTTGCTTTTTCGTGGGGATGTATTCATTAGGTTGTCTTCTGGAACATGGACACTTTTAAGACAGAGAACAGTCCTGCAGAACACAAAGCAGTTATTACAGATGTCCGTTATAGACCAAATTCACTTCAGGTGGCAACTGCCTCAATGGATAAATGTGTGCGGTTATGGGACACAACAAATGTAATGGTCTTTTTCCTGTTTTACTATAAATTATGTGTAGCTCATACATATGATGTTTAAAACTTGTAACTAGATTCTAGCTGCTTCAGGCCTTGTTCCCTGCGTTTGTAATTATATTCTATTAGCTGCAATTAACTTTTTTTCTTTCTTTCTTTCAACGCACAGCCTAACCGCTGTGTACAAGAATATAGTGGGCACTCTTCACCTATAGTGTCTCTTGATTTCCATCCTAAGAAGACTGAACTTTTCTGCTTCTGCGATGGAGAAAATGAAATTCGGTATTGGAATATTAATTCTCCCAACAGCATGCGAGCAACTAAGGTTTGTTGAGTAAATGCATTTATCATTTCCTCTGAATATTTTGTGATGCGTGTGATATTTTTCTCACAATTGATTGTTTTAGGGAGGTAATACACAAGTGAGGTTTCAGCCTAGACTGGGGCATTTACTAGCAGCAGGTTCTGATAAAGGAGTGTCAATTTTTGATGTTGAATCTGACACAAAAATCTACTCCCTGCAGGTATAGTCCATATGCACATTTGCTTGGTTATCTATAATGTAGTAGTGTAATGTAATCTGATTTCAACAAAGGCCATTCAAATTGTATAATCACAGAGATGAATTTTAAACCCATCCTTCATAAATTGAGGGTTGTTTGTCTTATATAAGTTTCTTATCAGCTAATATCTAAATATTTGATGGAGTTTGTTCTATTTTCTCTGTTCTCCTCTTTCTATTTTTATCGATGTCCGTTATAATAATCTAATTTGCAGTATAGATGAAAAAATATAACTTGGCAAATCAGAGAGGCAATAATTTGTTAGAGGAAGACGTCTGTTATAATTATCTAATTTGCAGTATAGATGGAAAAATTAACTTGGCAAATCAGAAAGCAAATGAGACGCAATAATTTGTTTGAGGAACTGAAGATTTGTTATGGAACATTACTATCTTATTTGGAAGTTTGCATCTTTGATGGATTTTTGTTGTTTAAATTAAATCATTTTGTGTTTGTAGGGTCATCCTGATCCAGTGAGCTATATTTGCTGGGATGGAAATGGTGAAGCCTTGGCATCTGTGAGTCTTAATATGGTAAAGATTTGGAGTTTGAACTCAGGAGAATGCATTCAAGAGATCAGCTCTACCGGAAGCGGATTTCATTCCTGTGTTTTTCATCCAAGTTATTCAACTTTGTTGGTGATTGGAGGATTTTCGGTAAGCTTTTGTACATTGCCTTTTGTAACTTGTAATAAACACATGGTTTCAAAAATCAATCTTCTGGACTTGCATGCATCAGACAATGGAAAAACATTCCACTAAACTTGGGTTGGCTTGGATGAAAAAATACCATTAGGCTCCATCAAAACCCAGAAATTCAACACATCCATTATGATTACGTGGTCTTCATTGCTTCAAACTTTCCATCAGATCAATAACACTCAATCTTCTGGTTTCGTTTCTTTCACTTCCATTTAACTTGGATAGAAAAAAAGTATAATAAATTGAGTCATATGTCTTCCATGAACCAGCTATAACATTTCCGAGGCAGCTAAATCCTGAAAATAGGATTTTCATAAAGTCTCAAACCATCAGAAGGAAAAAGAAAGGCTTACCTTGAGAAGTTTTACTACATTGGTCTTTTAGTGATAATGTGTTAATCAAGAGCTAATTTACTAATATACATTTTTTTCTTCCTTATGGTTTTGCAGTGCTTAGAGTTATGGAACATGAGCGAGAACAAAAGCATGACAATTCCTGCACATGAAAATGTAATATCTAGCATGGCTCAGTCTTCTGTCACTGGAATGGTTGCATCTGCAAGTTTTGACAACTATGTAAAGGTGTGGAAATAAAATCCGTATTTAGATCCTAACACCACCTATATTCTTTATCAACAGAGACCTTACTCAAAGCAAAAAGGGGTCTCTGAATTTAGTTTTCCCTTTTTTTTCCCTTTTTATATAATAGTGCCAATCCAAACCCCTTACCATTACCTTAATCTTAGTTGTCTTCTACGTAGATGTTGCAATAAGGTGTATTACTAGACTCACGTAAATATATATACAATTTTGCATTTAGTTGTAAACATGAAGAAATTGCACTCAGCTGCAGTGCATTTTTTATTCATAGGGTTTTAATATATATTGTATGTTGGTTGTGAAAACTAGTGGAATTTTCTCACCACCATCGTGTGATAATATATTTCTTTCGCTTTGTGCAATTCATTTTTATAGCAGCACCAGCAAAATTCAAGGTAATTTATTTTCCCACTCAAGAAATCCATTATTGTCCTTGGAGCTTAATTATTTACTTCAAGAAATTAAATCCTGTACTATTAATTACATCATTCAATATTTTTTAACAGTTATATTTTTCAAAACTCAGACTAAAATACCAAATTTAAAGTTATTTGATATTTTATTAGCTAATAATAAAATTCACATATTATATATATAAGGAAACCTTACAGACCCAAAACAACAAAATACCAACTCAAGTTAAAATCGAATCCCCTTGTATAAATCCTTTTCAGTAAGCAAATTTGTGTAATTTTGTAAAAAAAATTGTGCACTATGTAATCCACCCCATTTAGTCCGTAAATTATATTCAGTCTAATTTGGAAGGACGTCAACATTTATTTCTAGTGTTATAACCAAATTATATTTATTTTTATATTTGTTTTCATTTATTTTTTATGCGATATTTTATCTATTCACAATCATTTCACTGTAGTTTAATGCTCATTTGACACCTTGTGTACGACAAACTAGTATTATAGTCGATTTTTTTATTTTTATTTTTGGTAGTAAATTCTTGCAAGAAAATGAGTATCATTCCGAAGATGGAGAAGTTAAGAGACCCATCTTGATAAACTTAATGCAAAGATGATTCTACTAACTTATTTCCCACCATCCTATGAGAACTTGGCCAGTTATTGGAGCACAAGAAATTATTGTTGTTAAGACCATGATCGTATAATACATGTATAAAAGTATTAAATCACACTTCGTGAAAAGTTTTGATTATTAAAAATATAAGTAACCAAATTCGATGAAACTTCTAACACATTTTCTGTTTAGCAAAGTTACTATCATATATTAGAACCTTATATTATGTTATGTTATACGATATTAAAGAGTATTAAAGATGAAAATACAAATTAGCTTTATAAAGAATGTTGAATAGAGTATGAGATTTTTTTTCACGTACTAATAGACCATATAACAAATAAACTAAAATAACATAACAAATTATACTAGTTCGTCCATAGCTCTTACATCCATTTATCTTTTAAGAAAATTTTCAAACAATTTCATTAAATATTGATTACAAATGACTTGAGATAACAACGCGACAAGATGAGAATATGTTTTGCTATCCTATATTCATCCTTAAAGAAAAAAAAAATCACTTCTATCCCCGTATCTAAGCTAAACAGGTATCAAATTTTTGTCTCTTTCCCATCTCCACCAAACAATGAGTATATACTCATTGTACCCATATATATTTTCTTACTATTTTAATATCAATTACTTATTTTTTATAAAATAATAGAAAATTACGGCAAACGAATATAATATTATCAAATATTAAATATCAAAAGAAGATATTCTTATTTTTTAATATCAAATATTTTAAAAAAATTATAATTATATACATTTTGAATTAAAATACCAAATAAAATTTAATGAGAACAAAATTATTTTATTAAATTTGAAAACATTAATGAAACCTAGTCGATAAAATTTAAAAATATTTTTTAAAAAATATAAAAGGAAAACAAATATTCAAATTAAAAAATATTTTAAACGTCTCTTTACTTCAAAATGTAAATTCTAATGAAATTTATTTTTTTTATACACTAATAAAAATTGTAATACGTCACTTGATCAAAATCACAAAGAGCAAAGATTAAACTAATAATAATTAAAATTTAACATAGATATTTCATTTTTGAACTTTGATATATGTTGGACAATAATAAAAAAGATTTATGATAATCATAATAAATTATTATATTATAGTAAATAAAATTTATTTATACAATTATAATGATAAAATTACACTTATGATAATGAATTAGAAAATAAAAATAATCATATAAAACAAATCAAAACAATATTTTACATGATAAAAATAAATAAGAAATAAAATGTTAAAAAAAATTATCAAATGTGTTTTTTAGAAACTATTTAATAGATCGTTGAATGAAATTACATAAAGAAAAACAAATGTATAATTAAAAGTATAATAAGATAAAAATACCTTAGAGATGTAAGAAAAATTTTCAAATAACAACCTACTTGAACTTTGTTCAGTGAAATAAAAAAGTTCTTCAAATGAAACAAAAATTAATAATGAGAAGATAATTTTTTATATTACTTAGTAAATGAAAGATTTTTGTTATACGAAAAAAAACACAACAAATAAAAATATTAAAAAGAGTTGAAATATTCAAATGTGAAATATAAAAATATTTAATTGAGATACATCATTTGACCATAATTAAACGTGTTAAAAGGAAAAATATCTTGAAAATATAAATTAATTTCATGACAAGACAAACAATTACAAAAAATAAAAAAAATTAAAAGTAAGTATATATATATATATATATATATATATATATATGTGGTTACTTAATAAACTATGTGTATTTTAATAATTTAAAAAGAGACGAGGATGAAGGCAAAAATAGATATGGGAGCAGGAAAAAAATGTATATACACATACCCATCATCATATCCAATTGAAATAGGAACAAATTTGGACAATACTCACAGGGACGAGTTTTTTTTTTCATCCCTATAAATGAGTATACAAATCACTTTTGATCATGTCTTCTCAATATTCCCCCTAAGATTAAGAGAAAGAGTATTATTCAATTGTCTCTCCTAATTACAAATACAAACTACAAAAATGTTAAATTTTACCAATGGTTAATTTTTACATTATCGACAGTTTTAATCACTGGTAAATACATTTCCCACGATTGCAAAAATTGTCGGGAAAAACAACATTGACAAATAATTTCCAGCGATTTTCTGGAAACCGCCACTACTTGTTGGGGTTCTGGGAAATCACTGCTACTTGCTGAAGTTCTAAGAAATCGCGGCTACTTGCTGAAGTTTTGAAAAATTGTCGCTATTTAATGAAGTTTTGGAAAATCGTCCTTACTTGTTAGAGTTCTAGAAAACCGTCGGGACTTGCTAAGGTTTTTGAAAACCACTGATACTTGTTGGAGTTTCCCCGGTGGTTTCCCAAAACCATCGCTAGTTGTTGGGGTTACCCAATAGAGGTTTCCAAAACTGCCGAGACTAAAAATCATTTTAATTTTTTTTTGTGCATTATTGAAATTGTTTAATCATCATAAAAAAAGATTTAATAATAAACCAAAATTAAATAATCTAAAAAAAATATAAATATTATTATATAAAGTAAACTATAAACATTAGAAATACAATTAATTATTCAACATAAGTAATAGCATTGTTCAATCCTAAAAATTAATAATTAAATATATTCTCAATAACATTCATTAATTTTGTTCTTCATTATCCTCACCATTTGGTACGCTACCTTTATCAAATGTCTACAATAAAAAATAATAGTTAATCAGTAAAATATTATACCAAGTCTGCAATCTACGCTTGTTGCTATTGGAGTTTTCTATTGTTGTCTACTACTTGAATTGAACCACTCTATGAGATTACAAGGCAAATTAAAGATGAATCAGGGGTGGTGGGAAAAAGGTAGAAGGATGGAAAATGGAATTGAGATGAGTTTCAAGCCACCATGGAATTACGAATTGCAGGGGAAGACAACTTAACGATGAACTAAAAAATAATCCAATTTAGAGATTGTGACAATGTCAAACAACGACGAAGAGAATGAACGGAGAACAAAATAGAGGTTCAAGCGACAACGACAATACAATGACGGGTGAAGCACCAATACTCTGTAATGAAGAAGAAAGAAAACGTGAACTTAAGGATTGTTATAATGCCTAACAACGACAAACACAATGAACAAAAAACAGAAGAAAGGTTCAAGCAACAATGGCGGCACAATAATGGAGGAGAACAATACATCAACATAGGGATTGTGGTTTGACGAAAAAATGCCAACACAATGAAAGGAGAAGAGAAGACACATTAAGACGACAACAACAACACGACGACGGGGCCAAGGATGAAGAAAACGCCAACTTTGAATTTGCGATTTGACAAAATTAGGGTTGTTGAGTGAAAAATCACAGGTCGACGAGACCAACAAGTGAAGAAGAAGAGGTAGCATGAGCGCGGTTTGGAAAAATTAGGGTTGTGGGAATAATTTCAAAACACTTACTGGTGTTTCTTGTCAGGAGCGGCTGCAGCGGAATGGTTAGCGTGGAATAACAAACCAAGAGGGTTTTTAATACTAACGTGTGCCTTTTAATTTCTACTCAATTAAACTTACCAAGCAATTAATAAAGACAAATAAAGAGAGTAAGGTTGAGAGAAATTTGCACAGATGATTTTATCCTGGTTCGGATCTTACCAATCCTACGTCCAGTCGTTTATCTCAAAGCAAGATAAACAATTCACTAATCACAAAACAATTACAAATTACAATCACAAAGAAACAATTTGTAAGAGTTTAGAAACCACCTCTCTTGATACCACAAGAGATGAAACTACACCTCCTTTGAGTCTTCACAAAGGATGAACACCTCCTCCGAATACTTCACGAAGGATGATTCTCTTCCGAACACCTCCTTAGACACACCAAGGATGAACCGACTATTTCCTCTGTCACCGTAGCAGCACTTCACCAGCTCCACAGACAAGATTTTCACAAGCCGAACAAGAACACACAAGTCTCAAGAATTTCTGAGTATTTTGAGCACAAGGGAAGAGTTTCTGTGTCTCTGATTGTTTTTCTTGAGAGGAAATGAGAGTCTATTTATAGACTCATCCAAAGGCTCTTCCATTTACTAAAAGACAAATTTAACGGCTACTTTGTCCAACGGCCATAAACGGCTACTTTGTCCAACGGCCATAAACGGATACTTTGTCCAACGGTCATAAACGGCTAGTTTGTCCAATAGTTATAAATGGCTAGTTTCTTCAACGACTAGTTTCTCCCACGTCCGTGTTAAGTGCGATACTCTTACCGTTAACCGTCACTATTCACGTGAATAGTGTTACTATTCATGTGAATAGTAATATAGTGTTTTGTTGCAATGATTTACTATAGTAATTTTACAAAACACTCTTCTTTTTCTTATCTAAGTCCTATACACTAAACTACAATTATTACAAAAGCTTTCCATAGCAATACAAGTCTTCATAACATCTTGAATCTTGATTTCTCTTGACTTGATTTGGACATCATCAAAACTTCATCTTTAACATTTTGCTAACAATCTCCCCCTTTTTGATGATGATCAAAAACTCCTTTGATTTAAAGCTTTTGGTAATAATCTGTATTTAAAACACAACTTAAGGAAGAAAAAGGTGCATTAATGAATAAGCACAAATAGCACAAATAGGCAAATAAGCTTTAAACATTTTCTCCCCCTTTTTGATCATAATTAAAAAGTTGTGTTGATGTTCTTCCCCTAAGATAATACTCCCCCTTAATAAAAGCATGTATGCAAATTTAAAGATTCATTTAAACATGCACAATAGGATATTTAAAGCAAATATTTTTAGGAGAAAGAGCTTATAAAACATTGTTAAGATCTTCATCTTGAGGATTGTCATCATTCTTTGCTTCATTTGTTGTCTTCTACAAATCTTCATCATTGCCTGCATGTAATTCAACTGACTCAAGAGGTTTTGCCTCAAGGTCTACAATTTCATCAAAGACAACATGCACATATTCTTCTATTTCAAATGTTTTCCGTTTGAAAAATAGTTCCATCTACATTGGAATAAAAATTTCTTAATTCTTCTTTTCAAATATTTAGAACAAAAACATTTTTTTTAAAACATTTTTCTTAAATATTGTTTTAAAGAAATGCTAAATTTTAAACAATAGGTACCCAACTATTTTTATGGGTCCTTTGGGTTAGTTTGAAAATTTGAAATCATTTTACAACCCAAATATATCTACCACTTGGAACACCATAATGCTTAATTTTACATTTGTTTGATGTATGACCCTTTTTCATACAATAAAAGCATGATACAACATTTGTGTTCCTATAAGTTGTTCCTTTTTCTACCCAAGTTCTAAGGGTTCTATGATTGTGTTTATTTTTAATTCTAGGAACATACTTATTTTTAACAACCTTATTTTCATTAGTTTTACTACATTCTCCTGAGGTTGTTTCATCTAGTAGTTTCTTATGATTAACACAAGATGCACATTTATCACTACTAGTAAATTTACCTTTTTCATAAATTAAAACTTTATTTTTCAAATCTTTATTTTCTTCAAAAATATTTTCCAAATTTAATTTTAAATTCTTATTTTCTTCAAGAATATTTTCAAAATTTAACTTTAAATTTTTAAAATCCTTTTTCAATTTTTGATGGGCTTTATCTAATTTTTCAGATTCTACTATTAAAGCAGCATAAATTTCATGCAATTCATTTTCACTAATTTGACTGGAATTATCAGAATCGCTAGATGTACTTACTTGGCTTCCAGCGTCGTCGTTCACTACTAAACAGATGTTTGCTTCTTCATCTGAGTAGCTTGAATCTGAAATGGTCTCATTGTCGTCTTCCCATGCAATGTATGCCTTCTTTTTCTTGAAGAATTTCTTTTCTTTCTTTTCTTCACCTTTCCTTTGATTTGGGCAGTCTGCTTTTAAATGTCCCTTTTCTCCGCAACCGTAGCATCGGTAATTTGAGGAAGATACTGGATTATCTTTCTTTTCATATCTAAATTTTCCTTTACCTTTAGACTTCATGAACTTGTTGAGTCTTTTTATCATGAGTCTCAATTCTTCTTCTTCGTCTGAGTCTTCATCTTCCGATTTACCTTTGCTTCTTTCAACCTCAGATTTCAAGGCTAGACTCTTTTTCTTAGTTTTTGCTTTTGCTTCTTCTTCATCTAGTCTTCCGAGGTCAAGTTCATGTTCCCTCAACTTTCCAAATAATGCCGCCATAGTCATTGTGTTGAGATTTTGTGACTCAGAAATTGCAGTCACTTTTGGTTGCCAAGACCTGTCTAAAGATTTCAGAATTTTTATATTAAGCTCATCAGTATCGAAAGATTTACCTAGTCCAATGAGATGATTGACAATGTTGGTGAAGCGTTTTTGAACATCTACTATTGTTTCCCCTTGCTTCATCCTGAACATTTCGTATTCCTGGATTAAGGTATTCTTTCTAGCTCTCTTAACATCATCTGTACCTTCATGGGTTACTTTAAGTACTTCCCACATTTCTTGTGCAGTTTTACAAATAGAAATCCTGTAAAACTCATCAACAGTTAAAGCAGATGAAATAATATTACGAGCTTTTACATCATTCTGAGATCTTCTCTTTTCTTCAATGGTCCATTGATCACGGGGCTTTGGTTCCTGCATATTGTTAGTTGGAACAAAAGGACCAAATGCAACAGCATCCCAAATATCTATATCAATAGATTCCATAAATATTTGCATTCTTACCTTCCAGAATGCATAGTTCTCACCTGTGAATAGTGGTGGTCTATTGATTGATGCACCCTCTGCAAAGGTTTGATGTGATCCTGCCATTTGAATGACTATCAAAGCAAGCTCTGATACCAATTGTCAGGAGCGGCTGCAGCGGAATGGTTAGCGTGGAATAACAAACCAAGAGGGTTTTTAATACTAACGTGTGCCTTTTAATTTCTACTCAATTAAACTTACCAAGCAATTAATAAAGACAAATAAAGAGAGTAAGGTTGAGAGAAATTTGCACAGATGATTTTATCCTGGTTCGGATCTTACCAATCCTACGTCCAGTCGTTTATCTCAAAGCAAGATAAACAATTCACTAATCACAAAACAATTACAAATTACAATCACAAAGAAACAATTTGTAAGAGTTTAGAAACCACCTCTCTTGATACCACAAGAGATGAAACTACACCTCCTTTGAGTCTTCACAAAGGATGAACACCTCCTCCGAATACTTCACGAAGGATGATTCTCTTCCGAACACCTCCTTAGACACACCAAGGATGAACCGACTATTTCCTCTGTCACCGTAGCAGCACTTCACCAGCTCCACAGACAAGAGTTTCACAAGCCGAACAAGAACACACAAGTCTCAAGAATTTCTGAGTATTTTGAGCACAAGGGAAGAGTTTCTGTGTCTCTGATTGTTTTTCTTGAGAGGAAATGAGAGTCTATTTATAGACTCATCCAAAGGCTCTTCCATTTACTAAAAGACAAATTTAACGGCTACTTTGTCCAACGGCCATAAACGGCTACTTTGTCCAACGGCCATAAACGGATACTTTGTCCAACGGTCATAAACGGCTAGTTTGTCCAATAGTTATAAATGGCTAGTTTCTTCAACGACTAGTTTCTCCCACGTCCGTGTTAAGTGCGATACTCTTACCGTTAACCGTCACTATTCACGTGAATAGTGTTACTATTCATGTGAATAGTAATATAGTGTTTTGTTGCAATGATTTACTATAGTAATTTTACAAAACACTCTTCTTTTTCTTATCTAAGTCCTATACACTAAACTACAATTATTACAAAAGCTTTCCATAGCAATACAAGTCTTCATAACATCTTGAATCTTGATTTCTCTTGACTTGATTTGGACATCATCAAAACTTCATCTTTAACATTTTGCTAACATTTCTCTTCAAAAACCATTGGAAATTTATGGAAATTTTCTAAACTGCCAGAAATTACCTTATGATAAAATTAGATATATATATATATATATATATATATATACACATTAAACAATCTTAAGTTTACTCTCTCAAAGAGAATATATAACAAGAAAATTCTCATAAGTGGATAATCTTATAAAATGAAGAAGACAAAGGTTTCACACTCAAGTTTAAAATACTATATAACTATTGTATGTTATAAGCCAGTTCCTAAGAGAAAGTTCATGAAATGTTCATAGTTGTTGAACATTAATTACAATGCATAGTTCCAAGTAAAAAGGGTTTTAGTCTAAGGTAAAGCTTATTGTATTTTGGTGAACTAAACTTTTTCATGGGTATGTTGTCTAGTTTATGAGCATATAAGAGTAGATAATATAATGAAGTGATGGTGTCTAATGAAAATGTTGCACATATCCTACAAAGAACAATTCACACTAAGCTTAAAATACTATATAACTCTTGTATATTTATAAAATCAATTATCAAGAACATGTTCATGAATTCTTTGTGCTTGTTGAATGTTGATTACAATGACTAATTTCAAGTAAAAGAGATTACAGTTCAAGGTGGAGCTTATCATATTTTGGTGTACTAAACTTTTACATGGGTATGTTGTATAGTTAATGAACATTTAAGGGTAGATAATCTGATTAAGTGATGGTGTTTATAGTACTCATATCCCTTTTATAAGGTGAGTTGTTTGCATATCTAAGTGATGTTAGTGACACGTATCTAAGTGATGGTGTTCACTTTAATTTTTATTTTTCATTTTTGTTCATGGTATCCATTTTGTGTGATTTGCTATATTTATGAACAATTCTTTCAATTTTTTGTCATGTTCATCACATATCTTCTGCAATAACACATAAAGATCTCATCACAAACAGTAACCAAATTAGAGATACCTTACAAATACAAACAAATGTCTAAACCCCTTACTTTAGAAGTTCAACTTCAAAGTAGATTCTTTTTAGGATTCTACTCAATATGGAGACCAAGATCTTTACATTATACTTATTCAGGTCATATTACACCTAAAGGTGTACAAAAAGTATAAGGACTATATACTTCATTTTCACACAATTTTTTTTTACCAAAATGGAGTTGTTTTCATTGTATTTTACCAAAAATTTAAACAAATTATAGTAATGGGCAAATTATGCTTTCAAGTACAATTTCAAAATAAAGTAGTTCTTACGAGCACAAATTCTAAGTCAACAGAGAAAAATCATGCATGGAAGCATGGTTTTTGTGGCTTTTATTTTTCTGGAGTTTGTGCTTCAAAACATGAACTCTACTTTTTTTTACAAGTTCGTTTCAACTAATGCTTTGAATTTTTTTTAATTTGTTTTTGTGTTTTCATTTTCTTAAATTCTTTTAGGGGCACTTATTTGGATTTTTTAATTCAAGGAAAAATTTATGAATATAATTTATTTTATTTTCTTTAGAGCCTGTCAATTTTGAGCCATTGGATTTAGAAAATATGAAAAATCATATGTTGGAAAATAGGGAACCACCACATTAGGTAGTGAAGGGAAATAGTGCATCTTTGAACCCGACAGCCAGAAACAAAGTGGCTTGGTGTTTGCCCAGGAAACTGTAGAATCTTTTGAAATGATGACATAAGAAACAACTAAGGTAACACTTAGAAAGGAAAATTATCAGCAAGCATTTGAGACAACTACACAGGATCCAACTGTACAATATGAAAATGTTTGTATAGAGATTATGCCTTATCCACCGCCTACTATTCTTCCTTCCAATATCAATCTTACTAGACCCTCTTAGCCCCTGCACTAAGCACCCCTCCTACAACTTTAGTGATCATAATTATCCCTTATCCTTTGATGAAGAACAAGAGTTAGCAAAACATCTAATAAATTTCTATATGTTCAATCAAAACTCTTTTGTCAAGGTCGCATCGAATTTCATTTGTCCTAGAATAAAGGCCTTCCATCTAAGAAAGAACAGAAAGGAGATTCCTCTTCCCTCCTTCTCTCACACAACAAAAGCTTCCAAACCATATGTAAGGAATTGTTCCTCTGTATTTAGTCCTGAAAATAACTTTTTGAGGAAACTGACTCAGGTCACTATACCAAGGATTCTATCTCCATTCTTAGTCCTACTCATACCTTCTCACTTGATGACCTGACAACCATGTTCCTAAATGATTAGATCTTCAATTCAACCAGATATTTGGAGAGCTTAGCAAAAGGAGCTAGAGGATTCTATAAGGTCAGTAGAGACAATTATAAGAAAATGTCATGGATGACTGAGACTCCTCAAGAGGATGTTAAAGCCCTTAGGATGCTGCTTTGTCTGATAATATGAAGGAAATGAAGTAAGAGTAGATGAAAGAAATGTCTGTAGTGATTGCAAAACAAGTTAAAACCATTCTCCTAACATTCTTGCCAAATTTGAATGTTCCATCCTCATCTGATTCCACTCCTTCTCCTTCTCCTTCTCAACCTTGAACTTTGCATGTTCTCTTTGCACCTATATTCTTCCTTTGTAATATGGTTCTATCAATGAAAATTTGGTTGCTTTAGAATCTATGTTTTTCATATTCTATCCTTACTTATCACCTTTTTGTTGATTGACAAAATGAGGGAGAAGTAGAAATGAAACATGGGGAGAAGTAGAAACAAAACATGAAGAAACTTAAAGAAAATAGATACATATAGGTTAGGAGGAGTATTTAGTAAAAAAGGACCTAATAAAATATCGTATTAACAATTGATAATAAACAAATGGTATAAATGAATTTGATAACCAACCAGTGGTGTATGATTTATTTGTTGATCTATACTTGCTTATTCTATGATAAATTATTGCTTTACTTTGAAAATGAAGTTCAACTCTGACATTGATACTTGATTGAATCTTACAATAAATATTTTAACAAGTGGTATCAATACAAGTTAATCAACAAGTACTAATCAAATGATAGTGTGATTAATAACAAAGTAGAAATTGAACCTTATTTCCACTGTCACCAGAAAGCAATAATTATTTCACCATAAGCAACACAACATGTTTCATAATAATTTTTTCATCATAAAAAAGAGGGAGATTGTTAGCATTAAATGTTGGAAACTCCATTAGATGAGTCTGAGATTGAATACGTTTTGGTGATAACAAAACGTATAATGAAACGAACAAAGATAAGTCAATTACACATGTTTTGGATAAGGTTAGATTGATTATAATTATATCTTAGATAAAGATCTAAACATGGGAAAGGTCAATCAAAAAATAGACTTCATTAGATATATGAACATGACCCTTAGACGACCCTTTGTGAATTTGGTGCTTGTAAATATTAAATGCATATGTATATGTCTTGTTAAGCTAATGTTTGTTCAATGAGTTTAAGCCAAGCACAACAAAACAACGAAAAAGTTAATTCTTGAGGAAAGAAGCAAAATTATGAAAAACCAAGGCTTAGACAAGCTTAGTTGAAAACATTGGTTAGACGACTGTATCAGACAACCAACCCATCAGATGACTCAAGTTCTATACAAATGGCAAACACCTTGGGTTATTTGAACGCGTTGGACGACTTAATACTACATGATCAAAATACAAGTGTCAAACGACTCAACAATGCAGGAAAAATAGATAATTGTGTTGATCGAACGAGTCAACTTAAAGTGGTAAAGCATTGAATTTATATAAAGGAGTAGATGAGTAAAAATAAGCATTAGACGAACAAAGAAAAGAAGCATTAGACAAGTCATATAAGAGCATTAGAACAAGTCAATACAATGTATTAGACAAGTTAATGTAGAAGCACACAAAAGATACTAGACGAGTATTTGTTAGACGAGTCAAGTCAACTCATGAAGCAAATTGTTGAAACACCTATTAGATGATTACTTCCATTAAACGACCTAATTCAGAGGATGAGTGAACAAGTAAAAGGTCAAAGCACTAAACATGTATTAGATTGATAACACAACTCAAGTTCAGAATGATGCGAAAGAAATCTATCAAATCACAAGGTGATAAAGATCAAATGCAAATTGATCAATAATATCTTAATGTTGAAATAGATGATCAAGTCAATAAGAAAAATCTCATATGAGCAAGATTGCATAGCAAAGCTCAACAAATTTTGAAGATTTGATTATAGAAACAAAAAGATAATTGAAGATATTACTGAAAATATATTTGAAGAAAATCTAGAAATACGATTGAATATCAAATTATCCATATAAGGAAGTATTTTGAATTCTTCTCTGATTGATTACTCTAAATATTTTCATATGAATATTAACCAATCACAAGATAGGAAAAGACTTTGAAAATTGAAGATTGCGAGAGTATACTCAGATGATTGAAGCTTTAACGTTATGATATTTGAAATTCAAATTGTTAAATGGCTAAAAAGGAAAGAATTGATAATTCATAGGAACAATACATCTTGATTGAATATCAAGAATTTCCAAGTGAAGAATGATGAAAATATTTGAAGATATATGAAGATACTTTGCATCAACGGTCAAATGACACAACATAACTATATATACATTAAGACCTAGATGAAGAAGAAATACATAAGAGAGAAATTAAAAATAATCAAAGTGTTGAAATAATGTCAAATCTATTCTTGAAGAGAAAAGAGAAAGATAGAATACTTTAGGAGCTTATACTATCATATGAATTTTTCAGAGAGTTATATTGGATTGAGCGAAGCCATTGTAAATCCTTCATTATGTGAAATGAATCATGTTAGCATTATTGTAACTCTCTGTGTGAGAGATCATTTGATTATTGTAATTGTGATTTGTTGAACTCAGGGGGAGATTAAGACATAATACCAAGAGAGGTTAAACTCGTTGTAACCAAGAGAGGTTTATACTCATGTTCCTAGAAAGGATAAACTCGTGAACCTGAAGAAGAGTGACTCGTTGTAACTTGGAGAGGTTGATACTTGTTGCTAGTCAAATGTGTTGATTAATGAATTTCTTATGTAGATGGCTTAAGAGATTGAACATAGCCTCAGGTGGAGGTGAACTAATATAAATTCTTGTGTGCATTATTCTTTGTTTTACTCTTTACGTTAATTGTATGTGTTATAATATGTCCACACAAAATGATTATCAAATGTTTATAGACTCTATTCACTCTTCCTTCTTTTAGAGTCACATTGCACCAACACAATTGTCATTTGATATGTCTCTACTACATCTTTATTAGGAATTAAAGTGCGATTATAAGTCTTACATTGGATAAAGTTGATAAAGTTAAGCACCTTATGAGGTAGAAGATGATAAATCTATTGTCTTAAGGTTTTTTGTTAGAAATGGTGTCAATCCCTTGTGTGGGTTGGACTCCGGTCTAATTGTTGTTATGTCACCTTGGTGAATTCTCACATTGATAAACCCATCAATCGCATAAGAGTGTATGATTAGTGTTGGTGATTGGCTCATACAAGTACAATTTCTTTCCTATGTTGAAAGTCTTCCTGATAAAGGGTTTAGGTAAGCATGTCCCACTAAGATGAACAATGGTTCAAAATAGGTAAATGTTTCCGCCAGAGAGGGAGTGTAGCTGCGGAAGGACTCACCCTTTATGGGGAAGATTATTAGGAATTCAAGTACGATTCTAAGTCTCACATTAGATAAAAATGATATAGTTGAGCACATTATAAGGTAGCTTCATAAGCATGTTAGTAAGGATTAAGGCATTGTGGAAAGACAATGAAAAAGTGACATCCTATATGACATGCAATTTGGGAGATAAATCATTTAGGATCGGTAGATTCTTAAGTCATAAATTGAATTCATCATGTTATATTTGCACAACTATTGAATTTTCAAAATATTGACATCAATCATCACTTGGTAACAACATTTCTAAAGAGAATGAGAGAAAAAACACATACTCTCATTTTTCCCTAAAAGAAACAATAATTACATTATAATATCTTGACTTGCAACTTGGTTTACCAATTGATGGAGAAGTTATGATTGGTGTCAGCGAGGATGACTTAGTCTTAATGTGTGAACAATTACTTTGATTGTTATCACCCATAGGTGTGACAAAAAAAAATACAATAAAACTATCTTAGTTGAATAGTGCATTTTAAGAACTTCTTGATATGCAACCAACCTTTTTATACCTCAACATGCACAAACACATAATTTGACATCCATAAGGTGTTTGTTGATGCCAAACTCTTCTACTAGTGGAGTTCATTTTATGCATCTGTTGTTACTTTCACACCTAAATGAGGTGTCGAATTATAATTGAGACTCAATTATATTAACATACCTTTATCATGTTATAGATCATGGAATTAATTTCAATAAGGAAAATATCATATGTCACACATTATTTATTCAATCATGGACTTTGGATCATGTTATCTATAAATATTGATCATAGTATCATGAAAAGTGGATAACAATGTAAAATCATTAACATAAACATATTCAGCAAAAAGAATTGAATGAAAAAAATATTTGTGATACACAATATATGGAATGATATATTCAACATATTATCCATTACATATCACATCAACAACCAATATTCTTTGATGATGTAAGTTCCTATACATTTAGTCATCTTCTTATTTACACTCATTTAACATGCATCCAAATTATAGCAAACTTTCAAGAGAATTATTACTTTTTAGCTGTCATATATTTTTTAAAATTATTCTGTAAAATAAGAGGGTCTTCTTAACAAAATGTTTTCAAGCGAAAAAGGGAAGTCATAATTTTATCTTATCTTATCTTGTTTGAATGTTTTACTTCTTTCTTTAATAACATCTATTTATAAATGTAATAAATATTTTTTTTCTCATAATATTTGAATCTACAAATTTTAGTTTTTTTTTAAGATTTCACCAATTCATAATTATTACAAGAAAATAAAATACTGAATTAAAAATAATCATATAATGAAATTAATAAGATAAAAAGAAAAAAATAATGTAAAATACATAATTAATTATATTGTAAAGTAAACAAAAGAATATATTAAGAAACATATGTCAAAGTTGTTAGTAGATACTAAAATAATAATACTACTTACAACAAAAAAATGCATAGATTTTTATTTTCACTAATTACTAGTATTCTAAAATAGAAGCTTTAAATAATAGAGTGAAAATAAAAAATGTAATTACCTAGTGGAATATGTTAGAATCCTATACTTATAACGTGTTATTTTGAGTAAAGGTAAAGAAAGAAAATAAAGGATAAACTATTTTCATAATTTTTTTTTAAAAGTAAAATATTTTTTTTAAATACAAAAATATGAATGTAGCTCAAAGATTTATTTATATTAAGACTTTTAAGGAGCAATAAGGATATTATAGACAGTCAGAAAAATAATTCATAACACTACAAAAATCATTCTCATCAATCATATTGTTTTAAAATATTTTTCTTTTTCTAAGTACATATATTTCAAAATTTTAAAAAGAAGCACTTATAATTTATTAAAATAAATTTTTTTATCTTTGTTGTTTTTATTAAAATGCTATTGCATGCAGGTACATTGCATAATTATATACATTGTATTATAAACAAATATTTTAAAATTATAAATAATTATATAAATATTGAACTTATTTGAGAGTCAATTAGACTTAAGTTCAACCACATAAAAAATTGAGTCTGAATCTAAAATCTTAGGCTAATTAGTTAATTGGTTTTCTTGTTATTATATAATATTTCACTTTTTTTATTTTAATTCATTGTGAAACTTAGACTCAAACTTGGATTTTCAACAATCTTTCTATTAGGAATGAGTCCTTTTTACATTGATACACTCTTCTCCAGCGAAAACATTTCCAACCATAAATAGTTATTTTTGTACATACAACGACCATATTATACTCATCTGATCATGTCACCAAGACTAAGTATCGACTCTATACCACTGTTGGATTTATGGAAGAGAAGATTCACTTGGAGATACAACACCAGTGAGATTTGATGTCAACTACATAAAAGATTAACATATCACTCTAAACCCAAAACTTTGAGACAATAAATTGTATAGTGTTTCATTTTCTTATTGTTATCTAATGAAACTGAGACTCATACTTACATTCCCAACACATATATTTATTAATAATAAATAAATAATTTAATATTATAAAATAAAATAAAGGTTTAAACCCTTGGATGATCCTCATATTTGTATGAGAATCTCAAGTGAGTCCTCATATTTGCAACTGTCTCAATTGGATCATAATATTTGTAAAATTAAGCCAATTTTGCCATGTTCGTTAAGTTCTCACAGACGGCGTTAAACTGTGATGACGTGTTTATGTTGTTGTGCATTGTTTAATTAGGTGGAATTTTTATTTAAATTAAAAAATTATGACATGGAAAATTAGGATTTTTCATTCTGCACAGGGGAGGAAAAGGTTGTGTCGTCACACGTAGTGGAGGCGCGAAGGAGATTGATTTTAAGGTGGAATCGATCTCGCGATAACAGTGCTGGCATGGATGCTGGCGGTGAAATTGAACTCGCGTTGAGGTGGCTATCTGTTCACGGTGGTCTCTTGCGATGATGGTGAAGTGAGACGGAACGTTGCGATTTGGTTGGTTCTTTGAGGTTTCTCTATTTTGATTTTTTGCAGGTTTGTGTGTTAGGTGATGGTGGTGGAAGGGTTCCCCTACTCTGCGAGTTCAAGATTCTTGTTATTGCCATGGAGAAGGCTCGTAGATATTTGTGAATCGTAGCGACCATTTTTGTCGCGATTTTGATTTGGTTTTCTGCATTTTCAAGTTCCTGGTGAAGAAGATGAATGCTGGAGCGAACATTACGGAGTCGCTATTAGGGTTTTTGCTGTGTGGTTGTTGTAGGTGATTCATGCGAAGGAGATTGTGGTGGAAAGGTTCCCCTCCTCTGCAATTTTTGGATTTTAGAGAATGCCATGGAAAAGGCTTCCGATTTGGCTTGCAGAGATTATGGATGCGTTCGTGGAGATTTACAAATTGCAACGGCCATGGAGGCGTTGTTGGCGTTCCGGTGATGGTCTGATGTGGTGGAGAAAATTGGGTGGTGGCGTGAGGTCTTGCGCTGTTGATGGCGACGGTTGCCTAAGGCAATGACGACAAGGTAAGCGTTGTTTGTGCTGCGAAGAAGATGATGCGTTAAAGCTTAACGACGGTGTGGAGGAGGGTTTCTGATGAAGGTTGATGGAGGAGGACAAATTAAGGTTAGGCAGCGGCCTTGCGGCAGCGCGACATGGACGGTGATGGTGGCGGCACAGTTGCGGCACGACGACAAGAGTTAGAGAATTAGGGTTTTGTGGAGAGGATGATGATGTGGCAGTAAGAGTTATCAAATTTCACGTCATAATTTAAAATTTATTTCCACGTAATAAAATCACATATCAGTATCACCACATCAGTCGACTTTGACATTGTCTGCAACAATTTAATAAATAGAACAAAATTAGCTTAATTTTACAAATATTATGACCGAAGAGATAGTTGCACATGTGGAAAACCACTTTAGATTTTCATACAAACTTTGGTTTAAACCTAAAATAAATAATAACTTAGTTTATAGAAACATCTAACACTTCGTCTACTATTTCACATGAGACATTTCTCTGTCACGTCCCTAAAAATGTCGTTTAGTATGATGAAAGAGAAAAAGTGAGTAATATTGTAGCACATAAATGATGTCGTTTTCATCAGTATTCTCATAATCATTGCTCAATTATTGAAGGTTTATAGGAAAAGAGATACTAAGAATTTCACTTTCACTACGTCCACGTTTACATAATGACAAAATAAAGGAAAATAACAGTTGCATAATGCACTCTAAATTTATATATGAATTTAACGGACATGTAGTAATATAGATAAATGGTGGATTGAGTATAAGTATTTACATATTTTGTATGTAATTAATTTTAAAGAAATTATTAAAAATTTAAAATTTATAAAAAAAATAAAGAGTAAAAAAATTTATTTAAATATAATTATAATTGCATATTAATATTCTATTTTATTTAATAAATCATTGTGATAATAAATATATTAAAATATCCTAATTATTTGTCGAATTAAAGTTTTGTACTAAAATTATAATTGTTTATTGTATTAAAATTAAAATAGGTCACTATGTGTTATACTTATATGAATTATTTATCGTACTAATAATGTAAAAGTTAGATTATTGATTAATTTTGAATTAGAAAGCATTGTGTAAAGTTTAATACTCACTCTTTATCTCTGCAATTTTTTCTTATTCTTTTCTTTAGCTTTCTTTTTTTAATATTCTATCTCTTTCAAATTTTGATAACATTTCCTCGTAAGTGAAGAGTTAAGTATTAATTTTAATCAATCATATTTTCAAATAGAATAAGAAATCCAACCTTTATTATGGATCCCATTTTCACTCAAGTGAAAGATTTTTAATATAAGGGAAGGATTATTTACTCAAATAAAAATAATATTGCAATTCAATCATTAGATTTGTTCAATCTTCGCTTGAGGTAAAAGATTTTTTTTTTAATTTTTTTTTATCTTCTTTCCTATTTGATAGATTGTATTTGAATGTAGATGATAAATGTAAAACGAATATTAGTTTGTATATTTAATTGATTTGTGATTTTGTTTAAGTTAATTATGTTGTACGAAAATGATTATTGAAAATGATAAGATTTATATGAATATGTGGTCAAATATATGGGATGATTTGTAAATTTACTTTTTGGTTTGTGTATTAAGAAGCATTGACACACATTGCAATATATATCTCCTTATGAACTAAGTCACATAGACTTATTTCAAGTGGTGAGTAGTTTAGGGAAATCCTAACACATCACGACGTGTATAGATGTATCCAATGAATTGTAATGGACTTATCTTAATTTCATATTTTTGAGTTTGCTTGTAAATTCAAGTTTTTTATTGGATCAGATGTTAGTAGGACATACTTGATATGAGTATTTTGAAAGACAATCCTAATTCTTGAATATATTTAATATATAGATCCTTGTTCAATTTTTTTTGAATTTGTATATTGGTCACAATTCTCACCTTTTCTTTATTAGAATCCACAATTTGAATTAATTAAAGCAGTTTCAATCCATTAAAAGTATAAAAGTACTCATACCTCTCTCTCTCTTTTTTATTATTGAAATTACACAAAAATCAATTTCATTTATTCAGAAAATTCTTTTAGTACAAAGAATTTACTTAAATCTTTCTTACTTTAATATTTTAATCGAATCCTTGGTTCAAGAAGTTCATTGTGTCAACCTTTATCCAACATTTTTGCTATGTATGTTCATACTTTTCCAAGTGATTTTGTTCCTATACTATTTTAAATCTTCTTCTCTTTTGTGATATAATTTTACAAGTGATGGTAGGAAATCTAGTTAGATTTTATATTTTCTTGAAGGTTTTTCTCAATGCTTGAAATACACAAGATTTATGTAACTTTTGCAATAGAATAGCCTACTATAATTATGTTTATCTCTTTTTTTTTCATACCTTTTCAATTAATATATTATTTATTATATATTTAATATTCTTGAAATTTAAAAAATAATTAAGAACACATTTCAGATCTTTATAAGACTTGTTTTACAAATTTATTTAAATTTATTTAGTTAAAGTTAATAATCTTTTTCTTAAAAGTCTTTCATAGTTCACCTTATTCCTCTTTACTTCACCTATGATTCTAAAAGCATATATAATATAAGATGCATAATTTATGATCAATTTCGTGTCAAATCAAACTGGAATAAACTATGTAAACTTTATGAAAAAAAAAATTTGATTAAAAGGCTATAGTTGATATTTTTACTATATTAAAACATTTTTATAATGCATTGAAATAAAATATTTACTTACCATTTTAAACATCAAACATATTTACCCATAGAGTCAATACTATAATTTAAGATATTTTATTATAAAATATATTTTATGTAAGTTATACTTGTAATGTTCTATTTTTTTCTTAAAATTGTTTTACACACAAATTTAATTGGAAATAAAAAATTTGAGACTAAATTACTATCCAAATCATTTCCTTGATATTAAGACTTGTACTATTATTTGTTTAGTATGAGCTAAATAAATAAATAATAATAATAGTTTTCATCACATTATAAGTTTAAATATATTTTTTAATAAAAAAACATAAAACTCAAACATTAAATCTATTATGTCACTAAATTGTAACTCTCCTAACAGCAGCTTCTAAAATGTAACTTTCCATTATTTTCTTGAAAGCTTTGACAAAATATACATGTGTGACTTCCATTACTTCTCTCAAGAATCTAACAAAAATATCCTTTACCACTTTTTGTTGAGTCACCATATACAAAAATATAAAAAGAGAATACAAGAAAATAAGAATGTTAACTTCCTCTACCTTTTACTTTGGGTTTCTCCCTTCATCCCTTCAAAATTCAACCTTTAAAACTTTCTCCATACACTTTATTCTTTTATATATTTTTAAGTAAAATACTGTATTTTATTTTTATTATTAAGTTATTGACGTAAAATATCTTTTAATTTATAACAATATAATAATAACCAAGAGTATATTTTAAAATATCTAACAATACTAATAATATCATTTTCTAATTAAATAATTATTCACCATATTATTTCTTAGAAAATCTTTTAAAATAAAATAAATCTTTTAAATTACAACTAATAAACTAATTTATCTTTTAATTTAAATATTTAAATATATTTGTATATATATTTTTTAATTATTAAAAATTTTAGAATCTAAAATATCAAACATATTACTCGAAAAGTCAATACTATAATTTAACACATTTTATTATAGAATATATTTTTATGTAAGTTATACTCGCCTAGAAAACTTAAGCTACCCATTTCCATAATTCTTTTCATAAACTAGTAGCTAATATTTTAACTTGAATAAAATGTGTATTACCTGAAAATTTATTTAAATTAGCTTTACTTCTTACATTTATAAAGTTCTTGTATTTTCTGAAATGTTAATGGAGGTTTTCTTTATTCCCAAATTTATTTTGATATAAGAGTGACAAAAGAAAGCAGAAAAATTATATTTAAAATGCAGGGACAAATATTTTGACAACTAATATAAGAATATGATAATGATACTTTTATAATATTTTTTTGACAATATTTTAATATCATCTACGTATTATTTTATGATTAGTTCATGTTGATGTTTATGATTATTATTACTGATCGTAAAATAATTTTATATCAATCATAGAATGATACGTAGATAATGTTAAAATATTGTTAAAAAGATATTATTAAATAAAGTATTATTATTCATGAGAATAACTCAAATTTACTTAAAAAAAACATAATAAAATTTTAAGTTTGTTAATAAACTAAGTTAAAATCTCAAAAAGGTCAGATCATACCTTCAATAAAAATCACTGTGAAAAAGTAAATCAAACTTGAACTTAATTTTTTTAAGTAGGTCGAACTCATTTTAACCCTAACTTATCTAAATCCAATTAGTAACACTCTTTTTCATTAATAGTTGAAATTTAGAGGGAATAATATTTTTAGTTCAAACATACTTAAAGTTCCTATGTTCAGTTGAATTCTCAAACTTAAAAGGAAAATATAAATTTAGTCTCTTTTTCTTAAACAATTAGTATGTTTTTAAAAATAAATAAAGATTAAAGTTACCGATTTTTAAAAGTTGAGAAACACTAAAAATATAAAAGCTATTTTCTTTTTCTATTATGAACTAAACGTATTAAATAAATAAGAAATGGGATGCACGATAATACGGATTTCCAATGTTAGATTTAATTATTAATTTAATTCTTTTACTTTATTCAATTTATTTCCTCTTTTGAGGATTTTATAAATTCAGTCTATTGTGAAAAATATTTTTATTTAATGTGACGTTTTCCTTTGGGAGAAGAGAATTAGTCATTTTTTATTTTTATATTGTACGTAATAATTAAATATTAAATATTAAAAATATATTGTAGAACACCAGGTTCCTTTGTTCGTTCCTATCCTGATTCTTCTGTGACACCACCGCATTCTCTCTCTGGGTTGTTGGGACATTCAAGAAATGGAGAACAACGCACTCAGAGATCGAATCTTTGCGGACAATGAACACGAAGAAATCCCTGATTCATTCGTATGCTGCGTTTGTCTGTAAGTCACTTCTAATTGCATATAATTTGTAGCTCTTATGTTTCCAAAGTGAAACGCCCTTTGTTGTGTTGTTCATCAAGATTCAATTGTGTGCTTCAATTCTTATTCATATTTCAAGAGGGTTACCAGGGATACCGTTATTTCTTAAAAAACATGAATTTTGTTCTTGATTCAAGCTTAGATGATGTGGACAATTCCAGGGTTATTTTTCTTTTCCTCGATCTGAAGCGGGTGCTCTTGAATTTTACATTCGAAATTTCAATTGAATGCGAAATTCCTTGGGCGTGGTTTAAATGCTAAGAAAAGGAATAAATCAGAGTAAATAGTTCCTTAATTTTTGTTTGAAAATGTGAAATGAAATCTGACTCCAAAACCCAAAAATCTTGTCTCTTGAGGAAGGACTAAAGGTTTCATATTCTTGAGCTTTGAAATTTTTAATCTATTGTTTGAAAAAATGGATTGGCTATTGTGTCATTTTAAGTCGGCTTGAGCTGCCATATTTCCCTTTTTCAAATTGTGTGTACTGATTTTGGTTTTACTTCATTGTGCAGGGATCTATTATACAAACCCATTGTGCTATGTAAGGCAGCATTATTTTCTACAGATGCACGTGATTATGCTATCAGTTTGATAAATTCTGTCTTTTTTTCTTCTCTATTTGCAGCATGTGGCCACATATGCTGTTTCTGGTGTGTCTATAATTCCATGAATTGTCTGCGCGAGTCTCAATGTCCAGTATGTAGGCATCAATACTATCACTTCCCAACAGTCTGCCAAATGCTTCACTTTTTGCTCCTTAAGATTTATAGTGTTCCTTACAAAAGAAGGGAAGAGCAAACGCTTGGTATATCACTTTCCCTAATGGCCTATGCACGAGCATACTAAATATTTGTGCAATAATTCTTATACATCTCAATGATTTATTGTGCAATGCATTGAATATAATTGTGTTTCTAAAATTGCTATGGTCTTCTATTGATGGTGATCCGTTCAAGCTGTGTGATCAATGCATTCCAACATGATTGATTGAGTTATTATTGCCTACTTCTGTCGTCCATTATTTTTTCTGAATTGGCACAGGCTCAATTTGGGATCCCTTGTTCTATTTTACATATCCCAATGCCAAGATGGAGGGATGATTAAGGAAAATTTTTAGTTAGCATCTTTTATAGAAACTCAGTAAAGGTTGTTTGGTTATATGTGGAAAAAGATCAATATAGATTCTGGTGAGAAAAGTTGATCAAAGGGAAGGGAGTTCAATTCAAAATGAAAAAGGAAGAGTTAGCGAAAGATTAAGAGAAACCATTATAAAAACTTGATTCAAGTACTGGAAATTTTCTTTTCACACACACCTTGAGAAAGGATTCTGTTAGGTTTCTGGGTATGAAACCTAACTGTCTCACAACACACACTCACACAATAGCACCCAAATGGTAAGAAAAGAATGAAAATATGTATTCACATCAACCAATGTCATGTACAACCAGTAACTGGGAGCATAATCCCCCTCCACAGGATCAAGGTTCCTGTCTATACAATTGATATCAAAAACTCCCTTCTACCAGACCCCCCCTTGCCTTCTTATAAAGGCAGCCCACTTCTAACTACCCAACAACAATTAATTCCTAAACTGAACAATTAATTCTTCAACTGTTTTCTCTCTCCTGCACACCTATTACCCATTATAACCTATCATATTAAATCCTATCATTACACCCTGCTGCAAAACAACCTTGTCCTCAAGGTTGGTACAGTAATGCTTGTTCCCATGGCTCATCTTCATCATAGGAAGGGAACCCATTGGCTGTTGCCTCCAATTCAGGTCTGGAGGCTTGGGTGGTGGTCTATATGAAAGAATTGTTGACTCCTTTAAGAGTTGCTTTTTTTCCAGAATTCCCATGGACCCTATGATTCTTCTATATTGCCTTCTGACTTGGTGACCACTTACATGGGCCTGGATTTTAACTCTTTTCTGATGAATGATCAAGAATTCTTTTCTCTTCTTCCACCCCCAAAACCTTTTTTGTATTTTTATAGCAGCAGTACTGGCGAAGCCCTCTCCTTGCCCAAATTTGTTCATCCTAGAAGCTAAAAAGGAAAGAACTTGTTGATTTGACCATCCAATTCCTTCATCATCATCATGTTGAGCTAACTGTTTCCTCTGAATGTTAAATTGCAGCCCTGCAAAGAAATATCTCTGCCATTGGTCTTCTAGTGTTTTATATGTTTGTGACAACCATATTTTTTCCCCACTCAAGACAACTGCATCTTCTACTTTATTTCCAGCCATCATAGTCACCCTGTTCCCACCATATTCTGCTTTCTTTCCTCTGTCTTCACCCTTCTTCACTGTTTTATCATACACATCACAACCTACCCCACTATCTCTCCTAGAAACGGCAGCTTCTGCCACTTCCTGGGCAGCAACACAAACAATGCCTCCATCACATTTTTTGTCTTCTGCACTGATATCTCTTTCTCTTTCCTTCCCAGAAAGAGCAGCTTTTGCCACTCCCTGGGTAGCAACACCAACAACTTTCTCATCAGCAGCTTCGGTGATTTTTGCAGTTTGGCCTAACTTTTCAAAAACAAAACCTCTATCTCTTTCTCCGAACCCCATTATCAATGCCTCTTTCAGCCCTTTCCAAGAAAGGTTCTTGGTTTTATTTTTCCAGGCCCTGAACCAATAAATTGTGCCTCCCTCCATGCAGCTGTAAGCCAACCTGAGCCTCTCCTTCTCTGTGATATTTTGGGTGTCAAAAAACTTCTCAACTTGAGAGATCCATCCCAACGGGTCCAACCCCTCAAACCTGGGCAATTCTACCCGCTGCCTCCAATTCTGCTGCCCTTTGCCCCTGTCTTCCTCCAGCTCTTCCTCTGAACCATCTTTCTTTCCTCTCATGATAGCTTTCTCACTTCTTTCTGAGCCCATTATGTGAATCTTGATTTCCTGCAACATTTCTTTTATTTCTTGGATATCTCTCCTCCATTCTGCCATCCCCATTTTCTATTCACTGACCCTTCTCTCCAAGGTATTGTCTCTTCCTTCCATGCTTCCACCCTTTCTTGATCACTTCTTGATCCCTTCTTGATCCGGCAGTCCCTCCTAAGCGGAGCAGCTTCTTAATCCTTCACCCCCACTTTGATCCGGCATGTCGGACCAAATTGTTAGGTTTCTGGGTATGAAACCTAGCTGTCTCACAACACACACTCACACAATAGCACCCAAATGGTAAGAAAAGAATGAAAATATGTATTCACATCAACCAATGTCATGTACAACCAATAACTGGGAGCATAATTCCCCTCCACAGGATCAAGGTTCCTGTCTATATAATTGATATCAAAAACTCCCCTCTACCAGACCCCCCCTTGCCTTCTTATAAAGGCAGCCCACTTCTAACTACCCAACAACAATTAATTCCTTAACTGAACAATTAATTCTTCAACTGTTTTCTCTCTCCTGCACACCTATTACCCATTATAACCTATCATATTAAATCCTATCAGATTCAAAATTCAACTTTCGCTCTAGAACGAAATACTCTATCTTGGGTTTTGCTTCTTCAGATTACCAAACTTTCTCCAAGAAATACACAATACCTAGGGGTAGATTTTCTGTTAGGAACATAAGCTGCATAGTTTGCATCTCTAAATATCTTCAGATCATAGTGTCTTCTTTCTTGAACAGTAGCCCTATTCTTGGGCTTGATCAAGTACTACAAATTTTGTCAATTTCTTGCACATGTCTTTCTTTTGGATTATGGTTAAACTACTTTATCATACTAATTGCATAAGCAATGTTTGGTTTCGTGTGTGATAGATAAATAAAGTTTTCTACAGCAGAACTCTTTTCATTTCCAAATTTATTTTATGATTTTGTTTAATATGAACTTTTGAAGTTTTACATCCCAACTTGTTTTTTCGAGGAGATCAAATAACATACTTTCTTTAGGAGATGCAAATCCCATTTCTGGAATAATCAACCTTTATTCTGACGAAATACTTAAGTTTCCATAGGTGTTTCATTTCAAGTTGGGATGTTAATTAATCCTTTAAAGCAAATTTCTCTGTTTCATCATTTCTTGCCATAATGATATCATTCACATAGGTCAATAATATAGTGAGTGTACTTGTAATAGAGTATTTTATGAATAAAGTATGATCTTATTGGTTTTGCTTGTATCCTAAGGAAATTATTGCTTTTGTAAATCTCCCAAACTGTATTCTTGGGGATTTATTAAAACCATATAAACCCTTCTTTAGGAGATATATCTTTGTTGGAGATCCCACATCAATTAAAAATTATGTCAAATTATAATATATAAGTGGAGTGCAGGCTTTATTTTACAATTTAGTTTTGTGAGATTGAGTTAAACGTAAACTCACTTACTAAGATGACATCAAAGCCATTTAAAACCTATCCTAGTTCAGTTCATCGGAACTATTGTGCTGCCACTACTGGGCTCTTGTTAGACCATTCACAAATATCTAATCCCACACTCACACTTGAGAGATGTTCATTCCTTATTGAGTGTGTTAGAGATTCACATCGATTAAGAATAAGGCCAAATTATAATATATAAATGGGATACTGACCACTCTTCATTATCGTTATCATTGTCCACTTGTCTCCCTAACCACTCTAACTCTCATCAATGTCATCAAGTACAATAGGGTCTTTTTTATCCCTAATATTGTATTTTTGAGAAAATTGTTGGCTATACTTTATGTTTACCAAATCATGCAATCTTTTGTGGTCTAACCTATTCTTTTTTTGATGAATCTCCATAATAAATAAGTAAAGCTGAATCTATTTCTTTCTATGTTCTAAATAAAAGATAATAATGAAATGAGTCATGTCATGAACAATAATTTTACTTGCTCAAATATATTCCAATTGTGTTCACATCTCTATGAACTACATGTTAAACTTAGAACTTTGATTGCTGACATCAACACCCAAAACAAATAGAAACTTGCAAGAGAACTAGTGAACCATGAAATTTTTCCTAGGTGCCTTTTTGCATAAATCGTGACCTATAAACAAACAAATCCAGTAATATTTTTGGCCTTTTAATAATGTCAAACTAAGCTCGATGAATCACTTATAAACTCACAATTTTAATCGAGTTTGCTTAATTTTACACAAGCATACTTAGAAACAATTCTACGTGCGAGTTAGCTATGTTTGAGGGTATGAGAACGTAAACTTGCACGTGTTTACGAGTTGGCTCACGATTTTGATATAAGGTTTCACTCCCTTTTACTTTTTATTGTACAACCTCTCTTTTTTGGTGTACGAAGGCCTACAAAACCTACTACTTGGTAGGGAGTGGACTTTGTATTTGTATCAACGATTTATATAAATATAAACCTTGTGATTTTTGCTAAGCCCATTAAATAGTAGTCATCATCAAGAAACCACTCCTTATTGGTCCAATTATTGTTTATTTACTTATTGGTCCCTCTAATTAACAAGTTACATGTTACATGAGACATAAAAGCTTACATTAAGTTAGAGTGTATTAGAGTGTATTACCAATTGGACTTTATATTTGTCTACTGTTCCATTTTCCTTGTTAAAATTAAATAAATTGTTATAGATTCTAAGGAATCAAGTGTTAAATATTTTTGGAAATTAGGATGATTAGTTCCTAATTATTAGGTGTATTTATTATGATTGATTATGTATTATGATATAAATACATTCTATGTGGTCTGCATTAGACACATAATACATTAGAAACAAATACAATTTTATAATTATATCATTAGTTTAGGTTTCTCGATCTGGTTTCTTTCTTTCTTTTTGGGTGAATAGTACCTGCAACCACTGTGTGCCCTTTTTCTTTGTCATTGAGCATCCTTTTCCTCTGGTGACCATTGTAATCGAGATTGTCTTCCTCGACGACCATCAAGCTTAATTCACCCTGCTGCACGTGCCCTCGTGCGCTACCTATTTCCAACTGATTGTGCTCTAACCCGGCTGATCATGCTCTAACCCGACTGACCGGTCTCCAACCTGGTTGACCGTACTCCAACCCAGTTGACCGTGCTCAAACCTGATTGACCGTGCTCAAACCCGAATGACCGTGCTCAAACTTGTCTGACCGCGCTCCACCTTGGCTAACCCTACTCCATCTCGATTGATTGTGCTCCTCCCTGACTGAACGTGCTTAAACCCGACTGACCGTTCTTAAACCCGACTAAACGAAGCTTCAACCCGGAATACTGAGCTTCTCCTCAACTCCCTCACACCTGGACGATTCTTGTTAGCACATTTCGAGTACTTTTTCCATGGCTTTCGGAAGCTCACACTCAAGTACCTCCTTTGGCGTTACTTTTACCACTCTTTCGCTAATTCCATGTGAAAAACTGATCGGGACTGGCTCCTGGGCTGTTGTTGTCCGGCTATGGTTTCGAGGTCAAGGTCATGCCGATCACTTGACTAAATAGGCCAAAGACATTCCCCACCATGATCAAGCCCAATGGATGCAAATTGATGCCTCCTTGTGTAGCGTTCTCTAGTTCTCTATTGATGTCAAATTGCAACCTTAATACCATGCCTTTACTACTTGTTATGATGTGTGGAACAAAGCCAAGAGAATATATTCCAATGATGTTCATCAACTTTATAATGTTATTTCCAATTTTATCATGGTGAAGTTGGAGAATCGTGATATACAGACATATCTTGGTAAGCTCGATCGCTTAATTGCTGATTGAGTCACTTATTCCTTTCACTAATGATGTAGACAAACATGTTAAACAACGGGGCAAGTTTTTTATGGTCCTTGGACTTGCTAGACTTCCTCCTGAGTTTGAATTTGTCCGCAATCAAATCTTATCTAGCATAGTTGTTCCATCTTATGACACCGTTAGTGAACAATTACTTCACATCGTCGTTTCTCACATGTTTTGGTCAGTCACATGTATCTCCCACTAATTCCTCTGCTTTTTATTGCCAATCTTCCTACTGGGGTGGACGAAGTGGGAATTGTGGTGGATATCGTGGTCAACAGCCTCGTTGCAATTTTTGTCAACAATATGGCCGTATTGAGGCAAAATGTCGTATAAAGGCACGACAACAACATAAGACAACTAATATTGCTCAGGTCAATTCTCTAAAACTATCAGCTGAGATTTCAATTTCTGTTAATGCCTATAATGCGTTCCTCCAATACTAGGTAGCCATGCAACCTACACAACTTGTCGCTGCCATTGCTCAGTCTGGTAATCCTGTAGCTTGTATTTCTCAGTTCTCCTCCCTTGGACCTTGGATTCTTGACTTCGGTGACTCGACCACATGTCTGGTAACAAGTCCCTTTTCTCTCAACTAGCTTATTTGGATTATTTACCCTTTGTTACCATGGCAAATGGCTCTCAAATAAAAGATCATGGCATTGGTGAAACACGACCTGCTTTTAATCTTACCCTAGATTCTGTGCTTTATATTCCTGGGTGTCCTTCTAATTTAATCTCCATATGTAAGCTCATTCGCACCTAAAATTACTCTCTCCTTTTTGCTAATAATTTTGTTGTTGTTCAGCATCAGCATATCAGACAAACAATTGGAGTAGGACATGAGTCTCAAGGATTATTCTATCTGTCACAATCAATTGCTTGTATCTCCACTCTGTCTCAAGCTATTGAGCATCAACGCTTAGCTTATCATTGTCCTACCAAAATGTGTCTCATGCTTCCTAATCTATCTCACAATTTGTCTTTTCAATGCGAGTCTTATCAATTAGGAAAACACACTCGTCATACAAATGGTCCTTGAGTTAATAAAAGTTCTTTATCACCTTTTGCCTTAGTTCACTTTGATATTTTGGGTCCTAGTTTGTCTTTTTATTACTTTATTACTTTCATTGACAATTTCTCTCGATGTACTTGGTTATTCTTAATGAAAAATCGTTCTGATGTGCTTTCTATATTCGAAGGTTTCTCGACTGAAATTCAAAATCAATTCAGCACCTCTATTAAAATTTTACACATTGACAATGCTCGTGAGTATATTTCTTCCCAATTTCAGTCTTTCCTAAGTTCGTAGGGGATCCTCCATTCAACATCTTGCTCTCACACCACAATAGAATGGTGTTATCGTAAGAAAGAATTGACACTTGGTTGAAACTGCCCATACCCTTCTTCTTCACCATAATATTTCTCTTTGCTTTTGTGGAGAATCCATTCTAACATGTTATCTGATCAACCACATGCCTTCCTCTGTCCTTAATAATCAGGTTCCACACTCTCTCTTATATCCAACTCAAGATCTTTACACCATTCCTCTTCGTGTCTTTGGTTGCACATGCTTTGTCCATGACCTTACTTCAGGTAAAGATAAACTTTCTTGCCAAATCACTCAAATGTATTTTCTTTGGTTACTCATGCTTCAAAAGGGGTATCGTTGTTTTTGTCCTTAACTTCAACGTAATATAGTTTCTAATGATGTCACTTTTTTGAGACTACCCCCTTCTACACTTCCACTATACTGGATGTGAATCTTACAATCAAACCTTCTGAAGTCTCGCCTGTTTCGGCTCGGGTGATTGCTTCTCCTCAACATCCTTTGCTTCAATGCCACAGACAGGGATCAAACTCCAATTGTGACTGACTTTACTAATTCTCAAGCATCATCTCTTGCTCCAACCACCCTTTCACCTACGCTTCCTACACCTGAACTTCCTATTGCGATACATTTTGTTCCTCTTGTAATCCTAACCCTCTCTATGCTTTTACCATTAATTATCATCGTTTGTCTCCATCCCATTTCTCCTTTGTTTCTTCTTTGGATTATGTGTCTATTCCTAAGACTACATGTGAAGCCATGGCTGATCTCGACTGACGTTGGACAATGGTAAAGGAGATGGCATTTGTACATTCCAATGGCACTTGGGACCCGGGGTGACAACAGGTCGGGTCGGACACAGATAGTGCCTACCCGCAACCCGACCCGCCGGACAAAATTGTACTCGCTACCCGCTGGATACTCACATAAAAAAATCCACAAATTTTTTTCAACTCGCAGATACCTGTTGGATACCCGTTTTCAACCCACGAATATTTAAAAAAACTTATTCTATAAAAATTATTTTATAAGTTTTTAAATGAAATCCAAATTAAATTGCAAAAAAAAAATACAAATAATATCTAAAACATATATCCAAGTAAAGTCAATGGATAAGTAAATAAAAGTTAAAACATAAATTTAAATTAATACAAATTAATAGTAAAACATATATCCAAATACAAGTAATTTTAAAAATAATTGTTCTAAAAATAACACTCCAAGATTTATGTTTCTTCTCCCATATCTTCATTTTTGACCACTTAATTCCTGAAACAAATAAATACAAATAAAGTCATCAATCAATGACAAAGTGACATTATTAATAAAATTAGATTAAACACTAACATCATCATCAATTATCTCCTCTAGTATTGTATTAAGCTTCATGTTATCCACTTTCAATTTTGAAGAACATGAAAAAGGAAAATAAATTAATTTGTCATAGCCAATCATTTGAATGAATATAAATATGTAATTTGAATTGTTCATTTAGTTACCTTGTATGTCACTCCATAGTCAATCTTGAACACACATTAATGCTTCTAAAGTGTTTGGGTGTAATCTACTCCGATATGGAGTAAGAAATCGACCACCAGTACTAAAACAAGACTTAGAAGCAATTGTTGAGATAGGAATGGCTAGAAAATCTCTTGCAAACATTTGTAAGATTAGATATTTTAATCCATTAGTCTTGCACAAATTAAAATGTCAAATCTTCATCTGAATCCGGTAGTGTCGGTTCCTCCAAGTAATAATCAAGTTTTAACTTATAATTTGATGGTTCATTTCTCTTTGCAATCTAACAGTCGTAAATCCAACACTAGGTCTGACGATAGTGGCACACGTTCTGAAAGCACGAGTAGCTGTTGCATAGATACACAAAGAGGCAAAGAGGCAAAGGAATAAAACCTAATTTAAACCTAAGGATAAAAACGTAATTTCAATTTTTTAGGGGGTAACGGATATCCGCGGGTCGGGGGTAGTGTAATACTTGCACCCGACTCGTTTATAAGCGAGTATTGACATACCCACTACCTGCAACCCACTGATAGTAAATATCCGCGAATACCAACTATCCGTCGTGGATTTTATCTACGGATATCCGTGGACGTGAATTTTTTTGTCATCCCTACTTGGGACCTCATTCCTTTACCTCTTTGGCAAGCAAATGGTTGACTGTCATTGAGTTTATATAGTGATTGGATCTGATTGTCATATTGATCGGTTAAAAGCTCACTTGGTTGCCAAAGTATATACACAGATTTTTTGTCTTGATTATGTGTTAGCACCTTTTTCCCTGTGGGCAAAATAACTTTTGTTCGTCTCTTTCTGGCTATGGTTACTATTCATCATTGGTCTCTTCATCAGCTAGATATTAAAAATGCATTTTTATATGGTGAAATGCAAGAAGTTTATATGGATCAACCCTTTGGTTGATTCTCGTCTTGTTTGTAAGCTTCAATGGTCTCTCTATGGCTTAAAGCAATCTCCTCGAGCTTGGTTTTTGTTTTAGTTCTGTCTTGACATAGTTTGGCATGACTAGGTGTGAGGTTGATCAATCTTTCTTATCTTTTCGCTCCTTTTCTTGCAAGTTCATTTACCTTGTTGTCTATGTTGATGACATTGTCATCACGGGTGACAATGAGATTGGAATTTGACAACTCAAAGAGCACCTTTCACAACAATTTCATACTAAAGATTTGGGCTCTCTAAAATATTTCTTAGGCATTGAAATTGCTCAATCTTTGGAATTGTCATTAATCAACATAAGTATGTCTTAGGCATTCTTATTGAAACTATTATGCTTGACTATCGTCCTTGTGATACTCCTATGGATCCTAATATCAAGCTTCTTCCGGATCAAGGGTAGCCATTGAAAGACCCGAAAAGATATCATTGCTTGGTAGGTAGACTCAACTATCTCACTATAAGCATACTTAACATCACTTTTGTGGTTAGTGTGGTAAGCCAATTTCTAAATGCTCCTTGTGATAGCCATTGGGATGTTGTGACACGTATCCTCCGATACATAAAAAATGCTCAAGGATAAGGATTATTGTATGAAGACAAAGGGAGTACTAAGATCACTTATACTTTGATGCAGATTGGGCAGGATCACCATCAGATAGAAGATCCACTTTTGGGTACTTGTGTTCTTATCGGACGAAACCTTATCTCATGGAGAAGCAAGAAGCAAAACATAGTTGCTAGATCTAGTGCAGAAGCATAATATCATGCAACATTCACTTGTGAGCTTACATGGCTTAGGCAACTACTTCTATAGCTAAAAATAGGAGACATCCATGAAACAAAGCTTATTTGTGACAATCAAGATGCACATCACATTGCATCAAACCCGGTTTTCCTTGAAAGAACCAAATATATTGAAATTGATTGTCACTTTGTTAAAGAAAAGGTGTTCCCCGGAGAAATCACTACGGGTTTTTTCAACTCTAGCAATCAACTAGCTATATGTTCACCAAGTCCCTTAGAGGCTGATTGAGTACCTTTATTGAAGCTTGGTACATATGACATATATGCTCTAGCTTGAGGGGGAGTGTTAGAATGAAATCAACTTTTACAGATTTCTAGAGAATTAAGTGTTACATAATCTGGAAAATTAGGATGATTGATTCCTAATCATTAAATGTATTTATTATGATTAATTTTGTATTATGCTATAAATATATTCGGTGTGGTCTACATTAGACACACAATACATTCAAAACATATACAATTCTATATGCTTTATATTAAATTCTAAAGTTCTAATTGCACCATACAATCCCTCTTTCTTTTGGTTTGTCAACAATCTCCCATGTTGAGTTTCTTTCAAATGCATTTGTCTTTTTTCTCATGGCTTTAGTCCAATGTTCACATTTTATGGTTTGGATTGAGATAGGAATTTCTATGACACCAATAAAGCTAGAATGTTTATTATAGAGATTGTTGTTGCAGACATTGAGAATATAATATTTAACACATTATCTCATTTCTTTTTTCGATGCAATGGGTAAATTCTCGATAACAATTTACTCTTATCTTTCTCACCTTTGAGTCAAATAACTCCTTGCTAAATGGATTGTTTTCTTCTTTGATATTTTTACCAAAAGAATTTGTCTTTCTCTTCCTCACTGAGTTGGTCTGGTCTCAATTGTGGTGACTTCATCACTTAGATCTTGAGCATCCTATGAAGACATTTGTAATGACAAGATGGAAAGCTCCTTAATTTCAAGTGTTTTCTCCTCCTGAAGTCGATGACTAACATAAAATAATTTTATTTCATGAAAAAGGTAATATCCATGATGATAAAAACACGATGACTCTAAAGAAAATAACATTTGTACCACTTTTTACACAAGAACCAATAAATACATATTTAAGATCTCTAGGATCTAATTTGATACTATTAGGATTATGATAGTTAACAAAAACAACCACTTTTTACACAAGAACCAATAAATACATATTTAAGATCTCTAGGATCTAATTTGATACTATTAGGATTATGATAGTTAACAAAAACAACGCAGCCAAAGATTCAACAAGTAAACTTGACACTAGGGAAGCAAGGTCTTTCAATACACATTAAGAAGAAAAAAAAGTTAGTAAATAGTTTGAATCTTTTTTAAGTTCTTGTACAGTGATAAGACTTTTTTTAGTTGAGATATGTAAAACATTCTTTATGGGTAGACTATTATCATTTACAACTTTAAGGAGTTGTTCTCTAGTAATTTTGAAGTATGAATTGCAGAGCATAGGAAATGGTCATGTGATTCTCTAGTAATCAAGAAACCAAACACCTATAGATACGAAACCAATAATATTGAATGTACTTTTACCTTTTATGGTAGGGCATACAATCCAGGGGAGTTATTCATTGATTCAACTATTGTTCTCTGACAATCTAGTTTCTCCTTATTGACTTTCATACTAGGCATTAAAAAAACACTAAAATGCAAAGACGTAACAAAGAGAACTTGTTCGGCAAAGGCACAAAAAAAATTTCAGAACTACTCAAATCAGAGTCAAATGGGACATCACCACCTCTTGGTATGGGCTCAAGAGGTCCCAATTGCTCCGCCTGTTACGGTTGTGAATAACGGTGGTGGTGGCTATTTACGTGGAAGTAGAAACATGACTCCCAAGATCAAGAGCTTTAATACCAATTTTTGAACCATGTAACGAAATGTATAATTCTTTTTATTGATAATCATCTCACCAATTATATTTTCATCATCTCTATTTGTAACAATCAAATTCTTTAAAATAAGGAAATAGAATATTTTTTAATGAATAAAAAAATTCTGAAGAAATTTTCTCTTAATCACAGTATGGAGCTATCAAGGATACCTTTATCATAAGAATCCATAATTTACAACACATATAATCAGACCATATGGGTCTGATACCAAATTGTTTTTGTACAACTAAACATGAGATGAATTACTTCTAATTGGTCACTTGAGTTTTGTTGTATGGCTATTATTGAACAACTAAACACTAAGAGTCATACAACGGGAATCTTGCAAGAAAATATATCAGAAGTAAAAAGTTGTTAAACTATATTCATTTAATTAGTCAAGTTACACGTTCAATATGAAGCTTGTACAATAAGCCAAGCCAAAAAGAGGGCAGAAATACTTAAGTTTGAAATAACTTTAGTTTATAATATTATTGTACCTTCCTCCTCTAGGTGGTGGTTTCTCTTCTTGTGATAGAGGGTTTTTTTATGATCAACCTGCAGGGCGGTAGGGGACATAGTAACTGAACTTTTGTGTTAAGAAAAAAAAATGTTATAATCCTGGCAGTTTAAAGTAACCAGCCATCTCCTTTCCTTTCTTTTCCTTGAATTGGTCTCTTCCTCTTATTATGTCAGTTTAGGTTTTCTTCTCTAGTGGACTTGTCATAAGCTGTCTGAACATTTTTTTTATCTTTACTTGTCTAGGATTTTTCATAGAGTTCATCTTCTCTATTCTCTTAGTAAGCAACGGGCCATTTTAATACTTAGTGAAACATCCTCTCTAGTGGTGAAATGCTTGTAGAAAAGAGAAATACAGTGGCATTAACCCCAAGCTGGTTAAATACGGTATGGCTTAATGGGAGGCAAATCGTGGAGTTGTTGAGAGGACATTAAGGCTGCAATGACAAATGCACAAACTGCTGTACTATAGAGTTGTAATTCACTAGTTATTTCAGATGCTGTCGAAATCTAATAGATCATTGTATTGAATAGTGGGATCCTAATATTCTACCATAAACATAGCTGCATGCACAACAACATCGACTATGAGAAATCAACCAATCCATGTTTGATATGTAAACAATTACAGTTAAGTACCATAGTCAATAGCCCTGCATATTGAGATAGGTTGTTGTTTAGTTTCAGAGACCTTATCTGGAGACATTAAAACTAGATTATTCAATTCAATTGATCAACTAGTAGAGGTCTTCACCAAGTCATTGGGAGGTCTTCAAATAAGTTACATATGTTAAAGATTACTGCAAATATTTATATGCTACTACTTGAAGAGAAATGTTAGAAATGATGTAAATATGGTTGTTTGAGTCTGATTCCGTGCTGTATTTGTAATTATAGTAGGGTAATTGTAAATTCTTGTCTTTACGCCACTTATTATAACAAATATCTTCCACTGTGTCTGTGTAATTCACATGCGGATTCCGTACTGTAATAGGTACTTGACACCGGCAACTATTAGAAGTACCCATCTGTCTTGGATTAAGTAGAATTTGGCTTAGTTTGGATAAACTTCTCATAAAATAGATATTTGAGAAGAAGTAGGAAAGTAAAACGAACCAAACATCTCACACATGTTAGTTATGCACCTTAGCTTTTGGAGTAGATGAGAAAAATTAAAAGAAAAACTAAAGTGCATAAATTAATTTTAACTTTTGCAAGAACGATTCATCTTACGTCATTTCCTTCTGTTACAGAGTATTTATTGATAAATTTATATAAACTAGGCCTTTCACTGATAAACTTTTTCTTCTCTGTTTTTGATTTTATGTCCTCAGGTTTTATGGATATCCAAAATTTTATTATATGATTTTGTTCTTTCTTTTTTACTGCATTATGATTCTTGGTATTCCTTTTATACTTCTTGAAAATGCAGTTTTCTCCTTTTTTGATGCTACTTTCTAGTAAATTTGTATTTAGCATAAGTAATCCTTTTGTCTACTTTGTTGGGCTAGTTTTGACAATCATTCTTATTGAAATCTTGCTTCAGAGGAAGAAAAGAAATCAGGATTCTACTCTCCTCAATTTGATCCTGAGACATGTGAATCACAAGCTAAATTTGGTCATTCTGGTATCCCTTTTTCCTCCTCTATTGTGAATTTGAAATCCAACTCATGTAATGTGGGAACTTCTGAATGTATGGAGCAATCAGGGTCCACCACCCATGAAAGAGACGAAGGAACAGTCTATTCTAATGGAGAGCCTGATATTGTTGGAACTCCTGCTAAAAGAAAAAAATTGCCTCAGGAAGATATTTCTCTCCAACAAAAATTGTCAGTTGCAGATGTGACGTGTACAATGTGCAAGCAACTTCTCTTTCATCCTGTAGTTCTTAATTGTGGCCATGGTACTCAATGCACTTAAGTTTTCTTTCAAGTGTAACTGATTGGATTTATTAATAATAAAACACTTAAAGTGGTATGTTGATTTTGTTCTACTTTTTCACATTCCCATCAGTATACTGTCAAACTTGCGTCGTCAACACAGATGACGACATGCTCAGATGCCAGGTTTGTCAAAGTCCACATCCTAGTAGGTTTCCAAAAGTATGTTTGGAGTTAGATCACTTTTTGGAGGAACAATTTCCTGAAGAATATAGACAGCGGAGAGATGCCATTGAACTAAAGCAGATCAAAGTCAAACTTGAGACACCTTCTTGTATGTATATTGCATACATTTTTATTACATGACTGATATCTTGAAGCGTACAGCTTTGGGTGAAAATATAGGAATATGTGTATATCTTTCAGCTTTCCATTGAGAATGTGATAGAATATTGGGAAATGTGTTTTTGTTTTCATACTCTCTCGGTCAGGCATGGTAAAAAAGTTCTTGTATTTTCATATTGATGAATCTGCTCTTCAAACTTGAAAAAACATGTGTATTTAGTTACCCCTCTAATAATTCATCATGTTTTTTAAAGTTCGGAGGGATTAAATTCACACCTTTCTTAAGTTGCGGAATAAATTCATCAACTTGAAAGTATAGGAATCTTGACATTTTATAAAAGTATAGGGATTAGAAAAATACTTTTTCCTAGGATATTTTATATTGTTTGGCCTGTATTTAGCATTCAAGCATAACCACTGTTTATACTAAATATTTGAATCCTAATTTACTTAAACAACCAAACAATGTATGAAATATATTAAAATATTGAAGTCATTCTTATGGTATCATCTACAATACTCTAAATATTTTATTATATTTTACAGATATTTCCCAAGTGGTGATTGATTTATTGTTGTACGGTATTTCTTTCATTATTTTTCTATCTTTTTTCATGTTCTTCTAGTTACTTGTGTTGGTTTTCTTTCAGGTTCATTGGATAAGGGTAATAAAGGAGAAAATATAGATTGGTGGTCAGATCCTGACTCAAAAGTTCACATTGGAGTTGGTTGTGATTTTTGTGGGGTAAAAGTTCTATTCCATCATATCTTCTATTTTTTTCTTCATTTTGTTGCTCCGTTTCCATTTTCTTTTGCGTTTATCGTGCCTTTTATATTCTTTTCACTTATTGTCCTGTAGTGGGTCATAAAGTACATCAAGATTCTCTATTCATTGATCTAGATAGGTGGCTGTCATTTCATGTGGTTGCTTGTCTTTCTTAATGACTAGGTATTTCATGTGCACAAAGGGAGTTATAGGTTCCTTGTTCAAGCTCCAAACCTATAACTTGCCTGTTTGCTGCACACTGCCAATTTACAATAGTTGTGTATTTTCATGTTTCAAGGACCTACACTACATTAAACATACGTTCATAGATATTTATCTGATAACTAATTTCAATTTTGTTGTTTTCAAGTTGATCTATATATGGTTTTATATGGAAATTGCATTCTGTTGAAGCCATATTTTGTTTATTATTCAAAGTGATAATTAATATTATCTTTGCTTTAGCAAAAAAAAATTCCAAATTTGCTTTGGGGAGAAAAAACTTTTAGAATTTTTTTTTTTTTGAAAGCAGTTAACAAACAAGGTCTTATTTCACTTCTTTTTAACTTAGTATTTCTCTTGAAGCTGCAGTGTCTATAACTCATGCTTCTAGTTTTTGTGTAGAATGCTAATGTGTGACTACTCATCACAGATGTTTCCAATAATTGGAGATAGATATAGATGTGCTGATTGTACGGAGAAGATGGGTTTTGATCTTTGTGGTGATTGCTATGCAACTCGTTCCAAACTCCCGGGTCGATTTAATCAACAACACACCTCAGAGCACAAGTTCAACCTTGAACAATCCAACATTATTCATAACATAATGTTGAGGCTGGCCACAGCACAGTTAGGGGACACTTCTATTTCTGTAGGAGAGATTGCCTCAGACAGCCCCACTATGTTTGATGATGAAGAAGATAACCACAGTGATTCTGAAACCACCAATTGAGAAACTGAGCTTAGCAAAAAAAAAGTCCATGGTCTTGTGTTGTTGTGTTTGGTTGGGGGGTTTGAGTGGATAACTCCTGATTTTAGAGGAGGAAATAATGCAATGCTGAAGGAAGTTTGGTTGGGGAAATTCTCAATTCTACATGGTGTATTCAGTTTCCTAATGCATGGCAACTTGACTGTTTTTCTGTTGTTGCATTTGGTGCAGGCAATTCTGTTACCCCTTTCATGGTAACAACCTCATTCCTGTGTCTGGCTATATGAACATATTATTCGGCAATGTACATATTCTTGGAGTTTGTCACAGATCATAACTGTTTCTTACAATAACATTAATAATATTTAGTATATCATTGTGAATAATATACCACAAGCACTTTCTCTTAACCTTATTATCAATGATGATGGCATTACTGAGAATGTTTGAAGTAACTTTTATGGGCTTGATTTTAGATTCTTAGATGTAAATTTAAAAAACCAAAGTGGCTCCTCACTTTTCTTAAAAGAGCTTTTTAATTTATTTCAATAAATTTTATGGTTAAAATTGTCAAAATAAATTTACCAATTAAAATATGTATGTCGTGTTTCTCATTCAAGAAGCTTTGATGCAAGTGTCAATTTTTTCAATGAAACTGTTAGAAGAGAAATAACAAATTAAATTAAATTTTTTAATAAATTAAAAGTGGAAGTTTTTTTCTTTTAAGTTTTAAAAGTTTTTATTTTTAACTTTTTCATAAATTAATTTCAGTTTACATTAAACATCAATAGTAAAGATATTAAATGAAATTGCAAGAAACCACAACTGGTTTAAACTGGCCTACAAGCTACCATTGAGTAAACTTTCTTTGAATTGAATGTGCAAGATGTAATGATTGGAGGTACAGGAACAGTTTATTTTTAGAGGTGTGTTGAATTAAGTTTTATGTTCTTGAGGTAATTGGGTTTGGATTAGCCCACTAAACAAGTATTTTACGAATTACAAATTGTACAAAAATTTAAAAGAAAAAATTAATTCTAAATCCAACGAATACAAAAAAAAGAGAGACTATTATTGGGAACAAAATATTTCGTCTTGTCTCTTGTTATTTTTGAAATTACGTACTCTTATTCCTTCTATTGATCTTTATTCGTGTTTATCGTGATATACTTGCCACAATTAAAACATTATAAAAAATCTAATATAGTAATAACATATTGTAATCCAATTTTATATACATATATTTATGAACGAGAAAAAGTTAATTTATGTAGCTAAAATAATATTAAATTTATTAAATTTTTGTGAAATCAATGTGAAAATGAATTTGTGTTATTATTCTAAATATTTGAAGTGGCTTCTACATCAATTATATGTACAATCGAGGTAGAAGATGTAATTAATAAGACACACCTACATGCCTTTCCATTACTTTCTTTTTTATTGTTGTGTTACTATTGCATTTTTCAATTCCTCTCTTTCTCATGACATCGTAAAAAAACACCCTCCTCTCTCCCAATAGGTCATAATCAAAACTTTTATATTTCTCTCTTGTGTAAAACATTGTTCTCACCACCAACACAAATATTCCCCTTGTTAAACATATATGACTAAACAAAAACCTACACAATTTTCAACAAATCATCAATCATTTTGATGATGGCAAATAATACTAGGTTTATAAATATATAATAGATTTGTTAAATATGAATCAAGAACTTGTAATGTGTCATTGATTAAACAATTTAGTTTTGTACGACTTGTGAAGAAGCATCAACCAACTCATGAAGAAACAACAAACACATGAAGAGTTGAATGACTATGATATCAATAAAGGTTTCCATAGTACATTGAATGTTTATAAGATAATTTATGTATTTGAATGATTAACCTTACATACTTTGAAGAAGATTTTGACATCTTTAAACATACTTCTAAGAATTGTATACTCGTTTTAGATGGACTAGTAAGGTCAACATACCAACTCAAATAAAACAAGTTTTTTTTCTCAGCAAAATGAGTATTATAATGAAGTATAAGATTAAAGTCAAGCATCCATGTTGAAAAGCTTGGACACAAAGGATAATGTAAAAGCACTATAGTCACAATAACTATTTTTGTGACACATATAAATAGAAGTTTGTCAAACATATGAAAACTTGATGGCAAAATGAAAATAAACATACTTTCTACATCTATATTCTTTCATTCTTTAAAAGCTTCTAGTATTTAGAAAAATCAACTTCTAGGCAACTTGTAATGAGAGTGCTCATTCTTGTAAATCCTTCACATGTTTGTAAAGTTATTGTCTAGACAAGGAATAGTTGTTTGAGTGTGAAGTCTAATAAACAACACTTAATTTTTATATAGTCTAAAGATATTTTTGTGTACTTAGTTTAGAAAGACATTATGTACTTGTGCTTAAACTCAATGTGAGTTTCACGAATAACTTGAAGAACTTAAACAAAACTTAAAAAAAACAAATTATTTAAGTTAAAATTTAATTATATTATTCGATTGAAATAGATGACATTAAATTAAATGAAATAAGATTTTATTTGGAATAATATATATTACATAAAATTATAGGAAACCAAACATTAGAAATATATGTTAGAAATTAAATAAAATTTTAGAAAAACAAAATTTATTTGATGTTAGAATTTGGTTACATATAGGTTATTGTTTCTTTATGTAAAATTTATTTATATGATAAGTTTAGTTATATCATTTTATTAGATATTTTAATTTTAATTAATTAGTTGTTATTTGGTAAATAGTTGTTTAATTACATTAGTAAAAATTGTATTATTGATTCTCATTGATATGGTTTGTTGTAATTTTGGTATGTCATATGTTAAATGTATGTTGAATGTATAATTATTGGGTCTAAGGGTATTTGACGTTGATACATCGTATTGTTTAATTTTTGAAAGTTGATATTCTAAGTGTTATGCAATTAAAATTTTGGTTGATTTGTGATATATATTGAATAAACCTTAATTTCATATTTGAGATTTGGTAGAATTGAATAGTACTTTTTAATTTGAATTATTCAGGCGTTTCTTTTATTTAAAATTAAAAGGAATGAATAATGTTAATCATTACAGTGAATCTTGTCAATTGGATACTTTGAAAAGATAATACTTTTCAATAATTTATTATTATGTATATTTTAATTATATTTGTAAAATTAATATTGTTTATTTTGTGTTATCTTCTAGCACATATTTGATTATGCTTGATTTGTTATCAACGCTTCCATATATGTCATCTAAAGTTTAATGTTAAATGTAGTTGAAATTGTGAAATATAAAAATAATGATTATGATTCACATATTCACAAATATAAAAAATTTATTCTTTTTATATTAGATAGGGTCACAATTATTTTAAGGAAAAGACATATATTTATGTGCAAATCAAGTTTTCTTGCTATGTAGTAATGGGTCAAAGTTGAATTAATGAGATGTATAAGAATGACATTGAAGAGTTCATACAATTTGCTCAACCAAATATGGGAAGTGTTAATTATTATTCTTGTATAAAGTTTTTGAGCAATAAATGACTAGAAGTTCAATTTTAAATAAAAATTGAAGAAAATAAGAGCTACTTTGAAAGAAGTATCAAAAAGTTCTTCTAACTGGAATATATTGGAGAAAGAAAGGAGGCATGATTCCTTTTAATACAAAGTGTTAAAATAAAGTTGAAGATTCAAAATTCTTATGGTACAAATGTTCAAGAAAAGGATCTTGAATGGGAGACAACATTAAGTTATTTTTGTTTTACTTTGGTAAATTTGATGAGGATCTAAATGTCCAACTAACATATAAAGAGTTTAAAAACTATATCATATTTTGGTTGCATAAAACTTTGATAGACATTCGAATAAATAAGAGGTCACATGTGGTCTCATGGTTGCAATTTCAAAAATTCATACAAGCTAAATTTATGCCTTCTTACTATAGAAGGAAATCTATTTAATTTCAATGACTTCAACAAGGAGATAAATGTGTGAATGATTAGTCAAAAGACCAAGAAAATATTAGTGTTAAGCTAAAAATTGTCTGTTATGATAGTTATTTCTAAACTCTGTGTTGTTACATTGTTTTCATCTTTGTTATATTATTCTTTAGTATTGTTCATATATAAACTTGTATACACAACATTGCAAAATTTAATGAAAATAAGTCTCCTTTTTGTATCTCTCTTCTCTACCTAAATCTTATATGGTATCTAAAGTTGTGTACAGTTCGAGAAGGGAAACTTGCATGTTCTCTAGTAAGAGTTGAGAGGGTGATTCAACAGGGAGTATTCTTTAGTGATAGTGTGTTTCTAGGCTGAAACAAGAAGATAGAAGAAGCTTTAGGAAATAATCAAGAAGAGATTATGGCTGGCAAGGGAGGAATGATATAAGGAGTGTTGCCAATCTTTGATGGCAAGATATTTGATGATGAAGGGATCAAGATGCTAGCCATATTTGGCTTTCAAGATTTTGTAGAAGTGGTATGCGATGAGGTTGAAAAGTTGGGTTTGAAAGCCACTAAAGGTGTAAAGAGAAATTACAAGGTGTTGCAAAAACTTGATAGTAGGGCATAATTCCTTATCTATAAGTGTTTAAGTCCTAAGATCTTCGACAAGATCTTAAAAGAAGCCATTGCCAAACAATGTTGGGTAATCTTGATCAAGAGCTCTGGTGATGGAGACAAGAATAAAAAGGTGAAGCTCCAAACCTTTCGAAGACAATTCGAATTCTTAACCATGGAGGAGAATGAGATTGTGACAGAGTATTTTGATAAAGTTTAAGAACATGTCAATGCTATGCGAGAATGTAAAGACAACATTTCAAATCAACATGTAGTAGATAAAATCCTTAGAACACTGCCTTTAAGATTCGACCGTGTGGTTGTAGCAATTTAAGAAACATGGGACTTGGACACTATGGAAATTAAGGAACTACGAAACTCTTAGGAGGCACATGAATATCGTATAAATAAGAGAAGACACTATCAAGAACAAGCGCTGCAAGCACAATCCTAGTATAAAAGAAAGGTGAAAGGATCCAAGAAGGCTCACAAAGGTAACACCAAACAAAAATCACAATAACAACAGAAAGGTGGAGATTTGGGTGATGGTATCTTGCACTAACTCTAAAGGAGATAAAGAGTGGAAGTTTGAAAAGAAAAAGGTGCGATGCTATGATTGTTAGAAGTTTGGCCATTTTTCCAAGGAATTTTGGGATGGAGAGGAGGCTAAGAACAAGACAAAACAACAAGCTCATTTGGCATAAGATGATACATCTGATTTTGAAGTTGTAATGTTAATGGCTAGAATAACTAAAAGTTAGTCAGAGGATGCATCATGGTACCTAGACTTAAGTTGTTCGACTCATGTGATTGGCAGGTTTATAAAAATGAATGAAGTTGTTCATGGAAGAATCAAATTCGCTAATGACAAAAGCCTAATAGTAGAGGAAGCAAGAAGAGTGGTACTATGAGATGATGATGAAAGAGAAGTTGTGATTGAGGAGGTGTTATATGTGCTAAGGTTGAAAATTAATCTTCTAAGCCTAGGCAATTGTTGTAGAAAGGATTTGTAATGAGAATGAAAGATAATTGTCTCAACATTTTTGTTAAGACTAAGATACTCATAATTCAAGCAAATTTGTTCCAAAAAGTGTTAGTGTTAAACCAAAAACTGTTTGTTATGACATTTATTCCTAAACTCTGTGTTATTACATTGTTTTCATCTTTGTTTTGTCATTCTTCAGTGTGTATATATAAACTTGTATACACAACATTGTAAAATTTAATGAGAAAGTATTTATTTATTTTATTTCTTTTCTCTCTCTAAATGCTATAGAAAGTGTGTAAAAAAGCTTGATATGGATGAAGATAATGATGCTAAAATGTTAGGGTTTAAGAATATTCTAAATAGAAATATTCAAGATACAGTAAAGCTATATGAGTATAAAGCTTTATTTACTAAGCAAATAAAGAAAAATTTCAATATATAAAAAAGGAAGTTTTTAAAGATAGTTTCTATAAATTAAATGAAAAGTATAATTTTAAATACAAACAAGAATGGTCTCTTCTAAAGACACATTGCTTCAAACTATTCCAAAAGAAAACTGCAATTTTAAGAAAAGAACAACATGTGAATAATAAGCATTAATCTTCCTCAAATTTTGCATCTTCTACTTCTTATAGAGATGATTAATGTACTTGTTTGAAGGTTGATTTGTTAATGGTTAAACACATGGTTGGTGATAAAGGATCCAATTTTGTTTAGCCTGAAAGATGTTTGATAAACATGAAGATGAACTCATGTAGTGTATAAATTAGCATCCGAGATAAAAACATAGCTATGGAATCAAGAAAAAGAATGTCAGAACAATATAGAAAACAAAAAGATGGATACAAAATAACAAGAGCTATAAAAAGAACAAAAAAAAGTAAAAAAAAAAAAGAAGACATGGAGGAGATGACAGAAGAAAAGTGTCACTTGAAAATAGAGTGTAAAAAATCTTCATGATAATTTCAATGAAGAATCACTGTAGTGTGTACAATGGAGGGGTGACCAAAATTTTAATGTACAAAGGGGAAATAAATTTTAAAATTTAAAACCTTAATCTAGATGAGATCCATGTCTCACATGTTTTCGTCATACTTTCCATCTCGAGTTTTCGTCAAACCTTCAATATGTAAAGATCAATAACGAATTTTTCTTTTTTCTTTTTATTATATAAAAGAAGTGACCTTTAAAACAATTTATTTGTAACAACTTTTAGATTTTTCATCCCTCTTTCAAATGTTTTTAAAATCAAATCTGTTTCACGTTCCAAATTATTTCTTTTCTTTTTATTCATAATTTTTGTTGGAAGCACTATTGTTTGTTATATTTATGCTCATTAGGTCAATTAAGATGTAAAAAGTTGTTATTATAATGTAAATATTCACAGAACTAAAATTAACATCTTTTTTTGGTAGCTTCTTTAATCTTGCAAGAGTAGAAATTTCGAGAGATTTATTATCTCACGGGGCATTTTAAATCCTAGATACTCAACATTTTTCTCAACCTTGGATAGTTGATCTTTCAAACCTAGTACAGGAGACAATTCATCTTTAGAAGATTGAAAAAATTATTAATAATAGTTTATTTGATGATATGGAATTTTTTTATTTGCTTAGACAAACTTTCCTTTAGTTTCCATATCCTTTCTTTTTTTTATTTTTCTCTTTATTTTAATTTTAATTGGTCTTAACTAAAATCTCTAAAAGATAGGGGTTTTAATATGATTTTGGCCTTTTGAAATTAAAAGAAAATTTGCTGATAATGTTTTCATGACATATTTTTCTATCATATTGTTATGTTCTTTGGAATAAAATGTGTTACTTTCATAAGCACAATCTCATCTTTATATTTACTATGAAGAATGTAGTGAAGACATGTTTACCTAAGGCACTTTCTTTATTTAACCATTATTTGGGTGAAGAATGGTTGACAAACAAAAATCCTCAATAAATCTCCAACTTGCAATATTAGAAAAAGTTTTTAATTGATGATCAATGTAAATAATTCATTATTGATTAGTTGAGACATATTGTGAGAAAATATTGAAAGATTTAGTATATAGCTTGAAAGATGCTTGGTATAATGTTTTTTTAAAATATTTTGAGATATAAAATATGAAGATGCACTCAAAATGTTTGTCACTAAAAACACATTTAACCACTAATAAGATTATAAGTATGAAAATTTATGTTTAAAGGAATCATAACTATGAAATCAAGAAAAAGAAATGAAAATATAGAGAAAATGATGGGTACAAAATGAGAACAACAACTAGAAATATAATAAAAGACAAAAAAACATGTACATTGTTTAATATAATAGAAACTATGTATAAAATTAATTTTTCTTGGAATGAATATAGTATAGGATACTTTATTTATTAGTTATGTTGTAATATTTTCTTCTTTTATATAGCTTTCTCTGCATTTCTTTTGGAAGTGTAATATTTCATTAAGTAAAAAGGAGATTCTTTCTTATCTCTCATTTCACTTTTCTCTCTCTCGTTTTTTCCTTTTATTTCTTACTGAAATGTGGTGTAAAATATTAATAACCTGACTCCTAAAAATCAAGATAAGACTCCAAAAAAAGTTGATCAATCTCACAAAAATTTCTCTAAATTAAATTTTAAAATTTAAAACTTAGATATAAATCAGTGACTAAGATAAGATCCATGTATTACTACTTGTTTCCTTGTCACCCAATTCCACATTCCCTATTCATACTGTACTTAATGGACCCAAATACAAAAGATAGTTATTTATTTATTTATTTATTTTTAAAATAAAACAAAAATAAAGTAAAACCAATTCTATAAATTAAAATTAAAATAAAATTTATTTTATAAACACTTTTTTATTTATTTAAAGTTAATAAAGATGATCTCATATTTCCGTTCATTAGTTGCGCAATTTTAAAAATGATTTAAATAAATTTCAAAGACAAAATATTAAGAAAAGTACGTTTACTAACATGCCACGCAAGAAAATAATAAAATAGTTTTTTACGAATAATTTTTCAACACCCATTAGAATTATACACATTGTCTAGTTAAAAAGCTTGTTAAAAAAAAAAAAACCCCGGATTTGTGAGAAGATAAAACTAAAAAGGGGAAAACGATCTCACTGGTGGGAGTGAGACACATCACATCATATATAAATCACATTTTTCATATTCTATTTCTTGGATTTGGACATATTTGACATACAATTAATAAAATTATTTAATAAAAGGAAAATTATTTTCCTTTACACCTTTTACCCTTGTTTTTAACTCTTTACATACTTCATTTGTATTATCCTTATCAATCTTATTTATAACTAAACCATCCTCATGCTACACTAGAGTCAAGTCTAAAAGTGGTTTGCATCTTGAATTTTGTTTCTTCCATTTTAAGCATTATTCATATCAACTGCATAAACAATACTATATTGTTTTTTTTAAGTTACAAAATTAGTTTGCTCATAAAAGTTAAAGAAAAGGTAAGATAGGTCTTAAATTCAAATCTTTACTAATAAAAATTAATATATTGACCCAATCTTATCTTTGTTAGGAACTTAATTGTGACTTGAAGTTATACAATAAATACAAATAGGAAAATTAAGTCACATAAAAAAAACATCTACACATTAAGTTTGTATTTAGATTGAAAACTGAATTTAAGAGAGTGAAAGGAAGTAAATTTAAGACAAAAGATAAGTGAAAGTGGAATTGAAAATATGGAAATAAATAGAAGAAGAATTTATGAGAATTTGTTAATGATTTATTAAATGTGAAAAATAAAAAATATTTTAATAAATAAAAGATTATGATTTATGATAACAATATATTAAAATAAATTATCAAAATATAAATAATTAATTTTATTCTTTTAATATTTTTAATTTTAATTATTTACTTATTTTAATATAAAAATTATATTAATATATTTTTCACACACTCTTTATACTTTCCTTGCACAAATAAGAAGAAAATTACAAAAAGAAAAATATTTTTCGTTCATTACAGTTTTCATCAGAGTGGAGGTTTCCACACAATCCTTGCTTTTTGATGCTTCCATAACTGGAAACACAAGTTAAATCTTAAAATTTTATATTAAAGATGATATTAAATATCTTATATAATCAATTTCTGTATCAATTCATATGTTTTTCGTAAAATTTATAATAATAGTATCAGATCCAGTAATATATCCTTACTTTAATGGTAAAATTCAACTCACCTTTAAAAGATTATTCATAAATCTAATATTAAATTAGGGTAAGAAAATGTATTAAAATAAATAAATAAAATAAGTATCTCTACTTAGAAATTAAGTTATAAGTGGTGAGTCTAATATCTCTAAACATAATGTATAGAGGTGTTAATTTGTTGAATAGTTAATTCTAGTCCATTTTTCAATAAATGATTTTAGAGAGCCTCCAAATTAAAGAACAAAAGGAAAATGTTTAGTCTTGAAAACTACCTTTCAAGTAAATTAGGATTAGAATTAAGGTGGATTTGGTTTTTTTAATTAATTCTTAAAAACAATATTTTGATTTTGAATCAAAAATTGAATTGAGTCGTTTTAAGTTGAAAGTTAAAACGAATCAATCAATTTGAAAGTTGAAATTGTTAGCAACAAGAAAGAATTGAAGTCAAAGAAGATTAGAAAAATAGTTAATTTTAGTATTTTACTAGGCTTAGATAAAATGATGCAGAACAGAAAGACCTCAAAGAAAATCTATATTTCAAAAACACACTGGAATAATCAATTATCACTTAAAATAATTGATTATCTCAGTCAAACTCAAAATTGGCAAGGTCCTCTAGAATAATCAATCATCACTTAAGATAATCGATTATCCTAGAAAAACAAATTTTAATACGACTCGCAGATAATCGATTATCTTAAGAAAAATAACTTTCAAAATGGTTCGCAAATAATTGATTATCACTAGACACAATCAATTATTAGTGTAGTTGTGAAGAGACTCTTCAACTTCTTACCTTATTTCAAACTTGGGCCTATAATTCTAAGTACTTTTGAAACTTAATCTTTTATGAGAAGTTTAGTGTTTGTCCTAAAAACTCTCTATGCTTTAAGTGTCGCTCATAACCCTTGTGTTGGTAGAAGGAAGTGCTCCCTTTAATGTGTCTAAGTGAGTGCACTCTCTTGTTCCAAGGTTAAGTCTCTATCCTTTTGTGTGTCAAAAGAAAGTGTTGGTCATCTCTTATGTATTCAAGAGAGGTGAACTCTAAACCTTTACTTTATTGTTGTAAGTTTTGGTTACTTATTAGTTATTGGTTAATCACTATTGGATGTAAGATCTTTTGATCTGAACTAGTATAAAATCACTTATGCAAACTTCTATTTCCCTACATTCGTTTATTTACTTGTTATTATTTGAAGTAATTATTTGTGTTGTTAAGTTACTTTTTAAAAAGGAAACATTTTATAAAAAGGCACTAATTTTATTAAGAAAATCAATTCACCCTCTCTTGGTTATTATTTGCCCACAAACATTTTGTTGCGTATTTCTAACATAAATGAGTTATTTTGGACGAAAATTTGAAATAGATCATCATGGAGATGAGTTATCTCGAACTTGAGATGAGCTAACAATTGTGACACCTCGAACCAAGCTGAGGGTCAAGAAAAGTCTATCCAGACTGAAAGTCGAAATGTGTCGGCTAACGTCGAATGTCGAGATAGGCCAACTCAAGTCGAAGTTTGAGATAGATTGACCCAAGTAGAAGGTCATGACAAGCTGGCTGGGCTGAAGGTTAGGATAGACCTACTAGGATCAAAAATCGATACAAGTTAATCTGAGAAGAAGGTCGACAAAAACATACTTGAGTATAAAATGAAAAGAGAATAATTCCGACTGAAGATTAAGACGGATTGCATGTCCAAGGTCGAGATGTGTTGACCAAAGACAAATTTGATTGAGTTGATCTTAACTTAGATTAAAGGTTGAGATTGATTGTCTTGAAGGTCAATTTTCACTACTTTAATTAAAGTTCAAAACATATATTAAAAGTCAACACAAACCACTTAAATTTAATAATATATTTGAAAAATATTTTTTCATGTTTATAAAAAAATTCATATTTTAATCTGAACAATAAAACTTTGTAAATATTTGGATGTTATGAATTTCATTTAAGGACTTTTAACCTTACAAACTTTTTTCACTCTAAGCCACCTGCGTGACAACCAGACCCCATAGAATGGACCAGTATCTCAAGAAATTATCCAACAACCCCCACCTCACCCAAAGTTTTATTGGATGAAAAATGGGCCTGAATTTCAAAATCATCATGTCATGCATATGCCTGCAAGATCCAAATTCCAGTTTAATCATTCAATGCGAATACAGAACAAAAGTCATGATTGCAATGTAAGTACAACATTAATGTGACCTTCTTTGGCTGAGACTCATGCCACCCACATGCATACTTACAAAACAACCAAACTATTTTCCGAATCCAATATATTCTATCTTCAGACTTATATTATCATAATTTATTAAATCTTAAATTATTACATTAAAAAATAAACTATTATTATTTATGTCAATCAACGTTGAAAAACGTTATAACAAAATTAGGAGAATAAACTTACAAAATAAAAGAAATTGAAAAAATGATAATAAAAACATTTAAGAAATAAAAGTGGAAAATTAGAAGAGAAAGATAAAAATTAAATAAAAATAATATAATTTTTCAAAAAGAATTCTAATTTACCTTTTTCACCCAAATGCACCATATTATTTTATTCTCTAATTTCTTACCTACTAAACGAAGTGATGCATTATTGCTACTAATATGGTTGATAAGGATGCACTACGTCACCTAACTATCTTAAAATGTAGTTATTTCAAAACGATTTTCTAGAAGAATTATTTTAAGAGTGCTTCTAAAATGTTCTTATTTTTCATTTTTATTTTTTTATTTTTGATCTAATGATTTTAATAAGTAATTTATCTCCGTAAATTGAATTAAAAAACAATATATTAAATTATAAATTATTAGTATCCATAAATGGAATTATTTTGCACTACTTTCACTTTGTTAATGATTTAAATAAGTAATTTATAATTTAATTATGAGAACGCCGTGTAGATTATATTGTTAAAATAAAAAAGATTGAAACACTAATGATTTTTTTAAAGATGGTAAAATAGATATATAATGATGATTTTGTAACCATCGTAATTTTAACCGTTGTTAAAGATGTAAAAATTTGACGACAGTTGCTTCACCATTGTTAAGAGTTTAAACAAGTAACAACTGTTGGATGAGAATGGTTGTTGAAAATAGGTGGAAACAAAAAAAAAATAGTTTTTTAGCTCAACATAAATTGTGAATAAAAAATATACAAATTTGAGATATTCACTTGGTTTACCTCTCAATATGTTATATTCATTGTAAGCACTAAAATAAGAACATTTTATGTTAGATAATGTGATATTGTATATTCAAGGTCAATGTAATAATAAATGTTTCTTAAAAAAAACTTACTAATACTAATTGTTTAAAGGAACTAGAGATCTGTTTATGCAAGGAACAAAACTATGCAACAATATAATCTGAGACTGATATAATTAGGATTGTCAATAACGATAAAAATTAAAAATTAGTTATAACATATTTAAATTGCCAAAAGCAAGTACCTAAATTTGATATATTATTAATAACATATGTGTAATAAGGTAATGAATAAAAATGATTTTAAAAAATGATCTTACATCTTCCGTAACTGCATAACAGATATGTTTAACTCTTGATTGCTGATACAATCTTTATCAAATTAGACATATACATGTATAAAGGAAGCTCACTCTTCTCCAAAAAATAGTTACATCCCAATTGTTATTGGCTTTGTCCCTATAGTTGTAACATTATCCTTAAATGCGACCATTGGATCCTTGTTAGACACTATTTTCTTTTTGTTCACATTCAAGTCTATTTGATGTTTCTACACACTATGAGACATTGACATTGGTTAGAATATTATAAACTACATATGTAACAATATTAGTGGAGATACAAAGCGAAGTGTTTGATGCCATCCTCATGAGATGTTGGGGACAAACGATGAAGGTTTGCAATGTTTCTTATTCAATGCCAACCTCCAATGTTGGCATAGGAACTGAAGCATCACTATAGTATACCTTCTCCACCATAACCTTTACCAAAAGAGAGGGGAGAGGCTGACCATGTAACATGGTGACACTTTCAAAGCACTTCCCTTGGGCCACCAATCGGGGGTCATAATCATAACCAACCAATATGTATAACTTTTATTGGCCACTGAAGTCAATGGCATCCCAAAATTGAGTTATAGTTGAAAACTCCCTTTAGTTCTAACTCTGATAATAGGAAGAAGGTCAAGTTGTACTATAATGGGGAGCTAATGTGAGAGTAATAAGCTCTTTAGCTGCTTGTCAAACTTCTTCATTAGCTCTTGTTTGAGGTAATCTTTTAGTTGTTTCCTTAGTTCCTTCATGTATACTTAACTAGGTGTAAAAGACCAATGGGATTGACATTGCAATAGGCTCTAAAGTAGGAGTGAACCCCTATTTCATATCCAGTAGTATGAACATGTATAGGGTGTTCGACTCGTCTAATAATAGAAGTAAGAATATAATCTCGACCTTGAGGATTAAAAGTACCCTAGGTGCGTTGCTCAACTAGAGAATCCTACAACAAGGCATCATAAATTAGAAGACTTTATATTATTTTAAAATTTAAATTAACACTAACAAAACATGATTACTTATAATTCGCTCAGGTATCCTTTGTGATTCATTGGAAAATCCATTAAACACTTCAATCCCATCATCCCATAAAAACTTCAAATTATCAATCAATGGATTAAGATAGACATCTATGTCACCTTGGTTGTCGTGGACCAGAAATCATCATAGATATCTTCATATACTTTCTCTGCATACAAAAACCTAGAGCTAACTTATAAATCACTAGAAAAATAAACCATGAACTATGATTGCTAAATAAACCATGCCTAAATAGGTACTCACTGAAACTTTCCTTTTTTTGTTACTACTTTATGTGATTTTTCTTCTTTAATTGTTAATGCTAATTAGATTTTGGACGATACTGGTGTGCATTTCCAAAAAGTTGCAAGAAGATTTTATTCTTCTCGTATGGAATGTGTGGACTGGAGTAACTTGATTTAAATGGATGAGGTGCCACAAACTAAAACTTTGGTTCTTTGGAAGTTGTTTACCTACTAATTTGGATGTTAAAAAAAGAGTGACTTTATGTTTTTTGCATTCTTTGTGTGGGTCGAAATTTTTTTTTTCATTTGTTATTTCGTTATTATATTGTTATATGATTGTGAGAATGGTTGAAAGACATCTTTTAGGATTTACAGTTTTTTTCTTTGGATTTGGTTGCTTAATTATTTTGCTTAAAGTGATTAAAGTGGATGTCATTACTATAGTTATTCAAATGATTTGAAGGATGAGAAATCATAATAGATTTCAAGGTTCAAATGTATTTCCCTATGTTATTTTTCAAATTAAAGAGTTAGTGTGTATGATTGGAAACTTCAAAAGAATATAAAAAAACATATTTTTTTGTGTTAAATTTTTTAATATTCAAACTAGGAAAGGTAAATGGTTTCATTTATGAACATAATAGGACAAGTTCCATATATTAATTGGCTTCAAGGTGAATATTGATGGTGTGGCTAGGGGTTGTTTTAGTTTGACTTCATATGAGGAAGTGGACCGGGGTGAATATGTGAGTAGTTTTTAATTTTTTTTAGGGGTACATACTTCTTTATGCTGAGTTTGTGGGGGCCATTAATGCATTTCAAGTGGTTGCTTGATGTCTTAAAGGTAGATGATGTTGGTGCTTACATTTTTGTATGCGCAATTCAAAATTTCTCATATTTTTCATGAAGGGATTCATTATGTTGATAAGTTGGATAATTTGACTTTCATTCATAAATAATCATATAATTGGTTTAATATTTTATATCTATGTATTTATTTATATGTTTTTTTATAATATTATAATTTGTCTATATTTTGTGCAATTTAATTTTTATCATGGATTTAGTGTGATTTCTCATATTTTGTATTTTATTTTTTTTAATAAATCATCATGTGATAAAAAAATGATTAATAATTTTTAAAGTATCAACATATTGAGATATCAATATTCATAACAATGTGTAATATGAAATATATTATTATGTGATAAGAAATATATACTCAATAATTATCTTGATGTAAAAGTAAATTTTCTATAACATAATTAACGAGAAAAACAAGAACTAAATGATGATAATGTTTAAAATTTAAAACAAAATTAATACAGTTAAAATAATTAATTAATTCTACCTTCTATATATAACATTTCTAATTATTAGAAGTAAATTAGTTTCAGTGATATAAATGTTTATCATAAAAAATTACAAATTTGATCCTGTTTACCTTTAAAGACAATAATTAAATTGTTATTTTTACTATTTATTACTATACTTGTAACATTATTGCAAGTCATCACATCGTAAATATATTGTAGGTAATATTAATAGTGAAAATGATGATGCATTACTTGTCATTGTTATTAATTTGTAATTAATAATTATCATCATTTTAATATTAAACTTATAGTGAAAATTAATAATTTTTTATTATAGATATTCTTTTCTTCATATTATTAGACATTATTTTGATGTATAAATGTCACAAATTAGTTCCATGCCATAAATAAATATTAATTAAAAGAAATAAACATTAAAATATAAATTATCTATTGAGTTTTCAATGTAAAAAATAAATAATAAATCCAAAGTTATATTCAAAACGTCATAAAATTTAAATCAAAGAAATATTTCAAAAATAACAGTAAATGACAGTATCTTTAAAAATTTTGATCCTGCAAAATAAAAAAAATAATAATATTAATAAAAACAAAAGCAATTAATAATATTTTAAAAATATAAAGATACAATATAAAGATACAATAATAATATGATTTCTTTGGACAAGTTGTTGGAAGTCCCATATCGACTAGAGATAAGACCAAATTATAATATATAAGTGAGGTGCAAACCTCACCTTACAAATCGGTTTTGTAGGACTTTCAACACAAGTCATACAATTTAGTGAACTTCCTTAGAGGAAGGTCTTACTGTCTATAGGGCAGTAAGTAAAAAGTAAATTGTATAAAGTTTATAACTTAAATTTGATTACTTTTAATTTCATATTTATATAAATGTTTGAGATGAAATATGGGATGAATGAACCGTCCTGTGAAAAAAAATGAGGGTATAGTGACTTTTTGGGAGGAAGTATTATATTGAGTTGGGTTTAGGGTGTATTAAATTGTGATTTGATGATATTATTTGAGTCTACTAATATTCAACTTACTTGGAGAAATATATTTAATTGTGAAAGTTGAGGAAAATTCCAATATGTCTTTATTGATTTATTATAATTATATTAACTTAGCGTTTGATTTGTGATTTGTTAATCTACTACAGTCTTATATTATACCTAAGTAAATGATGGTGTAGATGCAAGTAGTGGGTAATAATAAGTCTGGTAGTGGATTGTTTAAGAATAATATATGCTCTATTTATATAATTGTGTTTTGTACATTTCTCTTAATATATAAAGGTTTTAAATTTTGAAAAATAATTATATATATATATATATATATAATATTTTCTGTCTATAGGTAAACTTTTTTGTGAAACTATGAGAATTTTCTTCTAAGAAACTTTTTTGCCAAACGTTATTGTTTATAATTGTAAAATTATATACCTATATTAATTATTATGATTATTATTATTGAAAATAAAAATCCAGAAAAACTATTAGAAATTATGAATTATTTTTAGAGTTTTTTTATTAATATAAATTTGCAGATAGTAACATTATAATAAGTAAAAAAAATTAATGTTTCAAATTCGTGTTAGCTTTTTGCAAATTATTTCGTGCAGAAATATAACATAAAATACTCTTTTAATTTATTATATTTAGAATACAAGCTAACTTATCAAACTATCACATTTAAATTTGATAGAAATAAAAATGTTATACATTTTTTATACAAATTTAAAGGACATTAAAAAAATTTACAAAAAAATAATAATTGTAATTTCTTTCACTTCCTCAATTCCTTAACCCTGTTGGCAACATCAAAACCCTCACTTCATCTTCACATTTCCCTTTAGTCTGAAATTATCTATTCTTTACAATTTTTTCCCGTGAAGTACTTAAGTGACATTATTAAAAATAGGAATTAGTTTGATCGAGCTAATGTTTTTGCTTAATTTATGTTGAATGAAGGTTATGAATGTATGAGTTGTAATATGATCAAATTATATGATATTTGTAAGTTCTTGCAATAATCTACAAACTATGTAAGAAACTAATTTATCTTGTATTAGTAAAAAAGGGACTTTTCATATTCAAGCTAATTATGTTGGTCGGATAAGAGTCCAACATAAAAGTAGGAGATATAAATTTATGTTGGTCTTAATATTCGAATATAAATATATATTGAACATGGTAAAATTCAATGTAAATTTCATAAAGTTAGAGTTGTTTTCTTTCTTTATCTTCATTCTTCCTTTATTTCTTTTTATAGTGTTTGTCTATTTCCTTAATCCTAAGATCATGAATTTATATTGACTTTTACATTGAACCCCAAAACTCTCAACATAAAAAAGTTTCACTTATTTTCTTGTATGTTCGCACATTTCTTTTGTCATTTTTGTGTTGATCCGACATGGTGGTAGACTAATTTTGTACAGTAATGACTCGTGAATAAAAAACAATTGAGTATATATTAAGTTGTATTCATAAAGAAGATAATCATGCACTAGTTGAAATAAATCTACAAAGTTGCTCTTATAGCACATTTAAAACATTTTAAATGCTACAAAACAAAAGATAAGGTTATGGTTAATAAGGTTTGAAATAGAAATGAGTTTAATGTCAATATAGGTACACTTCAACTATGCTTGTTCATGAAAACAGGGATTTACATTGATAAAGTCGAAATAGCATGAAATTTCTTCATCATCATTTAGGCTTTTTCTTGATTTGTATTGGTGACAATTTTTTCAAAATATAGAAAGGTAAGTTAAGTTCAAGTAATTGGTACAAGAGTTGAATCCATTTAATTCGGTTCATTAGACTAGGAAGAGTCCTTACTTTAGTGGAAGCATAGACTTAAATAGGAATATCCCAAATATTCTTGCAAACATAATCAAAATTCTTTTATCTAGTTTAATGTTTAAAGTATTTATTTACGTTTTGAATATAAAAAGTTACAAACAGTTTGTATTAAAGGATAATATGTGATTCAGACGTTGTTATTACGCATTAAATTAAAGTTTTAAATGATTATGACCAATTAAATTTCAATGAGTGTAAAATAGTGTACAATGTTTAATTTTCTCCTAACTTTAAATATGACCGGTGACAATATCATAAATAAAATCATGCGATTAATGTCTGTTGGTAAAAAAACAGATTTTAATTGTCTTTTTAACCTTTGTTAATCAAAGAATAGAGGTCAATTATATATTGATTTTTCATGGTTGTAGTAACGATAAATATTGGCAAAAAAATTTTAAAAAAACAAATTCATAAATTGACATCTGTTGTATAAAAACAATAGACGTAATATAAATACAACATACATTAATTGACGTTTGTTCAAAAACAACAAATATTAATTTAATGTCTCTCGCTATGACGTCAGACATTTTACATATGTCAAAAAGTCTAAAACAACTTGGGTTAGTGTTTTCAAATAAATTCATGTTAGTATCACTTTTATGAAGATTTTATTAAGGAAAATAAAAATAAAAAATGAAATATCAAAGAAAAAATATTATCAGGCTGAGAGTTTATTTATCAGAATGAATGAAATATGTGAAAATAAAATATTACCAGCACTTATAAAATCCGAGAGATCTTTTAGATGGTTTTTCTTTCCTGCTTAGTTTGTAAAAATCCAATGTAAGGGTCTAAGTTTTAACATTTTTAACGTTTCCCTGTGATTTTGGTACCTCTGCTAGACCCGCGTTGAGTGCTTGTAAATTGGATTTTGAATAATGTAAGCTAGTTGGCTAAAAGAAACACATTATTGTAAAATTGGCTTTTTTTTACAACAATAAATTTATATTGGTCTAGGAAAAAAATGACAAAAATATACAGTGATGCTTTTCTAAAAAATTGAACTTTATGTCAGACAGTACCAACGTAAGACTTGATAATTACGTCGTTGAATTTATATCGAACCCTAATAATCTGACATAAATTAAGATTCTCAATTTCTTCATGATTTCTTGTCCTTCTCTTCTCATTTCTTTGTTCCGGATGGTAGCAACACGATTGTTTAAGAGGTTATTTTTGTGCTTTGAACAGGTGGGTTTTCGTGGTGGATATTTCTCTTTGATTGCCTTGGAGTTTTTTTTATTTAAGTGCATTACTAAGATATATATATATATATATATATATATATATATATATATATATATATATATATTGAATTATGATTGATTTTAGGGATCCAATCACTAAAATGTATGAATTTTTATTGATTTTTTCTTTGTTTACCATTTCCCATATCATAAAATTTAGTGGTATTGTTGTTTATTTTTGTACTTTTTCAATTTCAAAGTTATCAAAAATGTTATGTAAACATAAAGTATCTAAGTATAATTCTTCCTCTAAATTAGATATAAGAGAATCATATAAATGATTTTTTTTTTTAAATTTCACCAACATCATAGACTACTACAAAAAAGACTTTTGACGGCTGTTATTTCCGACATTTAACTTCTAACCAAATTCTTACGTCTTATTGGAAGATGCCAATTTGACGTCGAATTCTAAATATGATGTCTATTGACATCAGCTGCCACATGGACATACGTCAAAATTGACGTTAGACGCCTACAAAACTGACGTCCACCACAGCTGAGCGCGTTCTTTGCCTTGTTGAGCGAGAAAATGCTGGATTGTCTTATAAACTAATTTAATGTCAGACTCAAAATTAACAGGCCTCAATTGACGTCTGTTTTGACACTAACAAACATAAATTTTATTATTTTTTAAAATAATTAATTTGTTTTTACAATTTTATCACATCTGAAATATAGAAAATCATTTCAGATTGCAGCACATCACATAATTATGTATACTATTCGTTTCAAGTCATGTGAATACTAAAGCAATCCAAAAGTAAAAGTATCAAAAGTAAATTAATTAATGTATTCAACAAAAAATAGAATTGTTCGTAATCGGATGACCGTAGGTCCTAAGTCCATCTCTGTAGAAGATACATTGTTCACTCTTGTCGTATCTTATTAGTTGTGTTCTTGAAATGCTGCAAAATTAATTCAAATTCATTATGTTTGCATACTAATGTTCAAAGCTAGATGTGATTTGTAATGCATGGAAGCTAAGTATTATTACCTCAATTCAATCATCTATAATTCCTGCTCGAATGATGATTTTGATCCAAGACATGACATAGTAGCCACATTCCCATGAATCTATATGCTTGTTACACTAAACATGACAGAAAATAGTCACATATGTAGATCATACAATAACATAGAAAATGAATAAGTAAAATATCAATGGGTTACAACCTTTGGCTAGAGTATTTGAACCAGCTGTCCTTTCAGTTTACCCATAACCCTATTTACAATTGAAACATAGGTTAATATTAATATAACTATATTCATCATAAGAAAACCACACATTTACAACATGGATTTGTAGCATTTGAAACATAAAAAAAAAACACTTACGTTTGTAACATAGATTTCAAGTAATTTTTCATCCTTATGTGCAAGGAACAAAACCATAGAATTGTGCATTGTCTTGGTACGATGACCATCAATTTCCAATGAGACCTATCATGAATCACAAATAGTTAGTCGATTAGTTAAGTAAACTTTAATAAATTTTTACATTTTGTTACACAGGGCTTTAAACGTCTGTTATTTTGGCCTTTTAACGTCTGATCCAGATTCGACGTCTTTGTGGGTGACGTTAAGAAGACGTCGGACTGGATATACCAGACGTCTATATAGACGTCGGACTGGATATACCAAACGTCTATATAGACGTCGAATGTTGATATACCAGACGTCTATATAAACGTCGGATATGGGTATACCAGACGTCTACATAGACGTCAGATGCATCCATATCTGACGTCTATAGGCCCTGGAACGTTTTGTCCATTGTAACTCATTGGACGTCTGTTTGTGCACTGACAGACGTCTATAGACGTCGGACATGGCTTTAACAGACGTCTACTTGGTGTTTTTTTTTTCAAATTAATTTATTTTTACAATAAAACCACACCTGAAAAACAGAAAATTGTCACAAAACAGTATACTATAATATATATATATATATATATATATATATATATATATATATATATGCGTTTGAACTAAAGAAAGTTCTACTTAATCTAAAACACAATCCAATACCGAAACTATCAAAATATAAACTTAAACTAAACCTAAGTAATGTTCAACAACAAATATAAGTGTTCCTAACTCCATCTTTGCAGAAGATAAGCTGTCCACTCCTGTCTTATCTGCCTAATTGTGTCCTCTGGTATAGAAGATGTACTCTTGAAGCACTACAAAATGAAGAAAGATTCATTATGGTTTCATATATCTTCAAAGATGAATTTGATTTGTAATGTATTGAAGGTATGCATCATTACCTCATTCCAGTCATCTGTAATGGCAGCTCGAATGATGGTCTTAATCCAAGACATGATATAGAAGCCACATTCCCATGAATCTAGCTACTTGTTACACTAAAATGACAAACTAAATAGTCAAGAATTTAGATCATTCAATAACATAGAAAATGAATTAGAACTATAAATGACTTACAACCTTTGGATACAAAACTTGAACTAGTTGACCTCGGGATTTACCCATAACTCTATTTAGATTGAAAACACAGAGTAAAATTAATATAACTATATTTATCATAAAAATTTAAGGTCAACAAGAAATTCAAAGTCATTCTTTGGAGAAACACTTACCCTTGAAGCATGTTTCTCAAGTCATTTTTCGTCTTCCTGTGCAGCGAACAAAACCATATAATTCTACATTGTCTGGGAATGATGACCATCAGCTGCCAGTGAGACCTATCATGAATCATAAATAGTTAGTAAACTAATTAAGTAAACTTTAATGAACTTTTACATAAAACAACACATACCCATCAATGTATGGCACAAGGTATACGTCTCTATTTGACTCAGTCATCCATGTTTGCAGATAATATTGTTTGCTTTCAAGTGTGTTACCAGAAGGTTGAATGGTCTGAGGTTCAACAAATCTGTACATGGAAGACCGACCTTGGTCTACAATGATTGTGTCCATGTACCTAAAACAACAAAGTTAAGTTGTTAGAAACTAGGAATCTAAATAAAACTAATATGGAAGACAATATTAACTATCTTACATGCACCATAGTTGAAGGATGGAAATATTCAACATCCTGTCTCCCCCAATGATCTCCAATGCATAATTGAATGTGATATATAATGGCACATGGGGGGAGACCAAATACTCTCAAATCCTAGTATATTTCTAATGCTCCTCTCTTCAACCTGGGTAATCTTGTCATTAGCTTTGATAGAGGTTCATCCTCCGCTTCAGCCATCTCATCATCTTCACTGATGCGATGTTCATTCATCCAGCTTCGATCCATACTATGTTCGTAACATACTTCATCAATTTCAATTTTTTAACTCTCACAAGGTTATGCCCTACCCATTCAGAAAAATTATTTTCTATAAATTGCTAAGACACATGCAAAGAAGTCTACATCATAAATTTGATAAGATTTCGGCAGCATTTCGCATTGGTCTCCAAAATACACGAAATGAGAGTAGTCAAGGATGACAACAATCAACTATGCATCTAGAGAACAACACAAATACTAAACTGAAATTTTATCAATCTTATCCATAAACTCCAACGTACATGTTATAGCAAATTATGAAAAATAATTTTCCCAAACTGTCCAATCGGATAATTCAAAATTTAATACAAACGATTAAAAGATTAATCGTTTGTGTTAAATTTCAAACGGGAACTAAGTTTCACTCAATGATTTGATACTTATAATCTAACATGCCAATTATAATAACACAACTAAACTTTATCACATGCATAATCAAAAGCCAATAACACATGCATACGTAAAAGCCAAAAACATGCATACGCAAAAGCTAATAACATGCATACACAAAAGCCAATAACATGCATACACAAAAGCCAATAACATGTATACAAAAAATGTTTTCAACAAAGAAGCTAACCTTTTTAGCAGATTAAAAAAGCAATGGAGGGAAATGGAGGAGTGCACGCCAAAAACATAGGCCAAAAAGGGTCAAAAACGCCGCCCAAGAACACGTTAGAAACTGCACCAAAACGCAACGAAAACGAATTTTAATCGGTTCAAATGGAAGATATTTCATGAAAGAGTAATTTAATCGGAGTAAAAGTAAATTTAAACGGTCCAAAAGAGAAAAAACGCACCTGGAAATGTAATGCCGCAAAGAGAAAACGCGAGAGGAAGACGATGAACATTGAGCGTAACTCCTCACGGGTTCGCGTTTTCCAGTATAATACGCTATAGACGTCGGGCTCTGGTGGGGACCGACGTCTATAATAGTATAGACGTCGGGGCCCTCACTAATATGACGTCTTTTTGATTTAAAAATTAATATTCGCGGGGCATATAGACGTCGGTTAGAAGGGTGCCCGATGTCTGAATTAACTTTTCACCTACCCTGTCAGACATATAGACGTCTGTTACAAGGGGCCGACATTGATAATCGTATATAGACGTCTGATAATGGTTAAAAATACCGTTATCTATGATTTAATTTTGACACTAAATGCACCGTTTTCTGCTTAGAAACTTGCTTGAAATCAGGTTTTTCAGTTAACTTGTGTGAATAAGAGAGTTGAGGTTGAATTTGATGGTTTTATGACTAATTTCCCTTGTTTTGGCAGGAAATGAGATAATATGGAAAGCAGAGATGAAGTGCCAAGGAGATGGAGCTCAGAAAGACTTGGAAAAGCACTAGAAGGCAGGAATGCTCGAAGCTTGGGCGCCCTTTTTGGAGGCTTAAGCGCAGAAGAGTGTCGCTCACCGCCCGGGCGCCCCTTTTGGGCGCTTGAGCATTAGAAGCACGAAGCTTGGGTGCCCCTTTTTGAGGCTTAAGCGCCAGGAACCACCGTTCATCGCCCATGCGCCCTAAGTGGGGCGCTTGAGCGCCAGTCACTACAAAAAAGAAGGGCATTACCGAAGGCCAGAAGCCCTCGGAAAAAGCCCAAAACCGTCGGTAAAAGGTAATTACCGAAGGCTTATCGACGGCCAAAAAGCCCTCGGTAAATCCCTTGTCGCTAAAATTTACCGAGGGCTTTTGCCCTTCGGTAATTACCGAAGGGCAAAAGCCTTCGGTAAGCCTTCGGTAATTACCGAAGGGCAAAAGCCTTCGGTAAGCCTTCGGTACGTTCCTCCTTTTATTTCAAATCTTTGGTACTGTTTCAGCCATTACATACATATATACTGCACACTTATTAAGCACAAAACTGCATAGAAACAAAAATACAGGAACAGGGGCAAGCATTAAAGAATGTACACTACCATATTCTTCCAGAACATGATGTCTAAATATACAAAAAGAAAGCAAAATGAAATTAACTTATTATTAGAGCTTTAAAATAGATACCAGCTTTTTTTTTTACATAACAAGCAAGAGCAGGTTCCAAGACATCTGCAACAATCAGTGAATACAACTAAGTACTGGTTCGAGGAAGTTGAAAATCTAGAGCAGCAATCTAACAATAGCAGCAGTAATAGCAGTAACATCGTGCATAGCATTGTTCTGTTTGGTGAGTTTTCAATTCCCAGAGAAATCACTCTCACAAAAGGTAGCCTCATTAGCAGCATCATTGGCTCCATCTTCAGCAAACTTGGGGTCTCCTTTCTGCAGAGCCTCGGTGGCTTGTGGAACATCAACTATCAACATTGCTTTGTATTTACTGGCACAAGAAATCAAGGCTCTTCTTTGCTTAGGTCCTGCTCCCTTCCCCTGCAAGTCATGGAGGAATTGAAGCTCACGGTTTTAGAGCTTTCATGTTGAAGAATGAAGAATGAAGTGTGAATTTTATAATGAGGAACCACTTTGCTCACGGTCATGGAAAGAATAATGCAAGCAAAATTCTTTTGTTTTCATTTTGGTTTCTAAGAGAAACAAGAGGAGTAGCTCACGGCCATGTGGGAAAAGAAGTGCAGCATTGGTTTTGTTTATTTTGTCATTTTATAAAGGAGACAACAATGGGCCACCACTCACTTTTATTCCCAAGGCTTTAATTTTTTATTTAGTGATGACTTGGAAGCATATCACGTAGGAGACAACAATGGGCCACAACTCTCGGCCAACTCAATTTGATAAGTATCTACCACATGGTTTGAAATAATGGAGGGGGCCACACTTGTTGAAGCTTATGGCCATGAGAGAAGCTACAAAATGAAGTGGCTGAAATCTATTAAATTAGTATTGTTAAGGAGGTGGAGGTCACGGTTCTTATCAGCAAGTCCAGAGAAAAGAAAAGAAGCAAAAACACACATACACTCCACGGCCTAGGGCCCATGAAGAAGCATTTTGGAAAAGCATTCAGAAAGATGGAATAAAGGTGGGAACCACCAAATTCTCTTGGCTGGAACGTGAATCTTGAAGCCATCAAAATGAAGAGCTGCACATAATTTAATTAAAGTGGCATCCAGCTCATACTCCACGGCTTGCATTCAACACTTGCAACTCATTTCAATTAACAAGTGAAGATATTTAGCTACAACAAGAGCTCACGAGGCACACCACGTTGAAGGGAGTGGAGCTGCACGGTGTAAGGAAAAGACATGGGAAAAGCACTCACGGTGCAGTAAAAGAAGCCACAACAACATGAAGAAGAAGCACACAACAGCTTGAAATTTCCAGTTAAGCATCCAACAATCTATTTATTCAAATATCCTCAACGACCAAGATCCAACAAATGTTGGCACCTCCAGAAACTCTAAGACGTCTTAATTCACATCAAACAACCCAATAATTCAGAAAAAACATCATCACATCTTAATCTACTTCAATCACAATCAACACAAATTAAGCATAGAAAGACCAAGATTTAAATGTCCTTATCTATATTTCTCAAAGAATTTGATAACCTGAGTTTATTTATGCAAACTTAATAATGCAAGCAAATTATTATAGAAAGCAAACAAGAGATCAGCTAAGTGTTAATTAAGTACCTGTGGTGAAGATGGCAGAGTGGGCCATGCGGGGAAGGAGTGTCTTCGCAGTCAGATGCGGCAGAGGAAGACGGCGTGGTCGTGATGGTCGTGGTCTTGGGGAGGGTTCTTCCAGTTTCCCTTGCGGCGGAGCCAGGCTTCATCACGGTAGGCGTCCGACGACCATGGACTGCAGGAGCGGCGGTGCGGCGGTGCGGACTGCAGGAGCAGTGGGCGCTGGAGCAAAATCCCAGGAGCGGCGGTGCGGACTGCAGGAGCGGTGGGCGCTGGAGAAAAATCCCAGGAGCGGCGGTGCGGACTGCAGGAGCGGTGGGCGCTCCCAAGAGCGGCGGTGCGGACTGCGGTAGGCGTCCGGCGACCCTGGACGTCCGGTTCCAGTGAATGGAAGAGGGAAATCCCAGGAAGGGCAGCGATGGCGCGGGGACGGGAGTGAAAATTTGGGAGAAGCTTTCCCAAAAAGCATTTAGGAAAACGGAGGAGGGAAATCCCAAATTCAGATTTTATTATGTGAATGCATATACCGACGGCCAAAAGCCTTCGGTAATGTCATTTTTACCGAGGGGTAAGAGACCTTCGGTAATAATCCTTCGGTAATAAATGAATTTGTAGTAGTGAGTGACACGACCTAGGCCTTATTTTTGTTCTGTTTTCGCTCTATTTAAAGGACCCAGACGTCCTAGGTTTTGTATCTTTGGCTTGAGGAGCGCAATAGCACATTCTTGCACCCTCTGGAGGCGGATTTGGATGCGGGAGCTTCCATCTTCTACTTTTAGGGTTTTTCTATCTCATTCTTCTCCATTGTTCATCTAGTTTCACCATGTCTATGGTGAACTAAACTCTATTTGTTGTTGGGGGATGATGTAACCTTGTGAACTCTCATGTATTTGAATTGATTCTTAATAACATATGCTTTTTCATTAATTGTTAGAGTAATTCATCTGTGATTATTGCATGCTTTGTTTAACCCATTCATAGCGTGGTGTATGAATTGCATGAGTGCTAGGAGGTTCCTTGCAATTCAGGTTCTTGTTGAATTACTCCCAAGAGTAATATTTCTTAGGGATGAGGGTATGAGTCTTGGTCGTCTTAAAGCTCTTGATCTTCACATTTAATTACTAGGAATGCTAGGAATTGTATGAACTGGTGATTAAGGACAAGCTTATTTCACCGAGGGATCGGGTTTAAGTGATTTAGTGAGTGACATTAACATTAATGCATAAAGAAGAATTCTTACATACATGAGAGGGAACTTGGTGAAATCTAACCCCAACAACATACTCATCTCATATTAAACACAATATTCGTTCATTATTGTGCTATTCTGCTATTGATCAAACTGCATTCATATTTAATTTTCTGTTTTTGCATTTGAAACCAATGGTCTCATTTTCTTTAAGTCTTATTCTATTTGTGTGATTCTTGATTAACTTTGACTTTATTTTTATTTTTATTTTTATCTTATTTTTAATTTATGTTTTGTGTCGTTTGTTTTTGTTTTTGTTTTTGTGCTAACAGTGTTTTCTAGGGTTTTGTGTCTAGTTTATGTAGGATACAGTCAGGACTAGGAGCAACAAAAGTTCTGAACCTCTTCTTGAAGGACTTGAGACTAGTAGAAGGCCAATAAGAAATAGATTAGCTAGAGAACCTTCTCTAGAGGAAATTTCACAGGCCTCACAATCTGATCAGGAAAGCATGAACAACAATGGTGGTAGGCGTACTTTGGCAGATTATGAAACAGTTGTTGGCCCTCACCATTTTAACAACATTCCAAAGTCGAGGGTCAATGCCACAATTATGGAGATGAAGCCTACATTGGTCCATCTAGTGAAGAGCAACCAATTCAATGGACTGTTACATGAAAGTCCATATGAGCATCTGACCACTTTTAATGAGATCTGCAATATTGTGAAACTGAATGGAGTGCCAGATGATTCTATTAGACTGAGCTTGTTTCCTTTCTTACTAGGAGGCAATGCTAAACTATGGTTGAACTCTTTTCCTTAAAATAGCTTGACTGAGTGGGAAGATGTGGTTGCAAAATTCTTAAACAAATACTTCCCACAGTCAAAGATCAACAAAGGGAAGTAGGAAATCTCTTCTTTCAGGTAAGACTTAGAGGAGACATTAGGGCAAGCATGGGATAGATACAAGAGCTTTATGAGAAAGACACCTACTCATGGTTTTGATGAAGCAACGGTAGTCATTCTTTTCCTTGGAGGTCTTGGTTCACAAACTAAATTGATGTTGGATGCCTCAGCTGGAGGCAATATCAAATGCAAGACTCTAGAGGAAGCCTATGAATTAATTGACAACATGGCTACCAATGACAATGAGATGCACAGTGAAAGAGGAACTCCATCACAACCTAAGGAAGTTCTACAATTACAGTCTTATGATGCCCTGCTTGCTCAAAACAAGATTATTACTCAAAAATTGGAGGTCTTGACAAAGAAGCTTTCTCAGCCATCAAAAGAGTGCCAGAGTGTCTTACAGGTTCAATAACAACTTTGGGAACTATGTGGTGGTGATCATATTAATGGTCAATGTGCAATGCTCGAGAATCTCAATGAAGAAGTTAACTACATGGGCAACCAGTTTCGTCCCAACAATTACAATCAAGGGTGGAAATCTCATCCAAGCATGGGACAAGGTCAATTTGGGCAAGCTGGTGGAAAATTCAATAGACCACCACAACAACAACAACAACAGTGGCAACAACAACCCTCTCTAGCTAACAGAACTACAAAGCTTGAGAAGACTCTTCAACAGTTCATGCAGGCAACTCTCTCCAATCAGAAAAGCACTGAAGCTGCTATTAGAAATCTGGAGATGCAGGTTGGTCAAATAGCCAAGAAGTTGGAAGAGATACCTATCAAAAGTTTCGGGGCTAATACTGAAGTTAACCCCAAGGAAGAATGCAAGGCTATTGTGAGCGTAAAAGATAAGAGGGAGAAAGAGAAAAAAGTAGAGAGAAAAGAAAAAGTTGAGTTAAAAGAGAGAGAAGAAAAAGAAGAGAGAAAAATTGAAGTTGAGAGAAAAGAAAAAGAAAAGATTGTAAAAGAAGAGAGAAAAGAAAAAGAAGAGGTTGAGAGAAAAAAAGAAAAAAATCAGAAAAATCTTCATCACCCTAAGGAGTGTTCCAGAAATGAAAAAGAGATGCAATTATGGTGCTTTGAAGAAATCTTCAGAAAATTGAGGATTATAATTCCTGTGACTGAAGCATTGCAACAGATTCCTGAATATGCTAAGTTTTTTAAGAAACTCCTTAAAAGAAAGAAATATTTAGAGGAGGAAACAATTGAGGTACAAGGAGAGTGCAGTGTGATCTTGCAGAAGACACTTCCTCCTAAGGTTAAAGATCCAGGAAGTTTCACCATTCCTTACACTATCAGGAGCAATAAAATAGGGAAAGCCCTGATTGATTTATGGTCCAGTATCAATTTGATGCCCTTATCTATTCTTGAAAAGATTGGTGGTCTTGAAGTCAATCCTGCAAGGATGACTCTGTTTATGACGGATGGATCCACCAAAAAGCCCTATGGTGTGATGGAAGATGTGATGGTTCAAACTGACAACCTCAGATTCCTGGTGGACTTTGTAGTAATGAAGATGGAGGAAGATTTGGAGATCCCTATAATTCTTGGAAGGTCATTCATGAAAACGGCCAAGGTGATCATCAATGTTGATGATGGAACTATAGCACTTAAAGACCAAAAAGAGGAGGTGATTTTAAATGTCTTCAATGTTGAGCAGCAAATCCAGGTGAAGAAGACTAGTCTCAAAGCTGCATGTGGAGATGCATCAGAGACTAGTACTAAAGCTGCCAAGCTAGGAAAGAAAGGTAAAAAGTTTTTCCTGTCACGGGTAAAGGAAGAAGAAAAAGACATCAAAGGAAAAAGTGTTCATCAAGACTCCCTGGAGAAACATGAAGAACTTAGACCAGGCATCCCAGTGAGATTCAACAAAAAGTTGTGGGTTGTGAAAGAACTCAAAACTGATTGACTAATAGAGATTGAATCTCCAATTTCCAGGAGAATAAAAAAGGTGAACAGGAAGCTATTGAAGATCAATTGTTGTGGAGAAGGAAAAGATGACTCCAAGATCAAAGATGTGACATGAACTTATTGGGTCAAGCTAGTGACGTTAAAGAAGCGCTTACTGAGAGGCAACCCAGTGTTTTAAAAACTTTTATTTTGTCTTTTTAGTTTGGATTTTTGTCATTTGAATTCTGTTTCTGTTTATTTTGTGTTTGCTTGATTCCAGTGTGCATAGTCTGTAATAACTTAATGTTTGAGGGGTGGAGAGAGATTAATTGTTTGACTTAAGTGTTGTTGTGAGAGCTAGGGAAAAGAAACTTGAAAATTCTAAGTTGAATCTGAGAACCCATGGTCAGGAATACCCAAAACAAGCCAAAAGAGCAAAGGGAGAAAAGTGCCGCACGCCGCTCAAGCGCCCCCTAAGGAGCGCTTGGGCGGCGCGATTTGCAGAATTGGGTTTTTAAGAGGGCTTAAGCGGGATTTCGGCCCACTTTGTACCCTAGGGTTTCGCCCAAGCCCCCTTTTTAAGAATTCTTCCACTTTAGCTTCCCTAAACACTCCTCATAAGTTCTCTCCTCACTTTTCCCCTCATTTTTCCACCAAGAACCCTAGTTCTCACCCATTTTGCATCATTCAACCATTCAAGTTTGGGGTTTTGGAGTGTGTAGCTGCTAGAAGTTTAAATTTCTTCCATTTGTTTGAGCATTATCTACTAATCCTTTGTCTCCAACCAAGTAAGTAATGCATCTAGTGTTTTAATCTTTCAAAAGTTTGATTCTTGATGAATGTTGATGAAAAAGCTTGATTTTTGGTGATTGGTACTGTCTATGCATGCTTTATCACTGTTTGGACCGATTAAATTGTGCTAATTGTGGTTGGGATTGAGTGAAAAGTGAATTGGAATGTGAAAAATGCAGCAAAGCCATGCTTGACAACACTGATAGCTTTTTGGCAAGTATACCAAATCGTTCAAGTAATACAGTGAATTAAGTTAAGAGTATCGTTCTCCCAAGGGAATTTGAGTCACGTTATTCAATTAAAATTATTTATCAAGAATAATTACTGATGATAACATTTGTGATTTCAATTTGTAAATTAGCATGAAATTAACAACGTAAAAAAAATTAAGATTGAAAAATACGATAAAAGATCACTGGAATTGGTCTTTGACTAACATTACAGTAAAATTTTGGACAACATACATTCTCTGTTCAAGCATTCACATAAGAGTATCTTGGTTTAATTCCTTAAAACAAGTTCTAAAATTATCTATTGAATTATTAAATCCTTAATTAACTTAGCAGATAATTTTGCATTAGATTCAGATGTTGAGAATGACCAAAAGCACAAAAGTTATTCCTAGCGTAGTTACTTTTAGTTTCTTTTCTTACGTTTCTGGTTCTAAAAATACTTCTTAGTACAAAAGAACTTTTAAAGAGAATTATACTTCCATATAATAAAAAACAAGTCAAGAAAAGAACAAGAACAAAACCATATATTGCACAACAAATTTACATTAATGTGTCGTCATACAACCAATTCCAATGAACAGAAAGATTAGTAATTCACTCAGCGCACATGTACTGGTGCGCTATGCGAATTTTCTTAACTGCTACACTTTAACTGATGTTATTCGCTCAGCGCATAGGTACTGGTGCGCTATGCGAATTTTCTTCTTCTGGCAGTGCGAATTTTGGCTTTCGCTTTGCGAAAATTGGCTGACAGAGACCAAATAACACACCCTTTCTTGTACAATATTTTACATAATAATCTACTACCTATTACAACTTTTCAATGAGGAACAACATGAATAATTACAAGATTGAGCTCATTTATAAGTGTAAAAACAACTCTTTTTCACATTTATCAACTCTCCCAAACTTGAACTATTTCATGCCCTCATGAAATCACATAAGAAAATGAACATCACAACAAACATTTGACATTTTGATAAAATGGCTCTGGACATCAGAATAATCACATGCATTCCCAAAGATTTCAAACAAGTATGACATGGTGCATCACCCACAAAATCACCTGTGCATAGAATATGAACAACCAGATCAACATTTATCATTACTCACACTCAAGTGTTTGTCCTCACATGGCAGTAGAATTGTCATAGAACTTCATCAGCTTTTGAATTTCATTTGATTCACACACTATTGGTTAAGTCCAAAGGTCTTTTCAGGTTAATGCTTGGCTAGGCTAGAAAAAGAATCATGGTTTTTCTTGGATTCAAAGAAACCTATTAAGAAGAGAACAACTTCAATTCCCAAAATATATCATTCATCGCATACCATTTTCTTTCCAGCTCAACCTTCTTTTTCATTTTGAGCATCCTTTTGATCAACTTATTTTTTATATGATCTTTTCTTCCCCCAAACTTAAATTCAACCTTAACCTCATTTAAAGCATAATACATGTTCTCTTCTAAGGTGTAAGGTAGGATAACACAATAGGCTCAAGGTGAAAGAAAGAATTCAAGGCTCAAAGAGGGTTTGCAAAGTAGCACAGTGTCTCAAGGTGGGTTATCTGGCCAAGTAGCTGTATAATCAATAACAAACAGGGCCTTTTTCATCCTTAACCAAAAAGTGTGTGTATGTACGTAGAAGCAAAATCATGCAAAAGCCAATTCCATATCTAGACAACTCAATATCTCTCAATCAACATATGCTCTCAACACTCACAGATATGGTCATATTCATACACAGATAAAAATTCTGAAGCACAGCCCCACAAACATACATGTTATCATCCTCAAGAATCACATAACTTAATCAGATGCTGCATAATCAATAAATCAAAACACAATTGTCTTTACAACCACAAACATAAATCAACTAAACAAAGTTCCACATAATAACAAATGAACTCAAATAACAACATGACACTAAACACAAAACAACAGGAGTCTCTGTCCATCTGCTTTACCAAGACCCATCTGGTCTTGATCTCCACTGGCTCTCATGTGTTTGGTAACTCTGTTGTGTCCATTTGGGATCTGGCTCCCCTTCCTCCTTATCACTGTCACCTGCCATCATGTCCTCCTGCTGCTCTGACTTTGGTGCTGTTGGGTAAGCACTCCCCCACCTGGACTCAGGCCTGCCCTCAAGCCATGGAATCTGCGTTGCAAACTGGGCTTCAATCATTAATGAATATGGAGGAAAATCAGGGATGCCCAGGGACAGGTGATACATGCTCTCTTGTAAGGACACCTGACCCTGCCTCATACTGGTGCACCAGTCACGAATGTCGTCCCGTCGAGCCAGACTCTGCTGCATGTAACGAGTGAATAGGTATGGTGAAGGAACTGAAGGAGCTGAGGGCGGTCTGGCAGCTCTAACATTCCTGCGTGGAGGAGGAACTGGAGGAGGAACATTCATAGCAGACAACTCCCCCCTGTTGGTGCAATTCCTGTAAAAAAATTTCTTGTTGAGAGGGGGTTGTAGTTTCAAAGTTATATCGGATACCCCAGCTACTCCACTTGCCTTACACAAGGATGTCACCAGAGCAGGAAACCCAAGCTTACAAGAATCATTATCACCAATCAGCGCAATCTCCTAGGAGATATAAGCTCTCACATCCATATCAATCCCTATCATAATACCATATACCATATACCATATACGACCGTTCCAGGTTGATGTCGGAAGTATGAGAGTTGGGACAAATGTTTGTGAATGTGAAGGTACTCCAGATGGTTGCAAGTGAATTCAGATGTTTTCTTAAAATTCTCACTGGCATCCCACTAGTCCCTAGCTGATAACCATATCCCTAGCTGAGTGTACGCATCATCCTGTTTAATGATATTCAGCGTACAATCTTTCCTCGCACCTTGGAGACTCGAGAGGGAGGCTGAGAGTGGTTAGGTTCCCAAGCATTTGCATAAAATTTCTTGACCAACACTTCATTAATCTCATCTGGGAGGTTGGCTAAGACAAAAGGTCATTTCCTCCTCTCAAGTTCTTCCTGTATATCGTCATATTCCCCTGGTTTCAGTTCAATCCTCCTCTCAGGTAATAGTCCCCTGCCCATAATGTTCTGATGGAACCTATCGGAGACTGCCTCTGAAACAAAACGGTCCTGATCATAGTTCAGGACAAGGTTCTCCTCTTGGGCTTCTATAGGTTGGGATCTAGAAGAAGACCCTCTGGTGGTCTTTGTCTTCTTCTCTTGTGTGCTCTTAAAAGATACCATCTGCAAGAAACAATATACAGTGCAACAACTGTGGATGAAGGGGTCAAAGCAAGTGAATGGCACAAAACAGAGATGCTGCCAGATGGGATTCGTTATGCGCCAGTGTGCGCTATGCGAATCTGAAAATTCAGTAGTTGTTGAAAAATCAACTCGCTATGCGCATAGATGCGCTATGCAAAATTACTATCAGAGTAGTGTAGTACCAAGAGTCGCTATGCGAAACTAATCGCTGTGCTTGTCATGAAAAATTCGCTATGCGAAAGTTTCAAATCAGAAGGTGCAGGAATTGTTTATTCGTTATGTGATTGGCTCGCTGTGCAAAAATTTTCAATTGCCAAATCTCAGTACGTTCGTTGTGCGAATCAAGTCTAGAACAGCGAAACGACTACACCTTTAACATTTACAGATCACCAATGATTTCAGATGGACAAAAGAATGCACACTAACTCCTAAACCATGAACTCCTATGAAATAGAGGAAGAAAACTAACTTCGAATGAAGCTTTTTGGAAGCAACGAAAAAGGTAATAGAATGCAAAGACACCAGCAGCCACAACAAAGAAGCAATCACAGCAAGCACACCACAATAGAGTTTGATTGTGCTAACAATGGAGGACAAAAAGTGAAAATTGGGAGGAAGAGAATGAGCACAGGTAAGACTATGCGAAAGTGATAGAGAAGTGAGGTTAGGGTAAAAGAGTGAAGAGTGGTAAAATGAAAAAGTAAAGAATAGGTTTTTTTAAAAAAACCCCTCCGAGTGGATTCGCATAGAGCACCTTACCTGTGCGCTGTGCGAATCTGCGTGCAATAAATGCTCGCGCACACGTTGATAATTTATTATTTTTTTGAATATTGGAGTTCAGTCGCAACGTGCACCTCAGCTGTGCGCTATGCGAATTTTTAATGTTTTTTTTTTACTTTATATTTATTTATTTTTATTTTTTTTAACAACATTCGCAGAGGGCAACTCAGTTGTGCGCTATGCGAATGACTACTTTCTGACCACTCCTCCTTGTTTTAATATTTTTTTCTCAACTTCTTTCGCAGTGCGCACCTCAGCTGTGCGCTCTGCGAATAAATATATCAAAGCCCCTCTTAAATTTTTGCTCGCTCTACGCAAAATTTCGCCTTGCGAATATTTTGACAAAGAGTTCCTTCAAACTTTGGATAACATAGCGCAAGATGTTCGCGATGCAAATTAATGGCTCATTTTCTCCTTATTTGCTCCAGTGATTTTGCTCGCTTTGCTTTTCCAATGCGCTATGCGGATTGCTTTACAGAGAGAAAATTAAATTTTAGGTTGCAAAGCACATGTGGTGCGATGTGCGAACCTCAATATAGTGAGCAATTTCTTTTTCTCTCACGTATAGCACATGGAATACGCTGTGCGAGTAAATCACTGCCTCATAATATCATCTAGTCACTTAGCGCACCTGAGCTATGCGCTGCGCGACTAGAGCGTCAGAATCAATATTCAAGCTTCATCAACACTTCCTCTCCATACTCAAACTCAACAATTACAAAAATAAAATCAACAATACACATATATACAGACATGTGCTAGGGTGCCTCCTAGCAAGCGCTTCTTTAACGTCACTAGCTTGACCCAGACATTTCATGGTTAAGTTGGATTCTTGATGTTGGTGTGCTTCTTCCTTTCTTGACACCAACATTTTCTGAGTAATTTTCTTGTCACCAACTTAATTCTTCTTGAATATGGAGCCTCTATTTCGAGTACCCCATTTGCCTTTATGTCCTTGATAACCCATAACCTATTCTTATGACTCACAGGTTTGCCAGGTTTGAGTTCATCATTTTTCACATCAGATTGTTGGTGAACTCTTTGCTCCTCCTTAGCTTCATCTCTTTCCTTCACTTTGGGATTGAAATAATTAAGGTTCTTTTTGGCCAACTTGGCAACTTGCCTTGAAAGACTAGTAACTACTAAAACTTCATCTTTTAATTTGGAACCAGTCTTTTCCTCTTGACTTTGCTTCACCTCTTCAAAGACATTAAATGTCACCTCTTCATCTTGGTCTTTTAATTTCACAGTTCCATCATCAACATGAATGAAAACCTTAGCTGTCTTCATGAAAGGTCTTCCAAGAATGAGAGGTATATCTACACCTTCCTCCATTTCCATTACTACAAAATCAACAGGGAATTTTAGTTTATCAACTTTAATCACAACATCTTCCACTACACCATAGGGATGCTTAATTGACCTATCTTCCATTTGCAAGATCATTCTTGTTGACTTGACTTTAAGGCCACCAATCTTTTTTAGCATAGCTAGGGACATCAAATTGATGCTAGCCCCTAAGTCAACAAGAGCCTTTCCTATATCAAGATTTCCAATGATGTAGGGAATAGTGAAACTCCCTGGATCTTTGACTTTTGGAGGTAGAGATTTCTGCATAATTGCACTGCAATTTCCTTGCACTTCAATTATTTCCTCATCTAAATACTTTTTCTTTTTACTGAGGAATTGCTTCACATATTTTGCATAAGCAGGAATTTGTTGTAGTGCTTCAGTCAAGGGCATAGTAATCTGAAGTTGATTAAATATCTTCTTGAATTGATCCATTTGTCTCTCCTTATCCTTTTGTGAAGTATTTTTAGGATAAGGAAGTTGTTTCACCAACACTTTCTCTTTTTGACTTCCATCTTCCTTCTTGTCTCCACTTTCTTCTTCTTCAATTACCTTCTTTTGATCATCCTCTTCTTGTGCTTGAATCTCTTTATTTGTTGGCTTCTCCTTGTAATCAAACCCCACTTCTTTTCCACTTCTGGTTATTATGACATTACATTCCTCCCTGAGTTGAACTTCATTCTTAGCCACAATTTTTTTCTCAGATTTCTCATTAAGCTTCTTAGCAAGTTGACCCACTTGTGTCTCCAAGTTTCGAATAGAAGCTTCAGTGCTTTTATGGTTGGAGATGGATACTTGCATGAATTGGTGAAGTGTTTCCTCCAACTTTGAAGTCCTATCAGCTAAAGAAGGTTATTGTTGAAACTGTTGTGGTGGTGGTCTACTAGAACTAACCTGACCCATGCTAGGATAAGGTCTACATCCTTGATTATAATTTCCAAAATTTCCTTGACGACCTTGATTTCCCATGTAATTAACCTCTTCATTTGCTTTGGTCTGAATAGCACACTGTCCATTTTGGTGTTCTCCACCATACAGTTCACAGCCTTGCACAGTTTGATGATGTTGTGCCTATCATACAATTTGATGTTCCTTGGGTAGTTGTGACAACTTTTTCATTAAAGACTCAAGTTGTTGAGTCATGATTTTATTTTGGGCTAACAAGGCATCTTGGGATTGCAATTCAAACATTTCCTTCTTTTGGGTTTGCACTCTCTCACTTTGAACATCATTGTCACTGGATGCCATATTATTAATTATTTCATGTGCCTCATCAGGTGTCTTCCACCTAATGTTACCTCCAGCTAAGGCATCTAGCATAAGCTTTGTGTGAGATTTTAATCCTCCTAAGAAAAGGTTTAATTGAGTGGGAACGTCAAACCCATGAATTGGAGTCTTTCTTAGCAACCCCTTGAACCTATCCCATGTTTGACTCAACGACTCTTCAGGCTCTTGTTGAAAGGAGGATATTTCCTTTTTGCCTTTATTGATCTTGGAATGGGGAAAATATTTATTCATAAACTTTACCACTACATCATCCCAAACAGTCAGACTTCCTTCAGGAAAATAATTGAGCCAAAGCTTGGCATTTCCAGCCAAAGAAAAGGGAAAAAAACTTAGTCTGATTGCTTCATCTGCCACATGTAAAATTTTCACAGTGTTACATATCTCATTAAAAGTTGCCAGATGATCATAGGGATTTTCATGGGACAGTCCAGTAAACTGATTGCTCTGAACAAGGTGAATCAGCGCTGACTTCATTTCCATATGAGCAGCATTCACCACAGGTCGGGCTATACTATTGAAAGATGAAGGTACAAACGCAGAAGCATAATCTTCCAACGTATGCCTAACTCTTGGTTGTTCATCATCGTGATTTCCCTCCATATCCTTATCCTCTTGATCTGAAGAAGAAAAAGTGTTGGAAGTAGCAGACAAGCTAGGTTCTCTAGCTTCTTTTTTCCTATTTTCTTTCCTACGTCTACTGTTATTCCTACGAGATGTTCTCTCAATCTCAGAATCAAACAATAAATTTTCAGATTTTGTTCTGCTTCTCATGCAGAACAACAATCTCAAGTGATCAACCCAAAAAAATAACAACAGAAACAAAACACAATATATATACAAAAATTAAAAATAATGGATATACAGATAATGGAACAGAATTGAAATTGATAAACAATGAATAATTGAAATAATAATAACAATCAAATTCCCCGGCAACGATGCCAAAAACTTGATAGCTTTTTGGCAAGTATACCAAATCGTTCAAGTAATACAGTGAATTAAGTTAAGAGTATCGTTCTCCCAAGGGAATTTGAGTCACGTTATTCAATTAAAATTATTTATCAAGATCAATTACTGATGATAACATTTGTGATTTCAATTTGTAAATTAGCATGAAATTAACAACGTAAAAATATTAAGATTGAAAAATACGATAAAAGATCACTGGACAACATAGATTCTCTATTCAAGCATTCACATAAGAGTATCTTGGTTTAATTCCTTAAAATAAGTTCTAAAATTATCTATTGAATTAGATTCAGATGTTGAGAATGACCAAAAGCACAAAAGCTATTCCTAGCGTAGTTACTTTTAGTTTATTTTCTTACGTTTCTGGTTCTAAAAATACTTTCCAGTACAAAAGAAATTTTAAAAAGAATTATACAGGAAATTTACATTAATGTGTCGTCATACAACCAATTCCAATGAACAGAAAGATTAGCCTATCCTAGACATCTCAAACGTACTCTTTTCAACAATTCCTTGGAGAAAGTGAAGTCTTGATGTCTTGAAAGGTCTCCTAAGTTCTCCAGTATTTTTCTCGCTTTGTTCGTGTGTCAGAAGTAAGTTTCTGTCTTTCTGTCACTTCTTTTAAAGCCACTTAACTTCATTAATTCGCTCAGCCCACATGTACTGGTGTGCTATGCGAATTTTGTTAACTGATGCACTTTAACTGATGTTATTTGCTCAGGGCACAACGAATTTCCTTCTTCTGGCAGTGCGAATTTTGGCTTTCGCTTTGCGAAAATTGGTTGACAGAGTCCAAATAACACACCCTTTCCTATACAATATTTTACATAACAATCTACTACCTATTACAACTTTTCAATGAAGAACAACATGAATAATTAAAAGATTGAGCTCATTTATAAGTGTAAAAACAACTCTTTTTCACACTTATCAAGCACCGCTCGCCGTTCAAGCGCCCCTTCAGGGGTGCCCAAGCGCAACGCGGCAGTAGATGTTTTCTTGTTCTTTTTTCTTTATTTCTTGGCTGTTTGGTTCTGTGCAGGTGGCGCTGAGGGCTCTCTGTTTTGCCCTCAGCTTGAATGAGAAGAGTTTGTGATTTTTAGGGACTAATGCTTGATGATTTATGTGTTTGTTTTGTGAATCTCTATGTGTAGGAATGACCTCTTCATTAGGAAAAAGGATCAAAACTCTTGATAGCAAAGACAAAGGAACCAGGAGGAAGGAGAAGCAGCAGTTCTACTCTAATAAGTTCAAAACTGTAGCTTATGAGAGATACTTCCCAACTGTGGAGGGAAGGAGACTGCTCATGGAGCGGAAGGTGGCCAACATACCATCCTTGGCTCCTCAATTTGAAAGGGAGCTGAAAAATAGAGACTGGGGCCACTTGGCAACCTACCTCACACCCGCCAACATTGCCATCATCAAGGAATTCTATACAAATGCAAAAGCGTTGGGGGTAGAGCAAGAGACGTACTTTAGCTACGTAAGGGGTAATAAGGTTTCTTTTGATGTTGACACCATTAACAGTTTTCTAGGTACAGACTGGGAGGGGGAGAAATGCCAGTATGCAATGTCCATGATGGAAGGAGTGGACTATAATGATGTGGAGCGAACTTTATGTGTGCCCGGAGGTCACTTTCAAAGAAACAACATTGGGGCACCTATTCACATCATAAGACCCCACCTCACGCCTCTGGCAAAGTACTGGATGGCTTTCACTCATGCCAACATCCAGCCATGCTCCCATGTGTCAAACATCACTATCCAGAGGGCCATCTTCCTTTACTGTGTTCTTAGGGGTCTCAACATCAACATTAGGCAGGTTATAGCTAATGAAATCCAAAGTTGTGCTCGTGGTGCAAGCAATAAGGCACCCCTGGGACACTCCTCCTTGATCACCCATCTTTGTTAGATTGTAGGTGTTGATGTGTCCAGACCACCACGGGAGCTTCCAAGAAAGGAATTGGACGCAACTTACTTTACACACTACTTACTTTACACACTACTGTGCAGTGGATGGGCTAGGCCAACCAGTGCCACCACCACAACCGCCTAGTGCTCATCCACTGCAGCCGCCCAGGGCACACGAGAGAGCACCACCACCAGCCCAGGAGCCAATTCATGAGGCCACTCCTTTTCAGATGCGGGACATCTACCTGTCTCTATTGGATGCTAGACTGGCTGCTCTATACATGGGCGAGAAGGAGCTGTTGAGGACACTGACGTCCACCTTTCCTGAGCGACAGTTCAAATCTCAGGAGGACTTTGCAGACCGAGTGGCATGGCTCGTTGACCCAGCACAGGAGGGTGGTAGAGCTGAAGCAACTAAAGCTTCAGCCATGGATGAGGACACTAAAGATGAGGATGATGAAGATGAGGAAGCTGAGGAGGATCAGGACTCTAATGATGATGAGTGATGAGTTGTACTTGGCATCTACTGATGGATGCCACCTTTGTTCTAGAACAGGATTTCTGTTATTTTACTGTCTTTATTGCTTTACTTTATTTTGCTCTATTTTCATTGTTTCCCTTTTGATTGTAGTATAGGATTATTGTACTCTGCTTGAATGAACTACATTGCTTTGGTTCAACTATGTTTTGTTTTGTGATAAGTATTGCTTTGTGATGCTCTAGTGTATTGATTGATGTTGAGATGATGCATGATGTGCTAATATACAGGTGATGGCTCATAGTGTATGAAACAGGTGCTTGAGGTAAAATTTGATTGAGATACTAAGCAGGGTGTTTTTCTGAATTATGGGACTTGAGAGTTTACTTGTGTGAGTTTTGGGCTTCAGAGTTATTGTGAATAATTGCTATTACTTTGGAAGCATGAATGATTTTGCCCAAATTTTTTGTGATTGAATTACTTGCTTGCAATTTTCATATGATCAAGGCCATCTTTTGTTATCCCTTATTCTTTTAGCCTTCACATGATTTTTGTCCACTGAAAAGAAAACAATTTGTTCTAACCTTTGAACCTTGAGCCTTATGCATGTTTTGAAAACCCTTTGTGAAAATCTTTACCTTGAGTTAAGTTGAGAACATTTGTGAGGTATTGATAAAGGTTCAAGTTTGGGGTTGCTGGAAAGATTGAGAAAGGAAAAGAAAAAGCATTGAGCTAAGCAGTGAGTACAGGAAAAGCAAAAGCAAAAGAAAAAGAAAGATGAAAAGAAAAGAAAAGAAAAGCTCAATGCAAGGGAAAGCTGAGAAAAAGAAAGAGAGTTTGTGCTTGAATGATGAAATCATAAATTTCTCTCTTAACTCAAGGATTTTGCTTACTAGAAAAACCAATTTTCTTCTTAGCCCAGCTAAGTTACAAGCCATGAAAAGCCCTTGTGATGAGAACTTGTTTGTGAGCATGTTTGATTGTGGTTAAATGAAAGGCAAAGTTAATTTATGTGATATTGTGATAGCAGAGTGAAAAAGACATCAAAACCTCACTATACACCTTTGAGTTGAGTGATACACTTTTGAGTGCTTGAGTGATACACTTTTGAGTATTTAAGTGAAACACTTTCCGTGGTGAGGAGTAGTTCTTTGAATTTCTGATTACATCTTTGCTTGATTGATTGATCATTCTTAAGGATAGCATCTGTTGAAGTATATGAGCATCACATTGATTTTAATTGAATTAAGGCATTTGTTCATCTTGACTGACATCTGTATGTTGAGTTGATAAAAGTGATCTCTTGTTTTGGAAGAAAAAGTTTTTGAAAAATGTTGAGTCATTGTAGTGATTGTTTTGAAAAGCTGAGTTACATTCTGTTTTGCTTGAGGACAAGCAAAGTTCTAAGTTTGGGGTTGTGATAACGATTGAAAATACAGTTATCTGTGATGTAATTTTGACACTAAATGCACCTTTTTCTGCTTACAAACTTGCTTGGAATCATGTTTTTCTGTTAAGTTGTGTGAATAAGAGAGTTGAGGTTGAATTTGATGGTTTTATGACTAATTTCCCTTGTTTTGGCAGGAAATGAGATAATATGGAAAGTAGAGATGAAGTTCCAAGGAGATGGAGCTCAGAAAGGCCTGGAAAAGCACCAGAAGGGAGGAATGCTCGAAGCTTGGGCGCCCTTTTTGGAGGCTTAAGCACAGAAGAGTGTCGCTCACCTCCCGGGCGCCCCTTTTGGGCGCTTGAGCGTCAGAAGCACGAAGCTTGGACTCCCCTTTTTTAGGCTTAAGCGCCAGGAACCACCGTTCACCGCCCGGGCGCCCTAAGTGCGGCGCTTGAGCGCCAGCGACACGGGCTTGGACCTTATTTTTGTTCTGTTTTCGCTCTATTTAAAGGACCCAGACGTCCTAGGTTTCGTATCTTTGGCTTGAGGAGCGCAGCAGCACATTCTTGCACCCTCTAGAGGCGGATTTGGTGCGGGAGCTTCCATCTTCTACTTTTAGGGTTTTTCTATCTCATTTTTCTCCATTGTTCATCTAGTTTCACCATGTCTATGGTGAACTAAACTCTATTTGTTGTTGGGGGATGATGTAACCTTGTGAACTCTCATGTATTTGAATTGATTCTTAATAACATATGCTTTTTCATTAATTGTTAGAGTAATTCATTTGTGATTATTGCATGCTTCGTTTAACCTGTTCATAGTGTGGTGTATGAATTGTATGAGTGCTGGGAGGGTATGAGTCTTGGTCGTCTTAAAGCTCTTGATCTTCACATTTAATTACTAGGAATGCTAGGAATTGCATGAACTGGTGATTAAGGACAGACTTATTTCGTCGAGCGATCGGGTTTAAGTGATTTAGTGAGTGACGTTAACATTAATGCATAAAGAAGAATTCTTACATACATGAGAGGGAACTTGGTGAAATCTAACCCCAACAACATACTCATCCCATATTAAAAACAACATTCATTCATCACTGTACTATTCTACTATTGATCAAACTGCATTCATATTTAATTTTCTATTTTTGCATTTTGAAACTAATGATCTCGTTTTCTTTAAGTCTTAATTAATCAAGTTATTGTCTAGTGTCGAGATTCCTTTGGGATACGATACTTGGTCTAACCATTTTATATTACTTGGCGATTCGGTACACTTGTCGATTCATCAACAATGTCGAGATGGCGGCATCAGACGTCTATATGGCGGAAAAAAATGACTTTTCACCTACCAGTTAGGCATATAGAAGTCGGTTAGGAGGGGCCCCGACGTCTATAATATTATAGAAGTCGGGGCCCCTCCTAACAGACGTCTATATGCCCAACTTATTTACGAAAATGCCACTAGTCAATAATTTACGTTGGTTATTTTGTGGTCCGACGTTTAAGGGGTGACGTTAAAGGCCATTTCTGCATTAATGATATGTCTCTTTTTGACTTAACCATCCATGTTTGTATATATTTTTCCCTAGTATCAAGTGTGTTACCAGAAGGTTGAGTGGTCTGAGGTTCAGGAAATCCATATATGAAAGCCCCACCTTGGTCCACAATGACTGTGTCCATGTACCTATAACAAGAAAGTTAAGTATATTCTTAAAATCTTACAATCTAAATATAATTGGTATTGAAGACAATGAAATATCTTACGTGAACCATAGTTGTATGATTGAAATATTCAACATCTTCGCTCCCTTAATGACCTCTAGTGTATAATTTAGAGTGATATATAGTGATGCATGACACTCGAAGCCAAATACTAGTGCAACTACTGGTCCTCTATTCAACCTGGGTAATTTTTTCATTAGTTTTGTTAGAGGATCATCCTTTATTTCTACCATGTCATCATCTTCAAGGATCACAGACTGATGCATGGGTTGCTTCTCAGGACGTAAGAGTTGAAATAAATATTTTCAAAGTAGTTTATCAATATTTATAAATTTAACATAAAAATATTAATAATAAAAATATAATACTTGTTGTGTGCCAATGTATGGCTTGATCAATTCTTTAGCTCAAGCTATAAATGTGCCTATAGCCTCCCCCACAAATTGGATTTCTGAAGTTGGCATAGACACTTGAGCATGGGGATCACGAAATTCATCCATCGTCACACGCATGTGGTGGAGTAATAAGGGAGTACCATGAATATTTTGTCCTCCTTCAACTACTCGTCCGAAAACCACTACGTGTGGGAGATTTGTATCAACCAACAACTCATATTGACCTAGTTAGTAGGATCTGCAACAGAGAATGAGCCTTTTGTGCTCACACAACGTCATATTGGAGCATTAGTGGGCAACCCCATGCTTGCTTGGGTCATGGACTGAAATTTTCTTCAACTGCTCTTTGAATTTCTTATTGTTGTTGTAGCTGCTCCATGAAGTGTTGCTCCATAAAACTCATGCATTGGTTGAGCCTTTCGTCTATTTAGAACTACATCTTCCTCTATGCCTCCTGACTTAAGGATTCACTACTTCTTTGCGTAGTGCAAAAGTAGTCTCGAAGACCAATTGGTCCTCCAACGTCACACACACGCTTTGGGTGCTCTGGATTTCCAATGACCATTCTAGGAATATCGTCCCTACCTTAGCCAACAAAGGAACCCTGAGTTTGTTGCTCAACCAAGTCATCATGCATATGACACTGAAGTTTGTTACATAAAACATTTATACATTCAATAGACTGTTTATCTGTTCAGAATTTGTACTTAAAATTCTTTGTGATATCAATACAGCTGATTGTGATGTCATGTTCCCATCAGACTTAGTCCGAGCAGCCTTCCACATCTCGTGCCTAGCAGGTGCAGGTGCTAAGTTAGGGGACTCAAGTTCTAAAGCCTCTACATGATTATTTCTTATCTTTCACTCGAATAATGCCTAACCCATCTCGTGATAGTACATGTTGTGCATCATTACGTATTTGTCTTTCTTGGGCTGCTAACCTTTTACCCTATCAAACCCTGTATATTCATAAGTGTAAATCACAATTGAATGCCTTATCCCACTATACCAAAACTTTAAGAAAAAAACATGTCACTCTCCAAACTCTCTAGATGCACGAAACTGCATCCACTCCTCTTCAGTTATTATGTACTTCACACAAGGAGTTTCATGTTGTTTGTCTTCAAACACATATAGACATGTCAGCCTTGTCCTAAAGTCCCTCCATCTAATCACTATGTGCGATAAGACTTTCTTTCTAATTTATACAGTGTTTGGAATATCAAAATTTTGTTGTTGAAAAAAAAACGTTAGTGATATAATTAAATCATTTTAAACAATATATCAATTTTGTTTTAAGTAAACATACCTGATTGTCCTGTCATAGAAGGTTTTTGTCCATCTCTGGGACGTCATCCCAAGATGCAATGATAATAAAGAAATGGGCTTTTGCCAACATGCCCAAATAGCTCCTAAACTTTTCTGCATGTGGCCCTAAAGGCATACCTAATCGAGGGATCAATCTTGACCACCAAACTCTCCATGGCAACGCATCCGGGTGTTACATCAGACAATCGAGTCACAAATCTACAACGTCTGCTCTTTCCTTATCTGAAGCTCGTCATACATGAAAACACAATGTTAGTACAAACTGTAAACGTGATAAAAAAATAGAACAAATTGTAAACGTGATAAAAAAACAAAAAAAAAACTATTAAGGTATTGTTTTCTTTCAGATCCCTTCATTGTGATCACTCTAAATTGCATTGATGTCATCAGCTACGTCATCCACCTGCCCTTCAATGGGTCTTGATGAAAAAGATATCGTTTAAAGTATATCCAAAGAATCTTCATCATCATATATTTGTGCATGTTTTTACCTTCCAATACCATTGACCATTTTTTATTGGTTGGATCATTGACATAAAATATTTGTCTTGCTTTACTAGTCATAATAAATGGTTCATCCGTGTAACTCATCTTGCTAAGGTCCACCAAAGTGAACCCGAAGTCAGCTATCATCACATCGAAATTTATATCAATCCATTTACACTTGAAAACTTGAACTCTAAATCTAACATAATCAACTTTCCATATTTCTTGTGCTATTCCAAAATAACTCATGGATGTTGTAATTGAAATTTTATCTTTAGAATTGATGAAATGTACAGCCTTAGCTTGTAGTCTAACACCACTATTTTGAACCTTATCACATAAATCTTTTTCTTAAACCATGGTAAGAAAGTTTTGATATGTTCATTAAGTTTTCATTTTTCACTCATTTGTGGGTATATGCAGACTTTGTTTCATCAACATGTTGCAAAATGTAAGGAATCACATAACAATATTGTTTAAGATCTACAAATGAGCTTGATCAACTTCTTTTCTACTAACACTTTCAATTTTTACTCCTCGAACACCCTTACCTTCACATTTACCTTCATGTCTACTCTTAGGAAGTCCCACTGGTTCAAAACTTGACATATAACTTGAACAAAATTCAATGACTTCTTCTGCAACTTATAGCTCTATGATTGAAGCTTCCGGTCGATTCTGATTCTTGATATATATCCCTTTAAGATTTTCAAGTATCTTTCAACAAGGTACATCTCCGTCAAGAATAGCAGCCCACATATCTGAATTTCCCTGACTAGATGAACAATCAAATAAACCATGATATAAAAAAATGAAGGTGGAAAATACATTTCACATTGGCACAATAATGTGATGGTCTCATTGTCTAGGACTGGATATCATCATGGAAAACATCACATATTTTTTGTTCATGAACAACAAAGGAGAAAGATTGTATATCATCAACAAAATATCCCATGAACTATCTTTGCTACTTAAGTGTTCATACCATCAATTGCAAGTGCAAGTCTTAAGTTTCTTGGTTTTGCACCAAATTTTGAAAATGTTTTATTTATCTTCTTCCATTGTGGGGAATGAATTGGGTGTCAAAGAAGATTATCACACTTTCTTTCGTCAATGTGTCATTTAAGGTTCTTTGCATCTTCTTTAATTGAAAATAATTGTTTAAACTTAGGTATTATAGGCAAGTACCACACCACCTAAGTAGGTGGACTATCATTGCCTTCATCACCATTTTTTTTCAAATTTATTTTTAGGTTTAATGTCTCCATAAGTCCCTATTTATATCCAGAATTTCAAATAGGACCCTTTTTTTTTGGCATCTCAATTGGGTCCTTATTCTTGTAAAATTGAATCAAATAGGGACTTTCCGTCAAATTGATTAAACGGTGTTAAAGATTGTGTCACCTGACATGCTGATAGTGTTGTTTTAACATATGTGTCATTAAAAACGTGACTCAATTCTATTATTTTAAATTTTGAATTAAAAAAATTAAGTAAACAGAATGGAAATTCAATTAAAGAAAGGACAAAGTTGGAAATTGGTATTATTCATTCTCTCTGCAATTGCTATATCGAAATGAAATTGGGGAAATTTGAGTCACAGGGCTCATCATTCATCCACAAAATCGTTGTTGTTGAAGTAGATGCAAGTGTTGGTGGGGGGAAGAACATCGGTTTGAAACAAGTTGAAGCACGACCACCTTGCTCATCTCGCTGTGGCCCACCATCGTTATTCATCTACACCGTTAGTGTCGCTGCAGAGTCGCGAGCCTCCACAGCCACCACCATCAGAATCGCGACACACCCCATCATCTCCTTTGTCAATCAAAGCACAAAATCGCAGAAACCTAAACAGAGAAAACCAATTCGCAAAAATCATCATCGCGCGCCTCCACTATCATCATCCTCGTCGGAGCGAAAGTCGCCGCCACCAACACCATGAACCCCAATCCGCGCAAAGCAGACAACCCAGTCGCACCACCCAAATCGCCAGCCTCTATGACCACCGTGACACAGACAGAGTTCATCCAATCTTACCTCGCGCTACCATGGACACCGTCGCGAGAACCTTCAGACCATGTCCTTCCATCATCGCGAGTGCGCCGCGACATCTTTGTCTTCTCCACTATCGCATAACCAGTAGCGTGTTCCTCTATGCCAGATCGCAAGATTCAATCTCCTCCACGCTCCAACTGCAAGCACTAAAACTATCACTCTCCACCATTACCGGACTAGCAAAGCCAAACCAGAAAAACCCAAAAACCCCCAAATCTGGCCACAACAGAAACCCTCAAAATGCATCCAGAGCACCACAGTGAATCTCTATTCACCTCCTCTAGGCCAGAATCCCAATCGCAACCTGAAGGGAAACCACCATCAAGGTTCGTGCATTCCCAATTCAAAAGAACCAAAACGCAGCCATGGAAATTTGGGACGCAGGAGCGAGAATGTGGAGGTAGAAGAAGAAACAGAAAGTCTTTATTTTTCCCACTTTGCCCTTTCAAAAAGCTTATTACACCATCATGCATTCATAACTTTTAATACAAAATTAATTTATAATGCCACGTCTCATTAACTTGAAGTTTAACCATGCCATGTAATCAACACTTAAACGGTCATTTGCCTAATTTAACGGCAGACCTTTAATTGCTCAAATTTTACAAAAATAAGATCCAATTGAGACGCCAAACAAAAAAGGGTCCTATTTGAAATTCTGGATAAAAATAGGGACTTATGAAGACATTAAACCTTATTTTTAAACCGTGATAAGCCACATTGTCAACACCCAATTTCGTTCGGATTGACTAAATGATAGGTCTCTTTCTATTTTTGATTTGTTTTATTTTATTTTATGCATTTTCATTTTATTTTATGTTATTATTTTTAATTTCATTTTACTATTTTGTATTTGATTTAGTGGTTTTTTTTTAAAAAAAAGGGAAAAGCAAAAAAAAAAGAGAAAAGGTTTGAAACGTGAAAAAGAAGAAGGAAAAAGTGTTTTTTTTTTAGGGAGCAGTGTACGTGTGTGTTGGAATGAGAGGGAGCAAAACATTTTCTGCATAGTGCTGGGGTGATGGCAGAGGCGGCTTGTAGGGTACTGGTACAATCCGTTTTGGAGGATACGGAATTGGGTACGGAGCGATTTGGGGCACATAGAATTGCACAAAAACACACAGAGAGAGAGAGCAGAGGGAAGGCGGTGATTATTCTGGTTTTGGAGAGAAAAGCAAAGAAGGATTTGACACGCAGCCTGGGACCTTCATCTTCACTGGATCATCATCCATTGCCGAGAAGGAGACATTGGCACCTGCAGAGAAAAACAAGAGACATCATTCAACAAGGAAAGGGAGGAAGAAGCCAGTCAAAGGGAAAGGGAGAGATTCATTGGAGGCGCAAGGCTGGCAGTAGCAATCGGATCTTCAAGAGGTAAGTAATGCCTTGCACTCCATGTTCTACTAAATTGGTTACTTTCCCATGAATATACCTCTGTTACGTTGTTGTTAAATTTGCATATGATTGTTTCATGGTTATTTGTATACGGGCCATTGTTACCAAACACCATCGTCACCCTCCCCACACTCACTGAATCATCATCCATTGAAATCTCTCTCCCAACCATTCCATAACATCTTCTGCTTCTTCGAAGAAGACCCTTCTCTTTGCGTGTGTCCCGTTCCCTTCACCACATTATCCATCACCATCCTTTTCCATCCCATTCTCAAATAAGCCAAACCAAAATTCTGTTTTTGAAGCCATATCACCATTGAGATGGTATCTGGAATGGTATTTGTTTCGTTGCATTTGGCTGTGTTCTGTAACTTCGTATGGATGCTCTCCCTCGCCACTCATTCATCCCCAACTCCAACACCATAAACATGGCTTTGTTGTATCCCTTCACCTGAAAAGCGGAGAATCAACATCCACATTCACACTCATACGCACACAAACACGTTCCAATCCTGTACAATGAAGTTGTGAAAATCCATTCTCGGTTTCTCCTCTTCGAAGACATGGAGCAGCGCGAGCCATCTGATTTTCCATAGCCTTCAACGTTTGACACCACCATTCGTCGGAGCGGGGAGAAGATCATCAACCGAGTAGAAGGTGGTGGCGCGGGGTCGGTTTGAAGAAGTTGTAGTGCACGTGCAGCGGAGGCAGAACCCTCCTCGGGGTTGCCGCTCTCGAACGCGGAGAAGAGGGAAAGGGATTGCCCCCTTTGCAAACGAAGAAGAGAAGGAGGGAGGTAGAGGAGCGAGGGCTTGGCGCGGAAACTGGCAGGATCTGTGGCGGCCATCGGCGCACTGGCGGCGACCGGTCTTGGCGGAGGTGGTGGCGCATGTGTAGAGGAAGCAAACCCCTCCCTGGGTCATCGTCTCCGAAGCGAGAAGAGAGGGAGGGCGAAGGGGTTGCGGCCAACAGTGGCCACGGTGGGGCGAGGTCTCGCCGACGGCGTCGAGACGAGGTGTCGCCAATGTCGCGGTGGTCGGTTCCGGCTGAAGAGGTGGTGAGCCTGCGGAGAGAGTAAGAGACCTTGGGTCTCTGGAGAATGTGTGAGCTGAGGGAGTGAGCTTACGGGAGAGTGTTGGATCTGAGTGGGTGAGGAATGGAAGGGGAATGCTGAACCCCTAGGGGATTCTAGGTCAGAAAAGCCACCCTGGGCCAGGGCTGGGTCAAGCCCAAGAAGAAAAACTCCTTTCTCCTTCGCGCAGCCCCCGTTTTTTACCCGCACACCCCCATACGTTCTCTTGGCCTAGGCTCAGGCCCATCCTGTTCCTAAAACATAATGACAAAAAAACTAAAATTCGTTTTCTTGCCTGTACCCCCTATTCTCACTTCCTCACCCCCTATTTTCATTTCCTCACCCCTTTTTTCTCACTTCCTCACCCCCTTTCAGTTTGTGTTTAGGCCCAATCTGTTTATAAAAGGAAAAATAATTTAGACACCCCATTTTCTCATTTGGGCACCCCCACTATTTGTTTTATTTTTATTACTTATTTATTTATTTGCTTTTCTTTATTTATTTTATTTTGTTCCCTTATTTACAAAAATATTTTAAAGGTTTAGGCACATGTGTGATCGCACGCATCGTCCTTGTGCTAAAACCTTTTTTTCTTCTTTTCTAAAAAATTAAAAATAAAATATAATAAAATATTTTAAAGGTTTAGGCACATGTGTGATCGCACGCATCGTCCTTGTGCTAAAACCTTTTCTTCTTCTTTTCTAAAAAAATAAAAATAAAATATAATAAAATATTTTAAAGGTTTAGGCACATGTGTGATCGCACGCATCGTCCTTGTGCTAAAACCTTTTCTTCTTCTCTTCTAAAAAAAATAATAAAAATGTTTTTAAGGTTTAAGCACATGCGTGATCGCACACATCGTCCTTGTGCTAAAAACCTTTTATCTTTCTTTTATAAAAAAAATACCAATAAATATTTTAAAGATTAAGCACATGTGTGATCGCTCGCATCGTCCTTGTGCTAAAAACCTTTTTGCTTTCTTTTATAAAAATATACCAAAAATAAAAACCTTCAAAAACTAAAAACGTCCATTTTGAATAAACAATCTTTCAGCCATAAAAACATCTGCATTTTCAAACAACAAACAATTTTTCTGCCAGAACTACGTGATCCTTGATTCTCCATCAAGAGTGGAGATACGTAGGAGCAAGGCTAGTCCTTGTCAGGTTCACTTCCCAAAAATCCAAAATCATTTCAAAACAAATTTTCAAACAATTTCCAAATAAACTTTCTGAAACAGCTCCAAAAGAACTACGTAACCCTGATTTCTCATTCTGAATGAGAATATGTAGGAGCAAGGTTCATCCTTGTCGGGCCCAAAAAATTAAAAAATATATTTTGTTTATTTAGAGTTTTATTTTAGGGGATAGTTAAACATTTTGAAAACCACATCATATTCGCGTATTTAGTTAAAGGTACTGTCTTCGGGCAGGCGTTGTAGGGTGCTAATACCTTCCCTACACGTAACCGACTCCCGAACCTAGAATCTCGTTTTCGTGGACCGTGTCTTATTATTTTATGGTTTTTCCGTAGTTTTCCATAATAAACTATGGTGGCGACTCCAAATCTCTTTTTCAAACCCGTTTCTTTTTTTGGATCGTCGTCCCGTCGCGATTCTCAGAGAGTCAAGCCATTTAATTAGATATGCGAATTCGATGTGGTTTTTCTTTATGTTGTCCTTTCCTTTTCTTTATCTATGTTTGATATTTATAATAATTGCATGTGAGTTGTTTTGCTTGTTCTTTGAAAAAATTGTTGTATGTTGAACCCCAGGGTAGAAACCATGTTTATATCTGCCTGGGAATTTTTCTGGTTGTTTTGCAGGTGGGGGTTTGGCTATGCATTGCATTCTCCCTTCACACACACACATTATGCATATCATGAGTGGGACCCTATACCCGGGTCTGAGTGTAACTTAGAAATAGAGGGGTTGTGTAGCGGTGCCATTTGGGACATACTTCCTGTTTGGCTATCGTGAGAACCCCAGCTAGAGTTTGTTCTCTTCATTTGTGTTTTCACATCTAGTTGATTACTCGACTGTTGTGGAGATGTTGTGAAGGGGGCCATAGCTCTAGTGACCATTGATATTTAGGCTCAGGGAACCATCCTTGTGACATTGCATATACTTGACCTTGAATCTTTAGCGTTGAACCTTATCTAGGGCACAAAGGGAGATGTATGCAGCCTTATAATCCTTATTGTTGCTTAATAAAATCAAGCACCTTGTACATATCTTTATACCTTTTTTATACACCTTTTTCTTTTCTTTCTTTCTTTTTCTCATACATTTTTACGGTCTTGTCACTGGTTCTAGTCAGGAAATTATAAATTTGTGACTAAGCCTTTGAGATAAAATGGAAATTAACATGAGATCTGAAGTCAAGGGGGGTTCAAGTTCAGACATTTTAAAGGAAATGATAGCCATTGAAGTAAAGAAGGGTAATATGGATGGTCTGAGAGAACTCCTGAAGAAAAAAAAGATAATCCTGAAAGATGCATGCAAGAAGGAATATGAAAATTTGTTGAGCCTGTCAAAATGGAAGAATTCGGGCAAATCTTAGATACACCTCCCGAGGGAAAAACTCTATGCAACTATCTTGGGTAGTATACCCATGTCTTGCAGCGAGCGAGAATTATAAAAGTACCCCTATGAAGTTGGAGAGTGAATTCACACTTAAGGGTAAAGCAAAGGGCCTTTGTCAAGGATACTTAGAATGGTACTTGCATCGAAAAGTGGGAAACATTTACGAATGTACTTGCTCTGATCCCCTATGGTGTCATGCCCTTTCCTAATACCAAGGATTTCGTCGACTAAGCTGCCATGAATGCATTTGTGGGGTATAAAATTCCCTCTGAGAATCCAATCACCATTGTCCTAGCTGAAGTTTATAGGACTCTTACTCACTGTTATGAGCTAAAGGGCAGGAAGATGTTATGTTGCTTACCTGTGTTGTATATATGCTTCATTTCTCGCATGAGTAAGGGAGCCTTGAATGCCACATGTCCTTTGAGCGAGTTACTATAGTGTAAGCCAAAGCTGAAAAGGGCAAATGAATGAGTGCAACTTTGTGCAAGCTTAGAGAAGGAAAAGTTTTTAAAGGGCATGTTTTCTTGGCAGCAAAGATCGTGTATCATACACCATTGCAGGAGTTATCCTGATGTCTCCCTCATGGGTATCTAGTGTTGTGTATTGATTACATTTGTGTGTCAAAAAAAAACCTTTTGGGTATCCTGCGAGATGATCACCAACGCCTGCATCCCTTGCCACATCGTAGATCTTCAAAGGAAGGAACCATTATTGGAATGCTCCATCAAGTTAGAGATGCTTGGAGTAATGATGTTTCGTTCGATGGGAGATCCAAGATCATGGAGTTTTGATGAAAGATTCCCTTAGCCAATGGATCACAGAGAGGGTTAAGACAGTCAAATTTTCATTCAATGCAATTTCTCCAGACCCAAATTGTGAAGAGCAATTTCACACTGCTGAGCAGCGTGTGAAAGCAGCAGTGGGAAAACTGGAATAAGGAATGTTGACATCAAGCTAAAACAGAGACATAAAGAATTGATAATTCAGATGAAGAAGCATATTGTTGAGCAAGGGGCATTGAAAGAGAAGTCTCTCATAACTAGCTTCCCTCGCCAATGAAGCCATTGAAGGTCTTCTAAAGTTATTAGCTGATGTTGAGTCTGCAAAGCCGATCTCTAACCCGCCTAAGGGGATTGAAAATTTCCTCAGTTATTGCAAGAATCTGATGGATGAGGCCCGAGTCAGTTGACCAAGACTTCCTATGACTCACTTTTTCGGAACTTCTGAATGATGAGCCACCCTATTGACTCTATTTCGTGTTAATTTCCAAACTATGCCGGGGCAATGTTTTCACAGCTTTATAATTTCCGACTAGAGTATTTGAACTACATTGCCTCTTCTTTTTCTTTTCATTTTCATTATTTTTTTAATTTGTTTCATCTAAAAAAAACTTAAAAATATGGCTAAACATCCAAGATACCCTAAAGGACTCAAACCAGTTATCAAATCTTGGAGAACCAAGGAGAAGTTCAAGAAGGAATGAAAGTTAATATCCAACAATTGAATGAGCAGATGAGGTGAAGCCTATTTTGAATGCCTTACAAAAAGCCTAGTAGATTTGCACACATCACGAGCGCAACAAAGAGTTCCAGAAGCACAAACTTTCCCTCCTTATGGTCTCCCCTAGAATTACACTTCAACCTTAGAAGTGGACTCAGGACAAGTTTGTTAGCAAATTGATGAAGATGAAGTTTTGATGATGTCCAACTCAAGTCAAGAACAAACAAGACTCATGAAGAATGATCTTTGAAGACTTGTAATCTTTTGTAATAATTGTATGAACATAGGAAAATTAGTAGTTTTATGTATGCATTCAAAAGTGATGTAAAAATAAGCCATAAGCAAAATTCTGTGCAGTGCTAATCGATTAACAAGAGGTGCTAATCGATTAGCGTTAATCGATTAACAAGGGCTGTTAATCGATTGTTCCAGTGCGCCATGAAGAAGCCCAGCAGTGCAGTGCTAATCGATTAACAGAAGGTGTTAATCGATTAGCGTTAATCGATTAACAAGGGCTGTTAATCGATTAACAAGGTGAACGTTTGAAAAACTAGCCGTTTTTAGAGCCGTTGAAGTATCCGTTGGGTTGTTAATCGATTAACCACTGTAGCTAATCGATTAACACAGTCAGAAAGTCTAAAAGCGAAAATGGAGGAGCCTTTGGATGAGTCTATAAATAGACTCTCATTTTCTCTCAACTCCAACTCTTCCCTTGTGCTCAAATACTCTGAAACTCTTGAGAATTGTGTACTCTTGCTCAGCTAAGGAAACTCTGTCTGTAGAGTTGGTGAAATACTGCTACGGTGATAGAGGAATAGCTGGTTCATCCTTGGTGCATCTAAGGAAGTGTTTGGAAGAGGAATTCATCCTTCGTGAAGTATTCGGAGGAAGTGTTTCATCCTTTGTGAAGATTCAAAGGAGGTGGTGTTTCATCTCTTGTGGCTTCAAGAGAGGTGTTTTCTAAACTTTTACAAATTGTATCTGTGTGATTGTAGTTTGTAATAGTTTTGTGATTAGTGAAGTGTTTATCTTATTTTTGAGATAAGCGACTGGACGTAGGATTGGTAAGATCCGAACCAGGATAAAATCAACTGTGCAAATTTCTCTCAACCTTACTCTATTTTATAGTCTTTATTATTTGCTAAGTAAGTTTAATTGAGTAGAAATTTTTAAGGCACACGATTTTAGTAAGAACCAATTCACCCCCCCTCTTGGTTTGTTATCCCACGCTAACCATTCCGCTGCAGCCGCTCTGACAATTGGTATCAGAGCTTGCTTTGATAGTCATTCAAATGGCGGGATCACATCAAACCTTTGCAGAGGGTGCTTCTATCAATAGACCACCACTATTCACAGGTGAAAATTACGCATTCTGGAAGGTAAGAATGCAAATTTTTATGGAATCTATTGATATAGATATTTGGGATGCTGTTGTATCTGGTCCTTTTGTTCCAATTAACAATATGCAGGAACCAAATCCCCGTGACCAATGGACTGCTGAAGATAAGAGAAAATTTGGTAATGATGTAAAAGCTCGTAATATTATTTCATCTGCTTTAACTGTTGATGAGTTTTACAGGATTTCTATTTGTAAAACTGCACAAGAAATGTGGGAAGTACTTAGAGTAACCCACGAAGGTACAGATGATGTTAAGAGAGCAAGAAAGAATACATTAATCCAGGAATACGAAATGTTCAGGATGAAGCAAGGGGAAACAATAGTAGATGTTCAGAAACGCTTCACCAACATCGTAAATCATCTTATTGGATTAGGTAAGTCTTTCGATACTGATGAGCTTAACATTAAAATTTTGAAATCTTTAGACATGTCTTGGCAACCAAAAGTGACTGCAATTTCTGAGTCACAAAATCTCAACACGATGACAATGGCTGCATTATTTGGAAAGTTGAGAGAGCATGAACTTGATCTTGGAAGACTTGATGAAGAAGAAGCAAAAGCCAAAAACAACAAGAAGAGTTTGGCATTAAAGTCGGAGGTTGAAAGAAACAAAGGTAAATCAGAAGATGAAGACTCAGACGAAGAAGAAAATTTAAGTCTCATGATCAAAAGGTTAAACAGGTTCATGAAGTCTAAAGGTAAAGGAAGATTTAGATACGAAAAGAAAGATAATCAAGCATCTTCCTCAAATTACCGATGTTACGGTTGTGGAGAAAAGGGGCATCTAAAAGCAGACTGCCCAAATCAAAAGAAGGGTGAAGAAAAGAAGGAGAAAAGATTCTTCAAGAAAAAGAAGGCCTACATTGCCTGGGAAGACGACAATGAGACCATTTCAGATTCAAGCGACTCAGATGAAGAAGCAAATATCTGTTTGATGGCAGATGATGATAACGTCAGCCAAGTAAGTAGTTCACACTATTCTGATAATGATAGTCATATGGATGAAGATGAACTGCATGATACTTATGCTGCTTTATTAGTAGAATCTGAAAAATTAGATATAGCTCATAAGAAATTGAAAAAGGACTTCAAAAAGTTAAAATTGAATTTTGAAAATATTCTTGAAGAAAATGAAAAATTGAAAATTACTTCTGAAAACTTCTCTAAAATAAATGATAATTTGAAAACTGAATTTACAAATTTATCTGAAGAAAACAGAAGTTTGAAAAATAAATTTTTATATCAAGCGGAAGAAATTAGAAATTTAAAAAATAAGGTTTTATATTATGAAAAAGAAAAATATGTTACTAAAAATGAATGTGAATCTTGCATAAAATTCAAATATTTTTCTGAAAATACAACCACTGGAGAATGTAGTAAAACTAATGAAAATAAGGTTGTTAAAAATAAGTATGTTCCTAAAACTAAACATAATCATAGAACCCGTAGAACTTAGGTACAAAAAGGAACTACTTATAGGAACACAAATGTTGCATCATGCTTTTATTGTATGAAAAAGGGTCATACATCTAATAAATGTAAAATTAAGCATTATGGTGTTCCAAGTGGAAGATATGCTTGGGTTGCAAAATGATTTTAATCTTTTTAAATCTAACCCAAAGGACCCATACAAAGTAGTTGGGTACCCAAATAGCTTGTTCTTTTTATGTTGTAGGAATTATCAAAACCAAGGAAGTATATGTGGTGTCTTGACAGTGGATGTTCAAAACACATGACCGGAGATAAAAAGAAATTTACAAGCTTCCGGAAAAAGGAACGAGGCTTTGTCACCTATGGTGATAACAACAAAGGAAAAATCCTTGGAATTGGAGATATTGGAAGTGAAGATACCTTGATGATCAAAGACGTGCTATATGTGGAAGGATTAAAGCATAACTTAATTAGCATTAGTCAATTATGTGATAAAGGATTCAAGGTAACCTTCGAACAAAATTCTTGCACTATTTATAAAGATGATTTTTCTGAAATTGCTTTGAAAGGAATTAGGCATAACAATATTTATTTGATTGATTTAGAAAATGCATCAAATAGGAATATTTCATGTTTAGTAGTAAAAGAAGAAAATCCATGGTTATGGCATAAAAGAGCTGCACATATTCATATGCAACAATTGAATAAACTCATTTCTAAAGACTTAGTAATTGGTCTACCAAAACTAAAATTTGTGAAAAATAAATTGTGTGATGCATGTCAAAAGGGAAAACAAGTGAAATCATCTTTCCATTCGAAAAATGTTGTTTCTAGTTTAAAACCCTTAGAACTTTTGCACATGGATTTATTTGGTCCCTCTAGGATAAAAAGTTTTGGAGGAAATTATTATGCTTTAGTTATTGTGGATGATTATTCAAGATATACTTGGACTTTCTTTCTTTTTCTTAAAAGTGAAGCTTTCAAAGAATTTAAAAAATTTGCAAATTTAGTTCAAAATGAAAAGGACTTGAAAATAAAGGCTATTAGAAGTGACCATGGAGGTGAATTTCAAAATGAATCTTTTGAAACTTTTTGTGAAGAATATGGCATTTCTCATAATTTTTCTGCACCTAGAACTCCTCAACAAAATGGAGTTGTAGAAAGAAAGAATAGATCCTTAGAGGAACTTGCTAGAACTATGTTAAATGAATATAGTGTTCCTAAACAATTTTGGGCTGATGCTGTCAGTACTGCATGTTATGTATTAAATAGAATGCTTATTAGGCCAATTTTGAAATGTACTCCTTATGAACTTTTTAAAGGTAGAAAACCAAATGTTTCACATTTAAGAATTTTTGGATGCAAATGTTTTGTCTTAAATAATGGAAAACAAAATTTAGGAAAATTTGATTCCAAATCCGATGAAGCTATTTTTCTAGGATATTCTCTAACTAGTAAAGCTTATAGAGTTTTTAATCGGAAAACACTTGAAATAGAAGAATCTGTGCATGTTGTCTTTGATGAAATTGTGGACCTTGAGGTAAAACCTCTTGAGTCAGATGAATCAGATGCAGGTGAAAATGAAGACTTGCAAAAGACAACCAATGAAGAGAAAATGAATAATCCTCAAGATGATGAAGATCTAAACAAAATATGGCAACAACCTAGAGGATTATCATTGGACAACATCATTGGCGACATATCAAAAGGGGTAAACACTAGAAGAAATTTAGTTAATTTTTGTATGAATGTAGCTTTTATGTCGCAGATTGAACCTAAGAACATTAAGGAAGCTCTTCAAGATGAACAATGGTGTATAGCAATGCAAGAAGAACTCAACCAGTTTGAAAGAAATCAAGTTTGGGAATTGATTCCTAGAGAAGATACTCATCAAGTAATTGGAACAAAATGGGTATTTAGAAACAAACTGGATGAAGATGGAAACATCACCAAGAATAAAGCTAGGCTTGTGGCTCAAGGATATAGTCAAGAAGAAGGTATAGATTATGATGAGACATATGCTCCAGTTGCCAGGTTAGAGGCAATACGCCTACTTCTTGCTTATGCATCTATAATGAAATTTAAATTATTTCAAATGGATGTTAAAAGTTCATTTCTAAATGGTTTTATAAAAGAAGATGTGTATGTTGAACAACCACCCGGTTTTGAAGATTTTAAATTTCCAAATCACATCTATAAATTAAAGAAAGCACTTTATGGTTTAAAACAAGCACCTAGATCTTGGTATGAAAGACTTAGCAATTTTCTTTTAGAAAATGACTTTAATAGAGGAAAAGTTGATTCCACTTTGTTTATTAAAAGAGTTGGAAAACATATTTTGATTATTCAAGTATATGTTGATGATATTATTTTTGGATCAACTAATAAATCTCTTTGTGAGGAATTTGCTAAGACTATGCAGGGTGAATTTGAAATGTCTATGATGGGAGAATTAACATTCTTCCTTGGTCTTCAAATTAAGCAAACGAAAGAAGGTACGTTCATTTCTCAAACTAAGTATTGTAGAGAAATTCTTAAGAAGTTTGAAATGGACAAAGCAAAGGAAGCATCTACACCTATGGGAACCTCATGCTATCTTGACAAAGATGAGTCAGGTAAAGAGGTAAATCAAACCAAATATAGATGTATGATAGGTTCTTTGTTATATCTCACTGCTAGTAGACCAGATATTATGCAAAGTGTCTGTGTGTGTGCTAGGTATCAATCTAGTCCTAGAGAATCTCACCTTACTGCAGTTAAAAGAATATTGAAATATCTTAAGGGAACTGCATCCTTTGGTTTATGGTATCCATCTGGAACGGAACCTAGTCTTGTAGGATTTTCAGATGCTGATTATGGAGGTTGTAAGATAGATAGAAAAAGCACTAGTGGAACATGTCATCTTCTAGGTAGCTCCTTAGTTTCTTGGCATTCTAAGAAACAAGCCTGTGTAGCCTTATCTATCACTGAGGCTGAATATATTGCTGCGGGAAATTGCTGTGCACAAATCTTATGGATGAAACAGCAATTAGAAGATTATGACATTCACTTAGATCATATACCACTTAAGTGTGACAATACAAGTGCAATAAACCTTACAAAGAATCCCATAATGCACTCTAGAACCAAGCACATTGAGATTAGGCATCACTTTCTTAGAGATCATGTGCAAAAAGGAGATTGTGAAATAGAGTATATTGATACCCAACACCAATTAGCTGATATTTTCACCAAAGCATTGCCTAAAGATAGATTCTATGAGCTTAGAAGAGACCTAGGGATATTAAAAACATGTTAAAAATTGAAAAGCAGAACAATTTGCTGATTTTCGGAAATCAGCGTCTGTTAATCGATTAACACGTCCTGTTAATCGATTAACGTTAATCGATTAACACACCCTGTTAATCGATTAACAACGGTAACCTGCAGTAAATTCTGCAGAATCTAGCCGTTATAAACGGCTATAAACGGTAACTTTTTGAATTTGAACGTTGGGGGGTCATTTTTTTTTTTTTGCCTATTTAAACCCATACCATCCCTCATTTTTACCCACTCACCTTACCCATCCCTCTACAACTCAAAATCACTTCATTTCTTCTCTCAAAATTCAAATCTCTTGCTCTCATGGCTGAACCATCAAGAAGAAGAAGAAGAAGAAGCTATGGATCGGAAAGCACACCTATTGCACGTGGTCCGAACATTCAAGGGTGGATTTCCGATGATGGAAAGCATGAAGAATATCTACAAATGTGGAAAGAACGCAAGATTCTTCGTCAAAAATTTGTAGATCTCAATTGGTTTACCACACATCAATTTCAATTTTCTCAGCAATTGATTGAGCAAGGTGTCCAGCATCTCCTGCAACTACAAGGGGATTACTATCCAGATTTGGTAAGAGTATTCTACTACAATCTAAAATCCCAAAATGGTATTATTTACACTCGTGTAAAAGGGATAGATATCATTCTGGATAATGACATTTGGACCAATGTTGCTCATCTTCCCATCTTAGAAAATACCATGCATGTGCCAAATGACTTTGGTGATTTTAACAAAATTTTGGCATATCGTTCTTTCATGCGCAACCCTCAACAACCTCTACCAAATAGGCGATATCTTCTTGTAGGAAATCTTAGAATGGAGGAAAGGGTTCTTCATTATCTTATTGTATGGTTGTTGTGTCCAAGAGGCTCAAACCTAGCCCAATGCTTTGAAATTGATCTCATGATCATGTCTGCCATTACTCAAAATATCAAAATCAATTGGGTGGATCTTATCTCCGACACTATTGTCCGGGCAAAGAGGTATGATAGAAGTCATCTTCCATATCCCCTCCTTATTTCCTTAATATGTGTGTATAAAGGAGTTGATGTCACCGGAGAGAAACATCTATCCGTCTTAAGAAGTCATGAAATTGAGGAATCAGCTTTGCATCAAATGGGATTTATACGCCAAGGAAATATGTTTGTCCGTGCTGAAGATGATATTGCACCAGAAGATGATGCATCAGCTGAAGAAGATGAAGATATACCTATGCCTCATCCAACCAATGTTGCTGGACCATCCCATCCTCCCCAAGAATATAGTCTAGAGAGTATATCTAGACAAATTGCAGATATGGCTTCTATGCAGCAATCACGGATGGATGATATGATGGCTTATCATGCTCTTAGATATGATGCAATTGATAATCATCTTAAGGAGATTGATGAAAAACTGGCAAAACTCTATGTACCCGATAGCGATGATGAGCCCTAGGAAATTTATGTTTCTATGCTTTTATTAGTGTGTGCCCTTTATATTTCCTTGTATGCTTGCTTCTTAATATTCAATAAAATGTATGTTGTCTTTTCTTATTCTTTCTATGCATACATGCTTTTATTAAGGGGGAGTATAATTTCTAATCAAATTAGGGGGAGCACTTATTCATCACTTTTTAATAATGATCAAAAAGGGGGAGAAATATTTAAAGCCTTAAACTTATTTCTAAGTACCCTAACAATTATTTCTTCCTTAAGTTGTGTTTCAAATACAGATTATTACCAAAAGCTTTAAATCAAGAAAGTTTTGATCATCATCAAAAAGGGGGAGATTGTTAGCAAATTGATGAAGATGAAGTTTTGATGATGTCCAACTCAAGTCAAGAACAAACAAGACTCATGAAGAATGATCTTTGAAGACTTGTAATCTTTTGTAATAATTGTATGAACATAGGAAAATTAGTAGTTTTATGTATGCATTCAAAAGTGATGTAAAAATAAGCCATAAGCAAAATTCTGTGCAGTGCTAATCGATTAACAAGAGGTGCTAATCGATTAGCGTTAATCGATTAACAAGGGCTGTTAATCGATTGTTCCAGTGCGCCATGAAGAAGCCCAGCAGTGCAGTGCTAATCGATTAACAGAAGGTGTTAATCGATTAGCGTTAATCGATTAACAAGGGCTGTTAATCGATTAACAAGGTGAACGTTTGAAAAACTAGCCGTTTTTAGAGCCGTTGAAGTATCCGTTGGGTTGTTAATCGATTAACCACTGTAGCTAATCGATTAACACAGTCAGAAAGTCTAAAAGCGAAAATGGAGGAGCCTTTGGATGAGTCTATAAATAGACTCTCATTTTCTCTCAACTCCAACTCTTCCCTTGTGCTCAAATACTCTGAAACTCTTGAGAATTGTGTACTCTTGCTCAGCTAAGGAAACTCTGTCTGTAGAGTTGGTGAAATACTGCTACGGTGATAGAGGAATAGCTGGTTCATCCTTGGTGCATCTAAGGAAGTGTTTGGAAGAGGAATTCATCCTTCGTGAAGTATTCGGAGGAAGTGTTTCATCCTTTGTGAAGATTCAAAGGAGGTGGTGTTTCATCTCTTGTGGCTTCAAGAGAGGTGTTTTCTAAACTTTTACAAATTGTATCTGTGTGATTGTAGTTTGTAATAGTTTTGTGATTAGTGAAGTGTTTATCTTATTTTTGAGATAAGCGACTGGACGTAGGATTGGTAAGATCCGAACCAGGATAAAATCAACTGTGCAAATTTCTCTCAACCTTACTCTATTTTATAGTCTTTATTATTTGCTAAGTAAGTTTAATTGAGTAGAAATTTTTAAGGCACACGATTTTAGTAAGAACCAATTCACCCCCCCTCTTGGTTTGTTATCCCACGCTAACCATTCCGCTGCAGCCGCTCTGACAAAGTTTGCATTCAAAAGACCAAAATAATACAGTGAAGGAGGCAACAAGCTTAGGGCAACCACTTTCATGGTCCCTACAGAAATGATTCAGCCGAGTGTAGTGAGCAAGACAATGACAAAGCAACCCGAGTTGAAATCTTCTCCTCATGTTGTTACGCCAATGGATTTTGAGGCTGACAGGCGTAAATTGGAAATGCTGGAAAAGGGCGAGAGTCATAGAAGTTGGAGGAAGCCTTAACATTGAAAATGTTGGAGGGCTATGCTTAGTCCCAAATGTGGTGATACCTCCCAAAGTATAGATGACAAGGAGAGACCACTTGTCTTAAGACTCATCTCATGCCATATGGGAAGAAAATGTTTGTTCATGCATGTGATGAAAAGTTGCTAATTCATTTTTTCCAAGATAGTTTGGTTGGCATGGCACCAAACTGGGGCACTCATCTTGAATCTTCGTGCATCCGGTCTTGGGAGGATCTGGTGGATGCTTTCTTGAGGTAGTACAAGTACAGCCTGGGTGTAGCACCTGCTAGATTGCAATTGCAGAGCGTGGTGAGAGAGTTCAAATCGTTCAAAGAGTATGCCCAAAGGTGGAAAGAGATTGCTGCTCAAGTAGGGTATCCTATGAGTGACAAGGAGATGGTTGTCATGTTCTTAAAAACTCTACAATCACCCTTCTATGAGCATATGGTGAGTAGTGTTTCCTCAAACTTTGCAGACTTGAGGATACTTGGAGAAAGAATTGAAATTAATGTGAGGAAAAATCCCGCACGATCCTACCATGACAGTAAATGTTAACGAGTTCGGGTCTAAGCCTAGGAAGGGAATAGAAGGAAGAGTTTAACCATTTCCCACCGCTCAGATGCCATTGGCCTACCCTCCATCTGAAATAGTTCTAAGAAGAAATTGGAGACCCGACCTAAACTCAACTTCCTACCAAGCCGCTAGGCAAAAATGTTGATCAAGACGAAAGGCACATGAGTTTCACTCCTAACCTTCTGACTTATGCAACATTTCTTCTAAGTCTCCTGCAAAAAAAGGGCTTGGTCTCTACTTGTTACATGAAGCCTTTAAAGCCTCAATACCTCAAGACTCGTGATACATCATATACAAAAGGTGATTACCGTGGAGTGGCTATCGGTCATTCCACCAAAAGCGCTGGTAGTTCAAGCGCAAAGGCAAACTTTGATTCATTCAAGATGGTTAAAGTTTGAAGAAAGTCAACCCAACACTGAGGCAAGGCTTGAGAATGTCTCTACAGACGCCATAAAGGAATGAAGTGGGCTTTAGGACCACATAAGAAAACATAAGTCATTATAGAAGTGAATTTGATGTTGTGAAGTGTCTTGCTACCGGGGAGGTATGTGCATTGATATCGCACTTTCATCCATGACTTTCAATGTGAACATTCACTACAGGGTTTCTCCAAGCAGTGCTAGAAATCGAGTCCTGAAAGGGTATTGCGGAAAAAAAGAAAACGAAATTGAAAAAACAAAAAATGAAGGAAATATTGAGTCACTTGTCTTTCTTGTGAATCGTCAAATTCTTGTTTTTCGAAAATAGAAAAAAGGAAAAATGATGAATAATCAAAAAGAAAATTGGAATGTCAAGTTTTTCTGAGGTCAAGTGTCTAAAAATAACAATTTGATGTTTCCTTTCGAGATGTTTGTGCACGTGTTGCTTGAAAGCCTTCACCCTTCACTTTCTCTAAAATAAAGGATTTTCCCCAACAAACACTGTCACTGCCCTCAGTAACAAAAACCTTTACACTGGGGCAGATTGGCCTGGCCAAAATTTTCCTTGCTTGCGCTAGTTAGGTGATCCCTGAATCCATTGAGACAAACAGAAGAACTTTCAAAAAGAGAATAAGCCCACTAGATTGAAAACCCGAAAGGGCAGTCTAGAAAGGAAAAGAAAGGAAAAAAAAAAGAACTCATGTTGAGGTCATCCAGTCGTGGAGTTAATCTTTTGAAAATAAAGCAATCAGAGTTCAAAATGATGTGTGGCCTTCTTCTTGTCTTTATCTAAAAGAAAAAATATATCCATTGTCACCTCGTTTGAGCCAAAAAACAAATTCTTTTTCAAAAAATTTCCCAAGCAAGGGTTATCGTCAGTAGGAGTCAACTCGGTGTGCAAATAATGAGCACTCAATGATCAAATGAAGGGTTTTTCATCAACCCATACCACAAGAAACGAAAAAAAAAAAAAGAATGTCAAAGTGGTGATAAACAAGGAGAATGAAAAACGAAGTTTGAGAAAAAGTAAAATGTTCAAAAAGTCGAATAGTTGATGCAATGCCAAGATGATAACCCTTGCTAAAAAAAAATCGACAAACATTCATTTGGGCCTTTAACCCTTTCTTTCAATACCTTCTAGCCCTAGCCACATTACAAGCCTAATAAAGTCCACACAGATTGAATAATGTTTGCTCAAATTTTCATAAAGCTTAATTTTGCGATAAGACGAAATGACTTGCAATGTGTCCAAAAAAAATAAAATAAAACAAAAAGAACAAAAAATTTGAAAATGAATGAAAAAAAAAGAGAGAAAAAAGTAATGTCTCAGGAAGAGGGGATCTCCCTGCCAACTAGCCAGAAGCATGCGAAAAAATCAAACCAATTGGGGGCGATCCTTTTAGCTTATCCTTTTCATGCTCACTACCTCTTCCAGGAAAGAACCCATACTCGAAAAAAAAACTGAGGCAGATTTGTGAATCTCACACGAATTCTTCGCCTTGCAACTCATTGACCCATTATCCCAAGACTGGAACAGCTTTGCGGGTCTTACATGAATTTTTCACCTGAACTATCATGGATCCAAACTTAATGCTCATTTTCCCAAACACCAAACTAGGGCAACTTTTACGTATCTCGTGTTTCGCTTTGGCACACACATACTACATCTCCTTTGAGGATTATAGAAGGAATGACGTGCCCGCATGACTCTCTCAGTCTTCTCCAAACCTTTCTAAACATCTCACATTTTCCACTTGTCTACGAATTCAAGCATGTGTGCATTGATGTCGAGAAAGAGAAAGTCAAACATATAATCATATTGGACATTAGACCTCGAGATGTATGACATTCCTCTCTTTCACAAAATATTGAAAATAAGAATAAGTATGATGATTGCAAGAAAGATGACTGACTCAAGCAGAAAAAACAAGCAAAACACAAAACAAAGCAAATGTTTTCCATATGTGTGCATTCATCCATCAAAAAAAATCTTTCAGATCGAAACCCTCTTCATTGATATGAATGGTTGTCGAATCCTTCTTCAAAAATACAAAAAGAATAACATTATGGTTTTCTCTTTCAAGTCATGTTGTTTCATGTTGATCATGTTTTTTCTCTCATTTTGAGGTTTTGACACCCACATCTTTACACTCTGTTCACCGCCTTTAAGTTAGTGTTTCAACATTCTACCATGGTCTTTACACTTTGTTTCTCCTATCCTCATATTAGGACCTTCTCTTTGGAAATGGTCACTGATGTCTTTTCAAAAATCAAATTTTTGTCAAAAATTACAAAAAAAAAAAAGAAAAAAACCATTTCACAAAACTACAAGTTTCAAGAATTTCCAAATCCAAAAGCCCAATTTTCACATTGGCCCCAAGCCCAGTTTTCACACTAGCCCCCAAGCGCAGTTTCCACACTGGCCCCAAAGCCCAGTTTTCACACTAGCCCCAAAGCCCAGTTTTCACACTGGCCCCAAAGCCCAGTTTTCACACTGACCCCAAAGCCCAGTTTTCACGCTGGCCCCCAAGCCCAGTTTCCACACTGGCCCCCAAGCCCAGTTTTCACACTAGCCCACAAAGCCCAGTTTCTACACTAGCCCCCAAAGTCCAGTTTCCACACTGGCCCTAAGCCTAGTTTCCACACTGGCCCCAAAGCCAGTTTCCACACTGGCCCCAAAGCCCAGTTTTCACACTGGCCCCCAAGCCCAATTTCCACACTGGCCCCCAAAGCCCAGTTTTCACACTGGCCCCAAAGCCCAGTTTTCACACTGACCCACAAAGCCGAGTTTCTACACTGGCCCCCAAGCCCAGTCTTCACACTGGCCCCCAAAGCCCAGTTTCCACACTGTCCCCAAGCCCAGTTTCCACACTGGCCCCAAAGCCCAGTTTCCACACTGGCCCCCAAAGCCCAGTTTTTACACTAGCCCCCAAGCCCAGTTTCCACACTGGCCCCCAAAGCCCAGTTTTCACACTGGCCCCCAAGCCCAGTTTCACACTGGCCCACAAAGCCCAGTTTCTACACTGGCCCCCAAAGCTCAGTTCCCATACTGGCCCCCAAGCCCAGTTTCGCCTGGCACCCTAAACTCAAGTTTTTTCTTTTTCTTACGGCCCTCTGCTTGGCAATGGGCGAATTTAAGTTTTCTTCTGCGATATTGGCCCTCTACAAGGCAATGGTCAAATCCAGGTTGTTCTTCTGCAATATTGGCCCTCTACAAGGCAATGGTCAAATCCAGGTTGTTGTTCTGCGATATTGGCCCTCTGCAAGGCAATGGTCAAGTCCATATTTTAGTTTTTCTAACGACCCTCTGCTCGGCAATGGTCGAATTCAGCTTGTTATTCTATGTGTTGACCCTCTGCTAGGCCATGGTCAAATCCAAATTTTCGTTTTATAATGTTGACCCTCTGCTCGGCAATGGTCGAATTCAGCTTGTTATTCTGTGTTGGTCCCCTGTTAAGCAATGGTCAATTCCAATTTGTTGTTCTACGATATCGACCCTCTGCTAGGCAATGGTCGAATCCAAATTTTAGTTTTGTGTTGTTGACCCTCTGCTAGGCAATGGTCGAACCCAGTTTTCTTCTATGTTTTGACCCTCTGCTAGGCAATGGTCGAATCCAGTTTTCGTTTTTCGTTACTAACCCTCTGCTCGGCAATGGTCAAATTCAGCTTGCTGTTCTGTGCAACCGACCCTCTGCTAGGCATTGGTCGAATCCAGTTTTCGCTGTTGTATTATCAGCCCTCTGCTAAGCAATGGTCGAGTCTAGATTTTCGTTTTGTGCTACCGGTCCTCTGCTAGGCAATGACCAAATTTCAGTTTGTTGTTCTGCGATATCGGCCCTCTGCTAGACAATGGTCGAATCCAGGTTTTCGTTTTATGTTGTTGGCCCTCTGCTCGACAATGGTCAAATCCAGGTTCCTTTTGGTAAATCGACCCTCTACTACGCAATGGTCGAACCCTCTGTGTTGCATCAAGACACTTTTCTTTGAATTCAATTATCGTATCTGCTTGGATAAGTTTTTTTATTCTTCCATCTTTCTCTTTTGGAAATCCAGACGAAATTAGTGTTTCTTTCTTTACTTAGCTTCTACTCCGATAATACGAAAATATCAACTTTTCATATTATCCAGTAATATCCAATTCCCTTCACCACATTATCCATCACCATCCTTTTCCATCCCATTCTCAAATAAGCCAAACCAAAATTTTGTTTTTGAAGCCATATCACCATTGAGATGGTATCTGGAATGGTATTTGTTTCGTTGCATTTGGCTGTGTTCTGTAACTTCGTATGGATGCTCTCCCTCGCCACTCATTCATCCCCAACTCCAACACCATAAACATGCCTTTGATGTATCCCTTCACCTGAAAAGCGGAGAATCAACATCCACATTCACACTCATACGCACACAAACACGTTCCAATCCTATACAATGAAGTTGTGAAAATCCATTCTCGGTTTCTCCTCTTCGAAGACATGGAGCAGCGCGAGCCTTCTGATTTTCCATAGCCTTCAACGTTTGACACCACCATTCGTCGGAGCGGGGAGAAGATCATCAACCGAGTAGAAGGTGGTGGCGCGGGGTCGGTTTGAAGAAGTTGTGGTGCACGTGCAGCGGAGGCAGAACCCTCCTCGGGGTTGCCCCTCTCGAACGCGGAGAAGAGGGAAAGGGATTGCCCCCTTTGCAAACGAAGAAGAGAAGGAGGGAGGTAGAGGAGCGAGGGCTTGGCGCGGAAACTGGCAGGATCTGTGGCGGCCATCGGCGCACTGGCGGCGGCCGGTCTTGGCAGAGGTAGTGGCGCATGTGTAGAGGAAGCAAACCCCTCCCTGGGTCATCGTCTCCGAAGCGAGAAGAGAGGGAGGGCGAAGGCGTTGCGGCCAACAATGGCAACGGTGGGGCGAGGTCTCGCCGACGGCGTCGAGACGAGGTGTCGCCAGTGTCGCGGTGGTCGGTTCCGGCTGAAGAGGTGGTGAGCCTGCGGAGAGAGTAAGAGACCTTGGGTCTCTGGAGAGTGTGTGAGCTGAGGGAGTGAGCTTACGGGAGAGTGTTGGATCTGATTTGGTGAGGAATGAAAGGGGAATGTTGAACCCCTAGGGGATTCTAGGTCAGAAAAGCCACCCCGGGCCAGTGCTGGGTCAAGCCCAAGAAGAAAAACTCCTTTCTCCTTCGCGCAGCCCCCGTTTTTCACCCGCACACCCCCATACGTTCTCTTGGCCTGGGCTCAGGCCCATCCTGTTCTTAAAAAATACTGATAAAAAAATAAAATTCCTTTTCTTGCCTGTACCCTCTATTCTCACTTCCTCACCCCCTATTCTCATTTCCTCACCCCCTTTTTCTCACTTCCTCACCCCCTTTCAGTTTGTGTTTAGGCCCAATCTGTTTATAAAGGGAAAAATAATTTAGACACCCCATTTTCTCATTTGGGCACCCCTACTATTTGTTTTATTTTTATTACTTATTTATTTATTTTCTTTTCTTTATTTATTTTATTTTGTTCCCTTATTTACAAAAATATTTTAAAGGTTTAGGCACATGTGTGATCGCACGCATCGTCCTTGTGCTAAAACCTTTTCTTCTTCTTTTCTAAAAAAATAAAAATAAAATATAATAAAATATTTTAAAGGTTTAGGCACATGTGTGATCGCACGCATCGTCCTTGTGCTAAAACCTTTTCTTCTTCTCTTCTAAAAAAATAATAAAAATGTTTTTAAGGTTTAAGCACATGTGTGATCGCACGCATCGTCCTTGTGTTAAAAACCTTTTATCTTTCTTTTATAAAAAAAAATACCAAAAAATATTTTAAAGGTTAAGCACATGTGTGATCGCTCGCATCGTCCTTGTGCTAAAAACCTTTTCGCTTTCTTTTATAAAAATATACCAAAAATAAAAACCTTCAAAAACTAAAAACGTCCATTTTGAATAAACAATCTTTCAGCCATAAAAACATCTACATTTTCAAACAACAAAGAATTTCTCTTCCAGAACTACGTGATTCTTGATTCTCCATCAAGAGTGGAGATACGTAGGAGCAAGGCTAGTCTTTGTCAGGTTCACTTCCCAAAAATCCAAAATCATTTCAAAACAAATTTTCAAACAATTTCCAAACAAACTTTCTCAAACAGCTCCAAAAGAACTACGTAACCCTGATTTCTCATTCTGAATGAGAATACGTAGGAGCAAGGTCCATCCTTGTCGGGCCCAAAAAATTAAAAAATATATTTTGTTTATTTAGAGTTTTATTTTAGGGGATAGTTAAACATTTTGAAAACCACATCATATTCGCGTATTTAGTTAAAGGTACTGCCTTCGGGCAGGCGTTGTAGGGTGCTAATACCTTCCCTGCACGTAACCGACTCCCGAACCCAGAATCTGGTTTTCGTGGGCCGTGTCTTATTATTTTATGGTTTTTCCGTAGTTTTCCATAATAAACTATGGTGGCGACTCCAAATCTCTTTTTCAAACCCGTTTCTTTTTTTGGATTATCGTCCCGTCGCGATTTCCGGTTGCGACACACATGTTAGGCACAACTTTGGTAAATCAAACTTCTTTATGTACAAAACACAATCATTAGGACAAACATGTATCTTTTGGTAGTCTAGATCCATTGAACATAAAATTTCTTCACCTCAAAATTACGGATAGCTAGAGTGTTATTTTCTAGAAGCATCTCCTTCAGCAACTCCAACAACTCTATGAAACTTTTATCAGTCCATCCATTCCTTGCTTTTAAACTAAACAATTTTAAAGTTGTAGACATATGTGTAAAATTGGAGCATCTTGGATACAACTCTTGCTCTGAATCATTCTTAAGAGAATCATACAAATTAGTTCTTCCAAAATTTTATTCACCAACATCACGTATCATGTCCTCTAAATGATCACTCAATCATTCTTCCATGTAATTTGTTCCTCGTAACGTGGTAGACTTGTTTAGTACTTCTCCATGTTAAGTCCAAACTATATAAGTTCTCATTATACCAAACATGAATAAATGGTCACACATATTGTCTAAGTCTTGAAGTATTTGATTAAGACAGTGAACACAAGAGAGAAAGAAGATACAGTTTGAACTTGGCGATTGGGTGTGGGTTCACTTTAAGAAGGAAATGTTTTCTTCCAAAAGGAAATCCAAACTCCTACATAGAGGAGATGGTCCATTTAAAGTTCTTATGAAAATTAATGATAAGGTCGTTACTTTACCTAAAGATTATAGTGTGAGTTCTGGTTTCACTATCAATGACATGCCTTCAATTGATGAAGGCACGAATTTAAAGACAAATTTGCTACAAGAAAGAGGATACGACAGAGAACTATCCTTGGAACCAATACAAGAAGAATTTGAAGAGGAACTATTGTAGTTCAAAAGACCTATGACAAGATCAAGGAGCAAAAGCTTGGAAGAACAAATCTCTTCAACACTCATGATGTTTTTTATGCGGCTGAAAACTTAAAGGAGATGAAGATTGTGACTTATAATTCACTTCTATAACATTTTTAAGCAATTTAAAGGCATTTATATTTTTTGTTAAATTTTGCAAGGTTGTTAGGAAAATGTTTCATTATGAGTTATCACATTTGGCAACTATCGTTGAGCGAGTTAACTCGTTGTGTGACGAGTTGTTGGGCGAGCTCCACTCGTTGGGTGATGAGTTCAAATCTCTTTTTCTATTTTTGAATTTGAAGTTATTTTATAGCCCGATGTATTTGGTCTTTTCTTTAGAGCTCTTAGATTGTTTTAGTTTATTTGTACTTTTCCCAAAGACAGATTTGTAAACACTTTGGTTGGTCATTATATGAAATTAGTTTTCATTTAACAGAGAATTCTCTTGATTCTTGTTATAAAACATTGGTTCTTATTAAAGATTGACTTCTTTGTGATGAATCTTCCTTGACTTATCAATCTGCTAGATTATGGCGTCATTCATATCTATCTTATTTCGCATTCTTCTTATATAACTTTTTGGTATTCTTTGTGTTGAGATTGTTGATAGGGGGAGCACTGGTTTAGCTGAACCTACAATCTCAGAGTTTCTGGTTTTTTATGATGACAACACATAATTAATAACACATGTGTTTATGTGTTACATGTTCATTAGTTTCATGATTATGAATATATGAGAACATGTTTGTGTTGTGTTGATCTTTGCAATTCACTATGTTATATGTGAGATCTTATCTGTGAATGCACGACATATGTTTTAGAAAAGGAAAACCACAAGCATTTTTGTTGAACTTATAATATGTGGAAAAACAGTAGTTTTAAGTCGACTTCATAATGAAGTAAGTCGATTAAAACTCGTGGCTTGGCACAAACTTTTTCAAAGTGTGCTGTAAGAATTTTTGAAGAGAATGTTTTTCAAAACTTTGTTTAACTGTGTTGTATAGTTGATTACATGCAACCTGCATTCGACTAAGTTTGTTACGGTTTTGAAATTCTGTTAATGTTTTAATTAAATGTTACAACGGCTATATTTTTAAATTTGTTGACCAAGCATTTATTGTGATTCGACTGCATTAATGTACATTCAATTAACTGCATTGATTGTTGGTAACTGCTTTGACTGAAGTGTTGTATTCGATTGCATTAGTAGCTAAGTCGACTTGAGAGCGTCAGAATTGTGAAAAACTATAAATAGACACGAAATTGAGTTCTGTAAGAACGGGTGTGAATTCTAAAATTTTCATATTCATTACAGATTAGTGCTATCTTACAGAACATGGAAAAGCTCCAAGAATCAAAGAAGAAGACCGTGGTGATCATCTCTTGTGATTTCTTGAAGAGCAAGATTGTTGTGCTTTGAAATAGCCGATCAAATCTCCACAAAGAGGTGTCTACTAAAAGATCAGAGTTGACAATCTACTTAAGATTGGGTTATTTCCCTGCTGCGATTACAGGAAGAAGAGCGTGTGGCGTTCTTGACTTGGAGGAGTTTCTCAAAGGGTGTAGACAGCAGAAGAGGGGATTCTTGCTGCTGGTCTTTTTGTGGTATGCCTATATTTTGATTTAGATGGTTAGAGAGGTGTTTAATATTTTTGACGTAGAGGTCTCTATAAAATCCTTGTGTATAGTGCATTTGCTTCCTGTGGTAGAAGGACACTAGATGTAGGCTTGGCCAAACCAGTATAGAAACTCAGCGTTTGATCTTGCTATCCCTACTCTGTTACATTCAGTCGACTTTATTTTTCACGAATTCGATTATATTCCGCTGCACTACAAAGTCCTTTTCCTTGCGTTTCAAGAAAGCTTTTAAAGGCATCTACTTTGCGAAAAAGATTTAAAGAAAACATTATTTTTGTGTTTCACCAATTCACCCCCCCCCCCCCCCCCCCCTCTTGGTGTTGAAAACTAAGCCATTTTATTTTAACACTTTGATTTATTTTATCTATTTTATAGAAGCAATCCAAATCCATAAATAATCACAATCTTTCATGGATAAGGTCATATCACTTCTTGCTCCAACAAATCCAATACTCACAACTAGCAACATCTTTATTACACAACCAACATTGAACCTTCATGCATTCACCGAAAAACATTAAAACATGATGATTGCAACGAAAACCTAAATCGCGCACCATGCAAGCCTAGATGCACTAGCTATACCATACGAACATCGAAGCATATCTCCAAATTATAGAGAACAATATTATGTGAAAATTTGCATAATACATAGAAAACTCTCCCATGTCATTTAACCTTAAGTACATTTGCACTCTCCAAAGCAAGAATTTAACCTAAATCTCACAACAATCTAATATAAAAGTATAAAAAGTCAAATAAAAAGTTGAGTCCATCATATAGTGATTACACTAGTGCAGTCAAGGGAAACGACAGCGGTTATTTTCGCTCATAGCAGCGGTTTCGCAACCGAGGTATATACTGGCGAGGTAAAAAGTCTACCCCTTTTTGCCTCGGTTCTGAACCGAGTAAAAAAGGTGTATGCTTTTGCTTCGATTGAAATACAACCGAGGTAGTAGAGGGGTCTTATGTCTCGGTTTGTAGTTGAACCGACGTAGTAGAAGGGTTTATTTTTTTTTCCTCAACCTTTCTACAACAGAGGCTGCAATAGAGGCGGTTTAATTTTTTTTTCCTCAATCAACAGAAATTTAGGCAAAGCTCCAAAGCATTGAAAACAAAAATTGTAAACAAGAGATGATGAGCTACTTTTGAAGTATACCAATTTCATTCACAAAATATACAAGTGTGAAGTGATGTGAATATCATCATCAAACAGAATGATGACGCTGAGAGCATCACCTATTGAGGAGTCTGAGCAGTGCATCTGCTTTTCTTCTAGCTCTCAAAGATCCATCAGAAGCCAAGCTTTCAAGAGAAGGAATACTTCTTGGATTTTCCTAGAGTCTTCTTGCTACCACTTCTCCCTCTTCTTTACACAATCCAAGCAAAAGGGTTATTGAATTTTCCTTCCCTTTCACTGAACCAAATCTCAAAAGATCAATAAGAAGTGGCACCAATGCTCTACTATTTCTTATCTCTTCCAATCCCTCAGAGCACCAATGCATCCACTGTTATGCCAGCCTTGTCATCCATCAGCAATTATACCAGTACAACAACTACATCAGCCTTAATCACACTAACTTTGTTAGGATTGTAAACTGCAAAGACTTATGTAACATAGAATCAAAGTACCTTTTTAGTTTGGTGTCATAAGTAGCTCCAGGCTTCCAATTAGAAGGGATAGGGATTTTTGGTGTAATCCAATTAACGCCAACTTGAAACCTCAGTAGGATTGAACCTCTCGGTGGATTGGCAAAGTCAAACACTGCACCATACACTCCTTCCCTTCATGAGCATTCCATCGAACAGGTTCTGTGCGGGGGTGCCCATCCCACTGGGGGAGAACAGGATGAGTAGAAAGGGCAGCAGAGGGCGGTAGAGGAGGCTGTCGCGGAAGTGGGTGGCGTCATCGGTGCCGCCGGGGGCCTTGACGCAGACGTCCCAGAAGATCTTCTTGTGATCGGAGACTACCTGGAGGAATAGAGAGGGGTAGCCGTAGCGGCAGCGGTAGGGGTTGACGTTAGGGTTGCTGTTAGGGGTGGAGCGGAGGTGGGTGTCAATGGCGCCGCACATGTTGGGGAGGGATGTGAGTTCCTCGAAGACCTGGGTGGTGAAGAAAAGGAGGGGGCCGATGGAGGAGGAGTGGAGGAGGGACGAGGGGTTGGCAATGATTGATGAGAGTGAGTCGAAGAGGAGGGAGGTGGTTGGGTCGAGGGAGTTGTGGAGGTGAAAAGCTAATATCATATTCACCCTCTCTCATCTCCTCTACTGCCTCGGTTGGTCAAATAATCGAGGTAGAAGCTCTATATCAGAAATGTTGTCAGGTGAAAAGTCCTTTTTGCAAGTGGAAGCAGAGTTTTCTCAGTTTAGTATCCGCTTTTAAAAATGCCTTATTACATCCTCATGTTGTATAATTTGCATCAATCAAATTCCTTCCGTTAAATTGGCATAAACGGAGTTAACTCCGTGGTGACGTGGCTATGAAATCTGATTTTTTTTTCTCTCTCCTCTGCTCTTCTCCCTGTAACGATCAACTTGACATGACATGGGATCCATTTTTGACTTCCTCCTTGACATTGGCCTCTACTCCCGATTTTATCATCACCGTTTACTTTCTCTTCTTGTTCTTCATTCTTTACTTTTATCCCCAAATTTCCTTCGTTCCCTCCTCTCAATGGTAACCTTAATTTCTTATCCTCGAAGTTCCTCTCCTTGCTTAGCTCCCTTTCTTTGCGCTTGTGAGATTGCGAGGAGTGTCCCAGCTCCACCAAATCTTCCCTCTCCTCATCACGTTTCACCTTCGACCTACTCTCTCTTTCTTGAACACTATTCCTATCCCTATCTCTGTCCTTGCTTCCTTCTCTTTCATAAGCCCTATCCTTATCTCTATCCCTGGATTTAGGGTCACGCTTGTGATGCTTGTCTGATCGATGATGGCGGTGGTCGTCAGAGTCGCGAGGGCGGTGGTCATCGGAGTCGCGATGGCGTTCGGAGTGACGATCTCTACTTCTCTTTTCAGATTTGTCTTTGTCGTCCATTTCAGGGTTTGGATTGGAAGATGCTTCTTCTCTACTATTGTAAATGGGACTCCCATAAATTATCCAAAACCCTTCTTCCCAAATACTTCAAGCATAGCAATTTCTCCAGCTTTGTTCGCCAGCTCAACACCTATGTCAATTTTTCTGCATTCTCACCTTTTCTTTTGTGTCTCCTTAATTTTCTCTCACCTTACCCTTCTATTGTACCTCTCTGGCCTCTTCTTTCTCAAAACTACTGCTCACACTATGATACATCAAAATTCTTTTTTTTTTAATAATGTTATGAATTAGGATCAAATATTCAAATCTATAAAATAACCTTTGATTTATATCAACTAACACCATTTATTCTTCCTAATTAATCTATGGAATGAAAGATTTGTAATTTGTATAAATTGAATATTTGATTAATAAATTATGATTTCATAATTTTACTATAACCATGTTGATAAATTTCTTCCACATTTAATAATAGTTTAGCTTTTAGTCTGATTGCATATAAGGTTTTGTGTGAAGTAATTGGATTCATCTATTTTTATATATAATATCATTATTGTGATGTAAACGAGGATTTATGGTGTAACGGATTCAAGCTTCAAGAAGGTTGATTTAGACCATTGGAAGTTTGCAAGGAGGGAAGAGGCATTTGCTAAAGAACATAAGGAGGAGGGGTAAGTATAACAGACTGCATCAGGGAGATTTCAATATGATGAAGCCAGGCGTGGAGGCTGGAGTGGAGAAACTAAAGAAGGACCAGAACATTTTGAAGGTGGAAATTCTGAAACTGAGGCAGCAGCAAGAGAATTCGCATGTTCAGCTCACTAATGCTCGGTAGAGAGTTCGGTGTGCAGAGATTGGTAAATTTAAAACCCTTAAAACGAGACATTGATAGAAGAGAGAGAAGAAGCTGGTCGTTATAGGAAGAGCATAGGAGAGAGAAAAAAAAAGACGATATTTCATAGCCACGTCACAACGGAGTTAACTCCGTTTATGTCAATTTAACATAGGGGACTTGATTGGTGCAAATTATACAATATGAGGACGCAATAAAGACATTTTTAAAAGCGGGTACTAAACTAATAAAACCCTTTAAATGTAGGGACCAATTAAGCAATTAAGCATATATATTATTTCTATCTAACTCAACACTTCCCGTAAAAAAGTTAATAAATTAGCATGAAATATTTATCCAAAAGAAATTTGTATTTAATTAGGATTTATTTTCTCACAAATTTTTAATCAATCCCCCACTCTATCTATATATTTTTATTCTCTATATATTTTTATTTGTGAAGAATGTCTAAAGAATATGTGAAAGAATAATCCAAACTGATTTGAAAATTTCTTGTACCTCGTTGACCTTTTATGTCGGTTTATAATCAACAAACAAATTGTATACTTTTTAATTGTCTTATACAACGTTGATTCTAAATTTGATGTCATATACTTTCTAAAACTGACCTTGTTGGATATGTTTATGTAAATATATTTTTTTATTAAGAAATTAATGATAATATCCATGCATTTGTGATTTTGGGAACTACCACCTTTTTTGGGTTGAATGAGCTGTTTGCAGTAATTAGCATAAATGTAAAGGATATTGAATTTATGGCATTCAGATATGATCAGTTGAAGTATCTCCCATCTTGAAAGATGTTGTTACTAAATTGTGTGCAGCATCATAAATGCATCCTTCAAACGTTTAGACATATGATTGAATGAGAAGCTTCATCTTGTCTATGGAGAAATACCAGACAACTTCCAGCACATTAATTTTCTATAATTAGATATGTGCAACTTCATCAACTCAGTGTGGCAAACTATATTACATTTTAAATAGCGATTACACGTATTTTTGTCCAGAGATAATCCTATTAATTGAGTGGATAATATATATATGGGTTTGTTAACGCGCGTAAGCCTGTTTTCTAGTTAGTACATTTTAGCAATGCGTATCAAGTTTTAGTAGACAAAAATACCCTTATATATCATGGATTCTAAGTTTTAAGGTTAAGGATATTTTAATAATTTCATTCTCAAAACTAAAAAAAAAACAAGAAACCCCCAAATCCTTACTTATCTCCCTCGTTGCTTTCAACCATTTCTCTTTGATCTCTCTCACTCTAACATTTTCTTAGTCCCAAGTGAAAAAATCAGAAACATCTTAAACAATTTTCCTTTGTAAAGAGTTGAGTCATTGCCATATTCGCTTTTAGGCAAATGTTCATTCAAGATCTCTTCAATTTCATCATCTTCACTAACCTCTCTAATTTCATCATCTGCAGATGTTGAATCATCATTTCTAAAAAAATCCCCAATTACCAATTCTTTCATATGTCATTATGCTTGTGAAAATTAGATAAGAAAAAAAATTATAAAATGAAAACTCATTATAAAATCATTTATTTAAGAAATTGTTTAACTGCGAGTATTTCTGATTTTTTTCAAGCCAATTGCCAATTTCTTTGGATGTCATTATACTTGTGAAAATTAGATAAGACAAAAATTATACAATGAAAACTCATTATAAAATATTTTTTGTAAAAAATTGTTTAAGAGCGAGTGTTTCTGATTTTTTCCAGGACAATTACCAATTCCTTCATATGTCATTTATGTTTGTGAAAATTATATAAAATTAGATAAGACAAAAATTAAAAAATAAAAACTCATTATAAAATCATTTTTTCTAAGAAATTGTTTAATAGCGAGTGTTCTGATTTTTTTTTCAGTTGGGGCTACGACAGAGAAAATGTTGGAAGGATGAGAGAGATGAAAGAGAAATGGTTGAGAGGAATGAGAGAGGTGAGTAAGGGTTTGGGTTTTTTTTTTTTTTTAGTTTTAAGAATGAAAATTAGTAAAATACCCTTAACCTTAAAACTTAGAATCCATGATATATAAGGGTATTTTTGTTTACTAAAACCTGGTACATTGCGTTAGCAAACCCCGTATATATGTAATTCTTTTTAAAGTAATTGCATAGCACTCACTTTTTTTTTAAGTTTTCGTAGTATCAATTTTATTGATTACAATTTTTATTAGAGAATGTAACTAATTCTTATGATAAAATATCTTCTTCCAATAATCAATATTAATGCAAAGACTTAAACTTAAACCTTACTGTATCCAGTCTTCTCAAAAGATAACCCAAATCAAGGTAGAAAAATAAAATGCATTTGAATGGAGAATATTTCATGATAAAATATTTTGTTTGAGTAAATTTTTTTTGGAGGAAATTAAAATTTTAAATTTTATGTAAGCAATTTAATTACTTAAATTAGGAAACTTTAACTTTTTTAGTTTTTCTTTTCTTACACATCAATATCTTTCTTCTTCATAGCCCTTAACTGTCTCCATTAATACATCATTAGTTTAGTTTTGTCAGTTCATCTTAAAGTTGAAAAATCACTGTCTCGATTAATAAGACGTTGGTCCTTGACTCGACAACATTCTTTAACTTGTTTTAACAAAATTTCTTTTATAATAAAGTCAAATCATTATATATTAAGTTAATCAAATTCTGTTTTAAAGTTTAACTGTAATATTTAAACGAAATAACGTTTATAAAAGAAACCGTCTAAAATAAAAATGTTAAACATAATATATTAAATCTTAAACGTTAAACGTTACTCAAATAGATTAAGTCTAAACGGTTATACACGAACAATGTCTAAATGTTTAGGATCATCTAATGTTTTAATGAATATACATATTAATATTATTTTGTCTGTTGTGATATGCTCTATTTTTCTATGCAAATCAATTCAATACAAAGTTTTATACAATTGTCTGCATCAAATCGAAAAAACGTTAAGAAATAGAAAGATATTTTAGAAATATATTTTTCATGCCTTATGTATGTCTCTTCCGTACAAGCAGCATTTGCCTCTACAAGACACAACATAGCATTTGACCTCATATTAAAAGGCTATATCCCTACGATAAAGTCAATGCTCAGAATAACATATCCTTTTTAAAAAAGTTTATATAAAGAAGACTACATAAAGAGAAGAAAACAACATGAATCTTTTTTGCTTATGTTCATGTTGTTGTTTTCTTTCTCAGATCACATAGTCTAAGACTCTTTCTTTGAAAAGAAAGACTTTCTTTATAAGTTTTCAGAACTTCATTGTATTGATTTCATTGTATTGATTTCATATCCTCTTACAAGAATAATCTTTTGTACTTGTTCAAAAACACTTTATTGCTTTTAGATTTAGAAATGATTTAAAATACTTGTAAGTTTAACTCAATGGAGTTAAAGGTTCTAGTCAGTTGGACTAGTGTTGTACCAGAAGTGGTGAAACTCGTCTAATCAGTTGAGTTAGTTATAAAATCAGGAGTGGTTAAACTCGTTGCAATCTTTAAAAGATTAGTGAAACCCCTTATTGCTTTTTGTTTTAAAAAATTTCCTAAACGCTTCTATTTGTAGATTAATCATAATAAATTTAACTAAAGTACATTTTCAATTAAATATTACTATGCCTAATCATGTTTATTCTTTTATCTCTTATATCAAGTAAAAATATAATTAACCAAAGTACATTCTTAATTAATTCTTCTTGTTAAAGTTTTCACTTTTAATCAAAGTACATTCTCAATTATTGGTAAAAACCCATTCAATTATGTGAAAATTTCTAACTTTAATCAAAGTAAATTCTCAATTAAAAATAAAAATCCTTGGACTCATATGATTGATATGTAATGTAGATTTAATATGATGCTAACTTGCTATAATGTAAATATTATTACTTTTACTTGATTAAGAAGCAAAGACGTAGATAAAAATAAATCACAACAATAATAAAAAAGAACAAACAAATTAAGAAATTACATCAGAATCAATCTTAGAGGCTTACCACTCCATGGAGTGTAGAAATAACATGAAAACAGAAGAAGAGATGGTGAAGAACATGAGAAAAGAGAAAGAGGAAGAAATTTGAACCCGTAAAGGGTTTCTAAGCTCCTCTAATGTGTTTTTCTAAGTCTCTTTATATAGAAATTGGTTTGAGCTTTTTTTCAAATTTTCTTGTTATTGTAATCCTCTTTATGATAATGTAATCTCCTCCAATTATCTTCTAAATAATCCAATATCTTCAAAATATATTTGATTATTGTGGAGATCTAAAAATATTTGAGAAGATATTTGCTCGATTAAAAACGATTTGGTAAATATTATCTTTTGATATTTATTGATATAGTTAAATGCGGTAATTATTTAACAATATCAAATAAAATATCTTAAGATATATTTTTCCAAAGTTTAATCATAAACATTGTCAATTATCAAAGCCCTTTAAGTAGAAAAAAATAGAGAAAACCACAAGATCCACTTTTTGTTTCCTATTCCCTCTTCTTGGCTTAGCCAAATTTCTTCACTTTTTCATGTTATGCTTAGATTGAGTTCTTGTGGTCTTGATTATTTTCTATTATTGGATTTATCTTTAAGATATCATGAAACTTTAACTAATTTATTTTCACACCTCAATGAGCTCAACTTAGCTGCAATTCCACTAACCAAAAAACATTTATGTAACTAAACAGTTATTTTTAACATGATTTTGTATCTCATGCTAAATAAATCCAATACTAACAAATTCTAATTAAAATATTCTATTAACACTAGTGGAAAATATACTTTTTATAGCTAATTTTTATACCTGTTAAAATTCATTAGCTATAGAAAGCGATGTGGTGGCAATTTTGTAAATATGTGAAACTTTTTTACACCGGTTATAATGAAATCAGGTATAAAAACTGATACGGTGGCAAAATTGTAAAAAATACAAATAGCTTTATACCGGTTGCAATGATAATAGATATAAAAAATCCTTTATTTTATACCTCTTAACCTTAAAATAGATATAAATTATTGATCTACACCGCTTGAAAATTATAGCAGGTATGGATTATTTACATATTCAATTTCTTTTCCCTCCCGCAACTCTTCTTCCTTAGTGCAATTTCTTTTTCGTTCTGTCTCCTGTTCTCCCTCCTTTATTCTCCCTCCTTTCTTCCCCATCCTTCGTTCTCCCTCCTTCCTTCTCCTCCATTCTTCTTCATTCTCCTGCCATTGTTATCGTTCGTTATTATTATTGAAGTTGTCGAGGTGGTTGGGTGAAGTTATTGGTCCACGTTTGAAGTTGTTCGTCCGCGTTTCAAGCTGTGTGGGTGAAACCCTTGCCGTGGTGTGCCGTCGTCAGGTGGTCTGCTGTGGGTGGTACATTTTTATGAATTAGGGTTTATACTGATAATTCTTCTCCAAATTTTCTGTTAAGGCAATCAATTTCGCTTGTATCATTGTGTGCAAAATATTTATGATGTTGCAGACATCTGTTTCGTTGTTTTATATGTTGTTTGGCTGAGGAAGTGTGCAACTGCATACATATTCTTTTAGATCTAAGCTAGGGTATCCCTCGGTGACTGCTCCATTATAAGAAACTAAAAACCTTATCCTAAAAGTAGTAGAGTAGAGAGGTTGGTGGCTAATACGGTGTTCAAGGTATTGAACTTAGGGTGCTACGACTGTTTTCTTTACTATTGTGAAGGCTATTCTTCATACCCAAAACCAACCACAGATTCATCAAACAGCTAGAGTTGCTTTTCGTGTTGCTCATAGAAATCAGCACATTTGAGTTTTTTTGTATTCTTAGAAAGCCATTAACTATTCATGTCGTCTAATTAAGCTAGTATCATGGGTAATCTGAATAGCAGAATAGATCTAGCTAGTTAGCTTTAATTCTAATTTTACTTGTGTTGTTTATTTTGTACATCTTAGTTGATCAGGGATGAAACTTTTGATTAACTTTGTAAGATACTTTAGCTCACAAAGGAATAACAGAGGCAATTATTGTGGTATTATGTTGCAGACTTGTCATTTGAAATGCCTCTTATCGGATGATACTTTTACACCACAAAACACAAAATTTAATTTATTTAACACTACAAAATAATAATGTTTTGATTATATTTATATTATTAAAGAGGTGTTGAGTTTAAGAACATCCTCAAACAAATTTTTTTCACTCTTATTTACTTTACACAATAATACCATGAATTCCAAATAAATTTATACAATCACTTACATTCGTTGTTTTGTTCATTTTATTTTTAATTATAAAAATATGTTTTTGATAATTACATTATTCTTGAAAATAAGTTATCAAATAAATATATAATTATAAAATATTAATTTTCAATGATAAAACATTCTTCAAGGTATCCAAATCACATGTGCAGTTCTTTTTTCAGCTTTGCCTTTTCCTAGTTTGATCAACTCACACAGCTTAAATTCGTTTCTGACCATTATACTAAGTAAGAAGCATTTAAACAAGCTAGTTCTGCAATTTGGAATGTGAAGGAAAGGTTTGCAATGACTCTAGAACAGATTGACAAGAATTTTAGCAATGAACTAATGTTAAACAAGATTAAAAACCAGAAAATGACTCACGTGGTATTAAGGAGTGATATTTATTCTCTTGAATCACATTTTGCTACTATAAAGTTATATATAATAGGAACTAATCATCAAGGACAATTATGGAAGTTATGTGTAGAATATAATTGTCAGTAGTTATGTATAAAGAGTATATATCTGATAGTAGGTTGTTTAAACAGGCGTGAAGTTTTTTGCTGTTTAACACTCAATATGTTGTTCACTCTAACTGTCAATGATACTTTGGTTAATCTTGGCTTATCTTTAGTAAATTTAAACGTATCAACTTGTGTACTTTAAATTTGTTTAAGATCCAAATTTCAGATTTCTTCCTTTGATGGATAGATCTTTGTTTAGTTGATATAAGGTAGAATTGCTACTCTCTTATATAACACTTTGAATCTAGTTTGGAATCTGAATTATGTGATGAAAACCTCTTGAAATTAGTCTTGGAAATGTGATTGGATCTTAGTTATGTTTAGACGTGAACCTTTGAGTTCATAAGTTCCTCCTTGTTTATGTTGGTTTGTTTGTTTGTTTGTTGAAGAAGTTAGTAAAAGTGAAGAAAGTTGAGAATACAAAATTTCAAGTGTTTGTTTGTTTGTGCTTTTCATATTTTTTCTTACTGGTTTTGGTTTTTTTGGGTTGTGTTGTGTGACTAATATGTAGTGTTATCTGTGTTGATGAGTGAGCAGAGAAATGAATTGTGGTATGGTCCAGACAGAGTGAAATACTTGGGACCCTTTTCGGCTCAGACTCCCTCTTATTTAACTGGAGAATTCCCAAGGGACTATGGATGGGACACTGCTGGATTGTCTGCTGATCCTGAAGCATTTGCCAAGAACAGGGCTCTTGAGGTCAGTCATTTTGCTTACACTGTTATGAAAACATTTCAGTTCTTCATATATAGGATTAAATTTCATAAGGTTTCATGTCAGCATAAACAAAACCATTCATCAAGTTTCTTTAACATGAAAAATATTTGCTTTTCCTGACACAACATTGTTGGCTCTAACTGGTTTTTCATCTAATCAAAGAAGCAATATCAGTAATGTTCCTTCATAAACATCTAGTTCTAGTATCCCTCCACACCATAAATTGCTCTCTGCAATAAAAGTCATCTTTCTTAAATGGCTTTTCTAATTTGCTTTAGATATAAATTCTAGTTGGAAAATGAATAAAATGCTCATTTCTCGTAAGTTTACAAGATTTTCTGGCTGAGATTTCATAATGTTAGAATTATTAATCAACCTTTTGGGATTAGTCAACCTTTGGTTCCAGCTAATCAAAGTTTAGTTCCCAAAAAATAATCAACTTAGCTAGAACTAAGAAGAACTGAGACAGGAAATCAGGAATTTTCTACCTTAAGTGGACCAGCTGAAAGATTTTATTCTAAATTAATATTTAAGATTAGTGAAAAGATTATATCCTGAATTGAGAGTAAAAATATTTCACTCTTCTTTCCAAGAACAGATTCTTGTATCTCAAATAATAAATCAAAGAAACTGGAAAAAATGGTCCATGAACTTTATCAATTGCATCCCCTGCTAAGATATGTATAATTTTTCATCTATTTTTATTCCGTCATTCAAGTAGGTATAATTTTTCATGCCAATTATTAGAATAAGAACCACAAAAGGGTTAATTTGTATTTTCTAATTTTTTTTCTTCTTTTTTAAGACATTTTTAAACTGTAAGGATTCTTGACACGAAGAAGCATTCTTTGCCCAAGCTATCAGGTATGGTTTGTTTTACTCTGTGGCATGTTTCCTTTTGCTTGGATGGTGTGTTTAGTTGTGCAGGGGCTGTTTTTGGAAGTGCAGATTTGTAATATCTGGTTGCGCCAATCTCTTCCTTTGTAGGATTGCTGTTTTGGTACTTCCAATCATGAAATGATTGACTGGTTTGGAAGCCTGTTGAAAAGTGATTCCAATTTCACTGAAGCCTGTTGAAACGTGAACAAAGGTACTATTACTCTCAATTATCACTAATTGCAGATAATGATAATATTACTTGAATTAGGGTCAACTCACACACATATATGTTCTCAGCCAATAATATAACTTTTTTATCAACAAAAAAATATACAAAATAACCAAAAACATACGTGGAAAACAATGGGACAGGTTGTCTATAGCTTATAATCTGTCCATTAATACGAGTATTTTGTTCATTGATACGAGTATTTTGTTGATTTATCATTAACTCAGTTTATTTTCAGAAAAGGCTTTCGTTAATTCTCTCTCATTAACAATTTTAGTTAATTGAAATTTAATTTTCGTTATTACTTTTATTTTATATATATTTGCTATCAAAGTTTGTACTTAAAAATTTTTAAGAAAGAAATTTATAAAATTTATTATTTCTAATAGATTAATTCAATGGAAATAACGTTACTAAAGCCATACATCCAGTATTTTTACATCCTAAAGTGTTTAAAAGTAATGTTATATTTTTATTAGATCAGAATCTTATATAAACTAAATTTACATATCTTTTATTTGCAACATGACATCTAATATTTTATATTTGATTAATTTATTAATAAAAATATTATAGATATGATTTTAGTTATCACCTATCTCCAAAACTGTAAATTAAAATGTAAAAATAATTATTTCATCTCAAATAATATGAATTAAAGTAGTTATCTAAGAAAACAAAATTCAGCACTGTATGTGTAACGCTTGAAGAATTATGGAAAAACTGTTAGTTCATATCAAAAATGTTTGACGCAAAACAACCTTTGAAGAAATTATTTATAAACTAGAAAATATCACAAAATCTACTTTTAACTTATTCTTTATCCATTTAATTTAGCATTAGCTAACAATTAAAAAAAAATCATACCCATTATATTTTCAATTATTTTTATTTTTTCTTTATTTTCTATTGTATTTTCTGTTCAGTTTATGTTTATCGTATTCCTAAGTTTTCAACAATTAAAGATTTGGTGAACAAGTCAGGTTAGTAAAACTCTAAAAAAACACATGATAGATAATAACCTACATAATATAAGATCACATCAAAACTCTACGATAAAGATATTATAAATAATATTGGTGAAGTTATGCATTCATAATTACATTTTTTGTGATTTTTTCATAAATATTTGACTTTGGTGTTAAAGTGTATTAACAAATATATTTTAGATCTATAAATACTTCGACTTAAATAAAACATATCAGCCTTCAAAGTAGGAGGATTTGATACAACTAGAAAATCATAACGAATGAGTATATTATGTGTTTAAATATAGCAAAAACATAATACTACTTGTATTTTATTTTACAAGGATATTAAGGTAGATATGAAAAAGTAAAAGTTGTAGAATTTTTTGTTGCTAACATAGATTTTAAAAAGTATATCATAGTATTTAAGTTAACAAATATATCATAGTTAATAATATGATGACTAATATGCTAAGCAAATTAACTTAACAATAAAAAATATCGCATGATTAAATATAACTAAATTAATATGAAATGTAAATTCATTTTATCTTAATTTTATCAACATATTCTTACACTATGTACTTTGTTTACAAAGGATTAAGACAGTAGCTGACAATCTAGTTGTAACAAATGTGACTCTCCTTTTAGATGTAGTTGATTTTTTTTTCATAAATTTCTAATGAAATTTTACTATTTTATTAGATTACCTGTTCATTATTATGATGTGGTGATAAAGGAAATTGGTAAAAGTTAATTAGTTTGAACTCTTCTGTGATGGGAAGAGAAAATAACACAAGAATAGTAATACCACCAGCCACCATACCACCTGGAAAGTTTCAAAGAAAAAATCATTTGGGATAACTCATCCCAATAAAAAAATCTCATTTCTCTTGCTCTTGTTGTAAAAGTCATATTTATACTTTTGACTATTATAAAGGTGATTGCTTTCACAGATAACAATGGATCGGAGTTGGATAAATTTGATACGTACAACAAATGAATATGAGAGTGGAGTAGAACAATTTATTGAATTTGCAAATGGAACGTCTCCAATGGAACAACATGTCATAAAGGATGTTCGGGAGCAATGGGCTGCATTTCTTTTAACCATTTGTAAATGATTGGATGTTTCAATATTACATTTTGAGTTTAGGAACTATTTTATGTGTAATATGTTAAGTAACTATGTTAGGTAAATATAGTTACGAACTTTGTTAGGTAGATATTACATTTTGATGTGTTGATGAAAATAATATTGATTATTTTACTTGTTATGCAGGTCTGAATATGGATATTAATACATACAAATAAAATATTTTCAAAAAAAACGTCACTTTTTACACCTATTATAGCACCAGTAGGTATAAAAAGAAAATTTTCTCTAAGGAGGACTTTTTATACCTGCTCCCATAGTATTAGGTGTAAATATAAGACTTTTATACCTATTATGAATAACACAGGTATAAAAATGAAAACTTTCTACACCGATTTAAAAATAGGTATAAAAGATCGTGAACTTTCTATACCCCTTGTTTCTATACCTACTAAAAGATAGGTATAAAAAGCCTTTTTTAAGAGGTATAAAAAACCATTTTTGTATTAGTGTAAAGTACAAAAACCAATTAAGATCTAATATTAATGACTAAATGAGGACATAAATATGCCTTTAGTAACACACAAAAATTATACTATAACATGCAATATAATTCCTAGACATACTATTGGATCAAGTTGAAAGGAAACTAAGGGTGAAACTAAAAAAATAATTCTAAACTAACAATCAAAGGTTGCTAAGGTTAAAACAATAAAAGACGACCTACACATGTGTAGTTCAGTTTTCATATTTTTCATATTGTAAAACTTTTAGCACTACTCATACTCAAGTAAATCATGCAAAGATCAACACAAGAAATGAAAGAATAAAATACCTAGTCTACCACTAACACAAAAAAACTTTTAATGTCTGTTATTTTAGGTTTATGACATCGGTTAAAAGTCTAACTTTATAGTGAGAGACATCAAATTAGTGTTTCTTGTCCTTGAATAAACGTCAATTAACGTCTGTTGCATTCATAATAGATGTTAATTATTGTACGTTGTAGAGACAGTAGATGTTAATTTATGGGGTTATTTTTTTAAAACTTTTCGTCAATATTTTCTTCCACTGAAACCATTGAAAATCAATACATAATATAATAATACACAACAAAATAAAGTAGTATGGACATCTTAAATAAATGTATAAGGTATAAAAAAATGGGTGAAAATAGTAAGGAAATAAAAAAAAAGCATACCATAAGAGATGGAATTTTTTAAATTCAAGAGCTCCAACTCCTTCTATTATTGTCCAATGCCTTTGTCACCTCATATACAACATTTTTCATTTTTGAAGCATCTCCACTCGAAGTTCGTAGCAAAAGTTATGACCATTTGAAGTTTTTAACCACTAAATCTTGACAACTCTAAATATGTGATCAATATCTCTTAATTGAACACTTTACATTTGGATACAACCTAATAAAAGTTACCATAACAAATTTGGGTCAAAAATAATTTTCTAGCTATTTTTAGTGAATTTTACAAACTCGAGATTAAGCTAAATTGACAAAAACACAACCTTTAGGGCACACAACAATGGCTAGTGAATGAAGAAATCAACCTTAATGCGAAATACAATCAAGGAGAGCGAAAGCTTCAGCCCAAACAAGCACCACAATGGCAAGATGGAGTGAAATAGGTTGAAGAACTTACTTCTACGAGTTTGGCACTATCGTTTCACTTTGGTGGGAGGTTTTATGCAAATGTGATAGAGAAATGTGGGGACGATGACACTGTTTTTGATATTTTAAATGGAAAATTGATGTCTGTTGTGGCTAGCTCTAACATCGATTTGGACGAAATATTTGTAAAACTGTCACAACTCATTTTCAATGTCGAATTTATCTATTTAGAAAAAAACATGGTGACGTTATAAGCTCTCTTTTTTTGCATTAGTGTACATATTTCAAATATAATACCAATCAAGTTACCTCTTTTTAATCTTCCTTTCAACTATATTAGTAATAACGTGAAACTCTACTTATATTAGTAATAACGTGAAACTCTACTTAGTGAATCTGATCTCACACTTAGAAAATTTCAAACCAAACAACAATAATATTAATGAAGATTGCAATTAGTCAATTATCATAAATATAAAAAACACGATACATAAAAAGGTATTATTGGACAAACTACAGGATCCAAAACTTTGTTACATGCCTATGAGAAAGATTGAAAACCATAAATTCAAGAAAAATTTAGGCTAAGCAAATACAACCATAAGAAAGGGTAGACTACAATGCAAAACACAAAGCTTGTCTGAATTCTCGTTTGGAATGCATTTTAGATGAACTAACTCATAAATCACAATGCTAAACTCTAAGAGGAAACCCAATATGAAAATGAACAACATAGTCATCCCTAAACCCTAAATGAAGAAAAAAATAAGAACATCCTTATACCTTAGACCAAAATGTTGTCGACGAGGCACCCTAAACCAGGATAACCTTGACAAAATTTTCTCCCTATGATGACACTCCAACAAATGACAAGGGTGGTGAGAATTGATCAATCGATTAGGAACACTCGAAAAGCTCCAAAGACCCAACTTGGAGACATTATTGCCAACACTTGAAGACACCCCAATCCTCACTCAAAGAGGGGTTTTGAAGGCAATATTGAGTGAGGAGCTAAGCTTCAAGTAATTGAAATAGTGGGAAGAAAGAATTTAAGACGAATTTTAAGGGAATTGAAGATTTTTTGGAAAAGGAGAATAACGATTAAGAGCGGGAAGAAAGAATTTAAGACGAATTTTAGGGGAATTGAAGATTTTTTGGAAAAGGAGAATGACGATTAAGAGCGTGTGCTACCTAATAATAAGGAAAATGTCTCTCTAAATCTAAAATTCATTTTAATCCCACTCAATTATTAATAATTGAACAAAGCTATGACAATCTATCGACGAAATTTATTAACAAATAATTGAACTACAATAACTTAACTTGCTTATCGACAGAAACTTCGATCTATAAATAAAATATCAAAATCTATCAAATCATTTCTTTGACATTTGCATATTCTTGATGGATTTTATCATTCGATAATTTTTCGTTAGTAAATTAAGTATTTCTAGTAGTGATCAACCAAATAACATCATTTTGACTTTTTTAAATTATTAACTCAATTTAGTATTAAAATAAACTTTTGTATTTTATGGTAATTAAAATATTTTATCTATACAATAAAAGTAAAATTTAATAAATTTGAATTATTTATTAAAAAAAATTAAAAAAAATCAAAGTAAAAGCATTTGAAATTAAATATATTTGAGTTTTTTGTGAAAATTGTAAAACCACTACGTATCCAAGCACAAAAGATTGGATAAAGATTACTTACCATGTAATTATTTTCTTTAGAGAATTTAAAATATTTAATAACTAAATATGCTATTTGCTTACAAATTGTAAAAATTAATTAAAATTTTAAAAATTTATGAAATCAATTTGATTAATTAGAGTTACAAATTTTCATATTTCACATACGAAATAAGAATTTAAAGTAATATACACTTCCCCTCTTTGTACTCTCTTGTAAAATTAGTTTTTTTATTATCAACTGGATAGTAGTTGAAGTATGATAATGAAATAACTTTTTTCCAATGAAGATTAGGTTTTTTTTCATAATATATTATTAGTTTTTAAATGAAATTATTTTAATTATTTTTTATGTAAATATAGTTAGAATATTTTTTAATTAACGTTACTTAAGAATTTTATAATATTGGTTGTTGTTTTTTTTTGTTAAAATTAATTAGAGATTTGAGTTCAACAATGATGATATTATCTTTTTAATTGAAAATTGGATGTATTTTTCAATTGCCATTACGATTATTTTTTGTCAAAATTTAACTAAGTTCTTTCTAACATCATTCAATCTTTTGAAAAGAAAATTCTTACTAATATTAATAAAAAAGTTGAAAAAACTTGATTTAAAAATATTACCAGCCAACACTAAGTGAAATAATGAAAAGAAAACTCTTGACAAAACTTGGTTTACAAGTAATCTCTATCAACATTAAGAAAAAAAAACTTAGAAGTAGGATTTTTAAATGTTAAATATTATGTAATATCAGAAAAGTTATATTAAACAATAATTAAAACATTTTATTGAAATTTAATAAATTTAAATTAAATATCTTAATAATTTTCGTGAAATTGTTTCAATTTCCTATAACTAAAGTTTATAACTTCCATTTAGTTTAAGTTTTGATTAAGAGAACTATAACGGTGGTTCATGGCATCTCATTCTATGAAGTTGATTTGGACCACCTTGGTGTCTTAGTCTCACCCTCTTTCAATTCCACCAAGTTTTCCATGGATAGTGCTTCAATGAAGCTCTGTATGGTGCAGGGAGAAAGATGGATTAATTGTGGTGTGGGGACATGCATGTTATGAGGAGAGGAATCCATCATTGTTCCAACAGTTGGATGACAAAGATGAATTTAATCACCTTAATTAGGTTGTTTGCTTGCTTTTGGAACTTTGACCCACATACATACTTTAACATGTCAACACCCATCCCAAAATTTCAAGTGAATCTATATAAATTAAATGTCAAAACAAAAATATCCTCCTTGTTTTTTTTCTTTCAAAATTATTTTATTTATATTAGAATTGTATACTACAGATATAAAAATTCATAAAAAGTTAGAATATTAATAATACAAAAGTAGTTTAATTCAAGTTTTTTTTTAAACTTGGGTAGGATTTCTTAATATTACAAGATTGTTAAAAAAAGTTCACATCAATTTAACTATTATTCAATAAATTAAAAATATTTTTTTGTGATGCGCAGTTCTGTGCTTATATTTGCTAAGTTACCGTTGGAGGGTTTTATAGGGTTTAGGGTTTTTGTTTTCTTATTACTTCTCCCTCACCAGTTACTCTTCACCATTCTTCTTTAAAGTCTCATTCAGAATAATCTAAGATAATATATATATATATATATATATATATATATATATATATATATATATATATAAATGTAAAATGCATTTAATAGTACTAATTGAGTGAACTAAATTTTTAGTCTCTCTAAATTAATTAAATTTTTAATCTCTCTAAATTAATTAAATTTTTAATTAGCTATAACAAACCAAGAACAAAGAAAGCTATGCCAAAGTTTTCTTAAAATACAACTTAAAAATTAATATATTTCATTAAAAATCACTCATTGATCCTTAATATCATTAATACATTCTAAATATGAATTCTGACAAATAAAAAAAAAAACTATTAATTGGAATGTCTTAATTCTTGAAGACAGAAACCCTAAAAACATAGACTACTATAGATATAGTATTTAAAACATCTAAAGATGCTCTGTTGTAAGGGCTGACACAGCTCAAAGCTAAATTCACAGTGCGGTTATAGGTCGTGTTTGGATGTTCTGGTCCCAAAACCAATATTGGTGGAAGAAACGGTGAATGAAGAAGCGTTGTTCATCGTAAGAAATAAAAAGAGAGAGTTTATAGTTATTGACGAGTATATGGGAAGTTCTAATTCCGAATCCAATCATGATCCTTCTGAGAACCAGAATATAACAGCATTGACACCATTTCTCAGCATCTCTGCTTTTTCTTCACGAAAATCCAAGTGTTACGATAAGCTTCCCTTTCATACGAGACCATTTTAATGCAGATAAACGCTTTTTCTCATCGGATTCCATCTTTCTATCTGTGCATTCATCTCATTGGATCTATGTATGTGTGCCCAGTTGCTTGGTTGGTGACTTATACCAGTATCATGCTTTTTCCTGTGAGCCTTTTCCGAAAAAATCATGCAACAAGAACAATGCTTTAGTGTCTTCTCTAATTAAGATTGTCAACACTAATTTAAATTTCTCAACGGCTAGAAAATTTACTTTTAATGCTGTATTTTTTATTGAATAAAATTGTGTTAATAACTCTTTCCGGTATAAACCCTAACCCTAAACTTATTTCAGCCGTGTTTGAAAATTTTGATTTCATTTTGGACATTTTTAGAATCAGAAACCTCATGTCAATTTAAAAATGCATTGAAATTAAAATCTTTATTTATATTCCTCATAGACTCTCTTAGGGAAAGTAGAATAAAGCTACATTGAATTAATTTGATAGATAAATTAAATTTTCTTAAATGGATAAAAATGAATATAGGTGAGCAGAACTTGTTTAATTAATTGTTTATACATAGTCTGTCTTTTCATAGTGCAACTAGAATCATGTTATAATTTGAAAATAAGAAATATTAATGTACAAGGTTATAATTTTTTTTCTATAACAATTTATGCATCTTTACAACAATATATAACAATAAAAGTAGTAAAATTTTATTATTGTTACGTGATATTTAAAATAAAGAAAAATCTCAACATCTTTAAAGCAAGATATTATCTTAAAACAAGATACTTTGCAACAACAAAAATGAAATAAAATAAACAAAAAATAGATTTTTTAATTTATTTGTATATTTGAAAACATATTGAGGATGACATGTTTAATGTAACAAGATTAAATTTGACTCATTTATATTTCTTAATATTAGAAGTGATTTAGTGGTTACATGAATAGTTAGAAAAATTGTTTTTCTTTAATTTAAATTTAAATAATATTTAATGGTCTATACTTACTTGTACTGATCATATAAAAAAAAATGTCCGAGTTGGTATATCTATCGGAATATAAATTTTGTTGAAACATCCCTTATTCTTTTGAAAAACTCTAAATAATATTTAGGGTTTATGAAATTGTTTGATGATACCTTTCTAAAGCAACCCAAAATTCATATTATCTGAATTTAGTTTATAGGGTAAACTTAAAAAGTTATAATAAAGTAAATATTTTAAGAAAGTCTTAAATTTAAGTTTCAAGTTTAATAAATAAATAAAATTCTTATTAAAGTAAACACTAGTGCAGAAAGGGGCATAGACGTCCGTTCTTTAGGCCTTTTAACGTCCGACCTCCAACGGACGTCTATGCGGGTGACGTCTATGTAGACGTCCGTTGTGTCAGCCCGGACGTCTATATAGACGTCCGCTGTGTCAGGCCGGACGTCTATATGGACGTCCGCTGTGTCCGACCGGACGTCTATATGGACGTCTGCTGTGTCAGGCCGGATGTCTATATAGACGTCCGCTGTGACCTCTCGGACGTCTATATACTACTGCAGAAAGGGCTTTATTAGACGGCTTATTTAGGGTTATTTAGGATTACGGGTTAGGGTTATTTAGGATTACGGGTTTGAACGTTTGTTTGTGCACTGCAACACGTCTGAAAAACAGATTCAGAACGAAAATGGAAGAAGATGGAGGAGTAAACGACCTAAAAATGTAGGCCAAAAAACGCCGCCCAAGAACACGCAACAAACTGCACCAAAATGCACCGAAACCAATTTTTAATCGGTCCAAATGAAAGATATGTCATCACTGAACAATTTAATCGGAACAAAAGTAAGATTAAATGACCCAAAACACATAAAAACCAACCTGGAAATGCAAGGCGCAGAGGGAAAGGTTCGCATAACTCATCGCGGGTTCGCGTTTTGGAGTGTGTATCTTTATTTTAAACGTCTTTTGAACGTCAGTTGTGGCGGGGGCCGGACGTCTATAATATAGTAGACGTCCGGCCCCCTCTAGAACGGACGTTCAAGGGCTGACAGCCAACTACCCTGTCAGCCTCCTGAACGTCCGTCCTGAAGGGGGACGGACGTCCATATATAATAGACGACCGTCCCCCTCCAGGACGGACGTTCAAGAGACTGACAGCGTAGTACAACCCGTCAGTCTCTTGAACGTCCGTCCTGGAGGGGGACGGTCGTCTATTATATATGGACGTCCGTCCCCCTCCAGGACGGACGTTCAAGAGACTGACGGGTTGTACTACGCTGTCAGTCTCTTGAACGTCCGTCCTGGAGGGGGACGGACGTCCATATATAATAGACGACCGTCCCCCTCCAGGACGGACGTTCAAGAGACTGACAGCGTAGTACAACCCGTCAGTCTCTTGAACGTCCGTCCTGGAGGGGGACGGTCGTCTATTATATATGGACGTCCGTCCCCCTCCAGTCCCCCTCCAGGACGGACGTTCAAGAGACTGACGAGTTGTACTACGCTGTCAGTCTCTTGAACGTCCGTCCTGGAGGGGGACGGACGTCCATATATAATAGACGACCGTCCCCCTCCAGGACGGACGTTCAAGAGGCTGATGGGTTCAACTACCCTGTTAGCCTCTTGAACGTCCGTCCTGGAGGGGGACGGACGTCCATATATAATAGACGACCGTCCCCCTCCAGGACGGACGTTCAAGAGGCTGACAGGGTAGTGAACCCATCAGCCTCTTGAACGTCCGTCCTGGAGGGGGACGGACGTCCATATATAGTAGACGTCCGTCCCCCTCCAGGACAGACGTTCAAGAGGCTGAATCTTCAACTCTCATATCAGGCTTTTGAACGTCCGTTAGAGGGGTCTGTCGTCTACTATATTATAGACGTCCGGCTCCCTCTAGGACGGACGTCTTCTTACTCAATTATTTACGTTTATGCCACCGGTCAATTATTTACGTTGGAGTTTTCGTGAACGGACGTCTATGGGGTGACGTTAAAGACCAATTCTGCACTAGTGAAAGTTGCGTTACATGATGACATGCTTAAAGTAAAGATAGAATTTTATATAAAACTATATTAATAGAATAGAATTTTTTTAGGTCATGAGTTCGTAAAGTTTTATAAATATAAATAAAAAATTATAAAAATTAGATTCCTATAAAATTTTGTCATTGACTATGAGATGTTTGTATTAGGTTTCTAGCAGAAACATTCTGTCCAAACTCACAATGAATGAAACCTTAAGAATAACAAATAAGAAATCTGTCACATGAAAATTATTTCAACTTTCATCAGAACATCAACAATAGCAACTCAATGAGTTTGATGCACCCGACATAACAAATTAAAGAGACCGAATTGTACCAAAATACAAATAGTGACTAATCTATTGGTGAGAACCTGAACGTTACAGGGCCAATACTTCATATCATAAAGGATTCTTGTCTCCTCTAACCCTTGTCTTCTTGTTGAGGGTCCAACAAAAAATAAGTTATTTTTTAAAAACTAAAATTAATGTGTCTGAGTAAAAATATAATGAGATTTTTTTTTCATATTAATTTATATATAAATTAAGCTTAGTTTATGAATAAACTTCCTCTAATTAATCTTAATTCATTCTTCTGTGTGTATGGTTTATTTTATTTTATTTATCAGCGTGAGTGTTTGGTTTATGAAAATGATCACTATAGCGCGTGGAAACCTGTTCATGAAATTCTTCAACTAGATAGATATTTTTTTCTATGGAGCTTTAGTAAAGAGAGACTTTTTTTTTTCTACAAGATGGAACAATATAAGTTGAAGATTAGTCTTTTAATTTACAAATAAATTATCAATTATAAAAACATAACCTATCACATATCTTCTTGTATGCAAGTCTTTAGCAAAGCTATAATTATAAAATACTACGGTTTTTATTCTCCCCAAAAAAAATCCATAAACAACTTATTTATTTTCAATTTCATTACATTTTATATTTTGGTTCCTTAATTTTGTATACATCTCAACACTGAAAAAAAAAATTTTTGATGTTTGTTATTTTCGACATTGAACGTCCAATCCAAATCTGACACCTTATTAGAAAATGTCAAATTAACGTTGAATTCCAAACAGGATGTCAAAAGATGTCGGCTGCCACATGGACACACGTCATTCTAACACATATTCACCAACACATATTTAATATTACATATTAATTTTTTTTTACAATATTACCAAACCTAAAATACAAAATATCATTCTAACAGATTCAATAATTAATAATCAATCACCAATAATCAATAACCAAAAAACTAACCTCTTGGAGGGACTAAAAATATTTATCAACGTAAGAGTGGAGGAGGGAAGTCATCCAAGCAATGAAGATCGGACACTCAATGTCGTCGTTGAGGTTCGTCAATTCGCGCATAAAACTGCACCATAAGCCAAAATTAAACGGTGCAAACAAAATTTAATTAGTGCAAACGAAATTTAATCAGTACAAACTAAAGTTAGTCGGTGCAATCTAAATAAATTGGAAGAAAATCAATCAAACCTATCTTGCAATAACAATGGTGAACAAGAACGAAGCGAAAACCCAAACGAAAACTCGAAAGAAAGTGAGGCTCGCGTTTTGAACTTTTGGGGTTTAACAAGGCATTTGACGTCAGCCCCCCCTCCCAAACCAACGTTTAGTTGGTAAAAAAAAATCAACATTAGCCCCCCTTCCCAACCAAAGTCTAATTGCTAAAAAAAGTGACATTTCAGTTCTAATTTGGTAGGTTTTGGTAGAGGGTTTGACATTGGGGGCCAACGTCTTAATGCATAGCGATGTCATCCCTTGCTATGTCTGACGTCTCATTGCTAAAAAAAGTGACCTTTCAATTTTGATTTGGCAGGTTCTGGCAAAGGGTTAGACGTCTGGTATGAGGGAGTGACATCTTAGTGCATAGCATTGGGAGAGCTACTAACCGACATCTATAAGGCTATTTTATTTATAAAACTGTCACCGGTCATTTTTTATGTTGATTATTCTTTTATGAGACGTTGTGCGCGTGATGTTATACAATTTTTATACTAGTGTCTATAAAATAAAGTTTTGAAACTCTCAAAATTTGTATAAAGATGTATCTCAAACCAAACAGATCCAAAGTATAAATGACATATATATAAGTGAGTCCTACTAAAAGTACATGTGTGAGTCTAAATGAGTCTTGTGAAGAGTATAAGTCTAAGTACAAGTCTCACATTAAATAGAAAAGGATAAGGTTAAAATAAGAAATTATATTTATAAATTTATTGTTTTAAAGTTTTATGTTGAAAGTAATATCATTCCTTTATATTAAATGTATTTATATTTTATTGAAATTATGTTTTTAGAGTAATCATCTCTCATTACATCATAAAATCCAATTAATTATATGCTATAACATATGTATATGTCAAATATTTTTTTCATTTTACTCATTTATGTTTATTATATACCAACAAATTATGTCAAATATAATATTTGTTCATCACAACATATAAAAAAAACTCTTGCATTAACATAAGTAACACAAAAACATATATTTCTTCTTGATAAAACAAGTAATTTAGAGATATACATGGTGACAATAAAAGAAGTACACATAGATTTAACATTCCAAATTGATTCATCATCTTCTAATCTTCTAATCTTCTAAATGTATTTATAATGATACAAGAAAAGATTAGTTTAGGTGTGATTATTTCGACCTTCATACTCCAAATTTTTTGTAACTCATTATTTATCTCAAATTAAATTGGTGCCAAATAACAACTTTAGTTATTGAATTTTTGACTACAGATGCAACGAATGTACGTTATCCGCACAAAAGTAGATAGATTTATGAAATCATCTTTTACCTTTCTATAATAGACACATGGATATATTATCTTCTCATTATATTCATTGATACACTAACTAAATTTATTAAATCAAAATTCTTCTATTATATTATTGGATGATTGTTTCATGAGGGAGTCTTTTAGAACTTAGAAAATGTCTTGTTTGACCTTGCATATGTTAAAACCTTTTGTATATATAATACTTCAATACCAGTAAAAGAAAATAATATTTTTTAGATGGTTATATACGTGCTTTCTAGGGATAATATAGTTTTGATCTCTTATTAAAAGTTTAATTAAACACATAAAAAGTTTTAACGTTCCTCATATAAAAAGCAGAGTAATTTATCTTACTTTATATTAAAAACTACAGTCTTCAAAATATGCATTTGTCAGTTTGTTTTTTTTTTTTTGTGAAATTTCTTTATTTGTGTTATAACATCTTATCTCAAACATATATTCCATATTATAACTTACTCGATGAAAAATATTCCTAAACTATTGTGAATTTTTCATTCTAGAAGTTCAGCTCCTTTCAATTTAAACACACATAAAAGATAATTTTAAAGTAAACTTTTACAAAAACACTAAAGTATGAATTGGAAATAAAATGAAAATAGTATTTTTGTAGTATTCCAATTAGGTATTTTTGTGTAATCAACAATAAATGTACATGCAAAAAGTTTTTTGTCTAGAACTAGCACGAGCTTCACTAAAGATAAAAGAGCTTAAGAAAAGAATTATTAAAAGTTGAAAAAGGCAATACTTATTGAACTCATAAAAAGAATGGGATACACTTTTTGTTTGTAAGTGAAGGAAAAGAGATTTCAAAAGTGTCACCCAAAATACAAAATTTTAAGGTCCAAATAAAGCATCATCATATAAAAATGCATTCAAAATTAATCAACTTTTGGGACCAAAAAATAACCTCAACTTTACATATTATTTCAGGAAGAGAATGTGAAAAGAAATATTAAGAACTTACTTAGTTCAAATATATTTTTAATATTAATTCAGATATATTTTAATTAACATATTATCTTTCCATTATTACAATAATATGTTTTCAAGTAACTTAAATCACTTTTCCTCAATGTTAACGCATAATAACTAACAATTATGTTAATTAATTCACTCACTTTATTAACCGTTTACTTCTAACCAAGCAATAAATATACATATATGTATATAGAATAAACTTTTAATATCATAAACCAAAATAGAAAAAACAGCTTAAATTCATGAATGAAAGTGAAAAAAAAAAAATTAATACAAGAATATAAATAATGAAGATTCGAGACAAAAGATCTAAAATTAATCAAAATTGAGATTGAAATGAAAAACAAAAAAGGGGCTGTTATTAATTTTGAACAAACCTCTTTTATTAAGAGAAATAAAATTCAATTATTGTTTTCCTATCTTGCATAACTCATAATTTTAGCCTAATATTTTATAATAGAAATATTGAATTGTTTTATTATGAAATATTATTTTTTAAAGAAAAAATACATAAATAATAAATTGAAGAAATAAATGCATTAGACATAAGAGAGAGAAAGAGAAAGAATGTGCCCCTAAAACCCCAAACTAAGCCCCCAACCCTAAAATAAAAGCTCTTCAATCCTTCCCTTCCCTCTCACACACACTTACAAATTTCCCTCTTCACTTTCTCTCTCTTCTTTCTCTCTCTTAGCCCATGCCACTTTCTGTTTTACTCTGAATTTTCTCTTCCTTCACCATTTTCCCTCTCAATCAAATGGGAAAGTACATGAAGAAATCTAAAATCGCCGGTGACGTCGCCGCCCTAATCATGGAGTCACCGCCGCCGCACTCGCACCTTGGCGTCCGTACGCGCGCCAAAACCCTCGCGCTCCAGAACTCGCCCCAAACTCCCGACTCCGCCGCCTACCTCCAGCTCCGCAGCCGCCGCCTCCTCAAGATACCCCCTTCCATCCCGGAAAAGCCCCGTCGCTGTGCCGCCGCCGATTCTGCCTCCAATTCCCGCCTCTCCCAAGCTGCGCTCTCCAAAACGCCGTCGTCCCGCTCCGCTGAAAAGTTCGCGCCTTTAGATGACGACAACGCTGAATGCTCCTTCGGCCAAAATTTCCTAGATGTCGAAGGCAGAGACGAAAGGTATATTATTCCCTTTCTTCAATTTCCCCCCTTTTTTTTTCTTCCTCTGTTTTATCCCTTGAGTTTTTTGAATTGTTTTCTTCGTGTGTTTTGCTAAAATTTCATCCTTTTTCTTTGCAACGTGATTCTGATACTTTTATTTGAGTTTTTTTTTTTTAAATATTTTATGGGCATGTTTTTCTTTTAGGTTTTTGCTTCAGAATCTTACTGGTTTTTTCTTCATGCATTTGTTGATTTTTTTGGGGGCTAAAGTGCGTGTTTGTAATAAAAAAGAGTATTTCAAAGTTCGATTTTTGTAAAATTTAGAGATTTTAAAGATGGGTTTACTCATGAAATTTGAGAGGAAAAACATAAGAACTTTTTCTGTAAGCATTATTTAAAACTAACATCTTAAAATGATTTCAAGGACTATTTATCCTTTTTCATCTGTTGCATGCAACTGTTACCTTGATTTTTGTGACTTTTCACTAGTGTGTTTATATTTTCTTTTCATTTTTTTGTAATTATTTAATCTTCTATTTTCTCCCTATTGTGTTTTTAGTTTTTGAATTTTAGTTTGCTGAATTCTGGTGATGCTAAAATTGTTGCATTCTAAGTGGAGCGGGAACCGTGTGAGTTGGTGGAAGGATATTATTGAGTAAAAAAATGATATTCTGTATTGAAATTTACCATTCTTTTGATTCTCTTGTGTTTTTAGTGTTGTTTTCATTATTAACCTTCGTTCTTGAATCTCTTGAGGTCTTGGTCCCTTAATTTTGGGTTATTTATGTCTGTGATTTGACTCTGTCAAGTCTAGGCACTGAGATAAAGCTCTTGTTTGTACAACGAGTTGCTTAGATTTGAGACTTGTATGTGACTTGTGATAGGTTCTGCGGCATGCATGTCCTCAGGATAGTTACTGCAACTTATATTTATCTGCAGTATTAATGTGTGTATGTCATTCTTTAATTTCTACAACTATCCTGCGTATTGAATCCTTCGAACCAAAAATGTTGTGCATTGATAAATTTTCATTTTTTTTTCCAGGTAAATAGAACCCACTAAGTGGAAAATAAGTTTCATAAATTGATTATAAAAGGAAGAACATCTCCAAAATCCAAATTGAGTGCAATTTGATGTTACATTAATTGCCTCTGCAGATCCAGTTGACAAATTGTGATTTGATAATTTGCATGCAATTATGATTCGACTCTCTTTGTTGTTTCTACTCCATTTTTCTCAACATTTTGATGAACTTAAGAGCTTAATAATTAGATATGTTTCAGCAGTGACTCCAAAATGCATTCAGGCTTGATTGTCCTTGTTTTACTTTTGATCTGCAAGAACCTGCATGACCCTGAAGCTTAGCCCTGTGTAAATGGTCAAGTTGGAAAAAATTGGATTTTAGTAATAGGAGCAGCCGTAACTCTTATGACTCGTGTTAGCAATGATGTGTCATTTACATGGGGCCAAGCAGCAGATTGATGTTTTTTTGGATTCCTATTTGGGTTTGCGGTGAAATGAGAAAGATTTGGCCGTCTCTTTCTTTGTATTTTTTTAGTGCATGAGCCCACCGAGTCAGAACTTGTCCCAATAAATGCCAGTTACTTTTTCATAGTAGAAAATTTTGTCTCTAGTTCCATACTGAGCTGTAGGAGATTGTTGGAGAAAAAATGATCTGTTTTTTCTCTCACTTATTTTTCCTGTCAGCGGTTAGCATGCAATTTCTGGTGTAGAAACTTTTGATTCCAAGTCAGCATTTGTATTAATATATGGCTGCTATTTTATTTTTCTATAAACTTATCTTTATTAACATTTTATTATGTTTAAACAGAAGCACTAGGGAAAGCACACCCTGTAGTTTAATAAGGGACCCAAATGTCATCCATACCCCCGGTTCAACTACAAGGCAAAGGACGCTCCAAATAAAGCATGATCACATACAAAGGAACATTCCACCGGCTCATGAGTTGGAGGAGTTCTTTGCTTATGCAGAGAAGCAGCAACAGAAAATGTTTATGGAAAAGTATGTATTCTTATCCCACAAGTCCTTTTTTATGTTTTTTACTTGTGGTTTTATTTTGATCTCTTAATTGATTTATCAATGTAATTATGTCTAAATTTTCTGTATTTTGCAGGTACAATTTCGACATTGTCAATGATGTACCACTGCCTGGACGGTACGAATGGGTCCCAGTACTCCACTAAGATGATAAGCTTCAGTGTCATATGGTGATAATATGGATTTCAAGGATATCTGACATGTATTTTAACAACTAGAAGCTGTCACTAACCATTTACTTTGCTTGAGGTTCTTGTTCAAGAAGCTACTAGGGAAAGGATATGTTTAGGAATTTATTATATCTGAGTAGTTTAGAGTTTTTATGTCTTTCTGATTTGTAGGGGGTAGGGGGTATATGGTATATCTAGTTGCAGCTCTTCTTTAATGTAATTTCATTTTCTTGTGTTTATAGTTCAGTGGGGATCAGATCAGACATCATGTTACTTTAAAGTGTTTCTCATCAATTTAAGTTCCTCAAGTTTGAAATTTGGAATACTGTTAAATTTTAATCCTGGGGACCATCTACTTGTTCCATGGTCCCACAGCTTCAACCAGTAAAAAGTTCTACATAGCCTACACTGGTGCATAAATTAATATAACTTTTTATTTTGGAACATTGATATAATAAATAGCTTTACCAGCAAGCACAAGAGAGAACACTAAGGTAAATATATTTTTTGGTAGTAATATAATAATAAACTGTTTTTTGTCCTTAATAACATGAATTAATATTTTTATCTTCACTATGCAGTGGTTGTTTAGTAATGTGTTCTGTGGTCAAATTCAGAAATGGGTAAGATTAAAAGGGACAATCAAAGGGTATAAGCATTTATGGAGATTGGGAACTGCTTGTTTTGTTTCTTCCGATGTATCCTTTGCTTTAACATTTATTTTAAGAATTTCTACAAATTTAATTGATAGACAGATATTTTTTAAAGGAAGAGAAAGATACAAACTAAAATTCATTACTTTTATTCTTAATTTATACATAAATTAATTTTAGTTAGAAAGTTTGATTATTATTGCTTTATTTATAGAAAATTCTCTCTAAATATGATTATATTCTTTAAATGCTTACGGTGTTATTTACCGAGAGTTGAACTAAACTTAAATAAAACTATATTTTTTATTCAATAGTTTGAAGTAGAACTGATTTTCAAAATCCAAAATAATCTCACTTTTTCTTTTATTTGTATTAATGATTAAGAGTAATAATTTAAAAGAAAAAAATTATTTTAGTCTTTAAACTATAAAAACTTACAAAATAGATTATTAGAGTTGGTAGATGTATAAAAATAATGAGACCGATTATTTTATTATAAAAAAAATTTCTAAAGCTTCGGTTCATTATCTAAAATACTTCTATCTTTCTAAAACATTATTATCTTCTTATTATCTCACTTCTGTTTACAATTTCTTACTCCTCAATCATATGTTCAACGATCAGAAAGTGTTTAGGCGATCCCTACGTCAAGGGCTATCAATCTGACCGATCAATTGGTTGAATCGAGCAGGTAAGTGGTAAACCCTTTTTTTCTTAATGTTTAGGGTTCTTGATCATGTAAAGTGGTTCTGTTTTGCATGGGTCAAGAATCTCTCCCTCTTGATTCTTAGTCTGTTTGTGGTTCTAAGGTTGGTCTCCAATCACCAATCGGTGATTTGTAAGTTTTCTAGAAGTTCCTTATGTCGTAAGAAATCTGTGGAGCGTTTAGAGATTTTGGAATTGTTGAGTCAATGTAAGGGAAGCTATGTAATTGCTTTTAATTGAAGTGTGTAGTATAAGTTTAATGGTATGTGAGTACTAAATTGTTTGGATGAAAAATGTTATTGTGTGTTAGTGATAATTTAACTAATTGGGTAATATTGATGATTTGAGTGTCAATGAATGTTGTATAACATGTTGAATTTGTTGTATGTATGTTTGTGAGATTGGATTTGATGTTGATGAAGTGAATTGTGTTGATTGAACTGTTAGAGGAAAAGGAGTAGTCTTGGTTGTAATTTTGTTGGGTTTAAGTGGAGGTTTAAGGTAGTGAAATGGTGAGAAATGGTTGGTGAACTGAATTGTTGAAGTTGGGGTGTTTAGGAACTAGTTTGGGTTATGTTCAACACTTTAATTGGGCCAGATTTCAATTTGGGATGAGTGGTGGTAATTGTGTAGAGTTCAACTTGGTTTAGAACTCAAATGGAGGAAGTGAAATAGTGAAAACTTGGTTTTGGGGTTCTGTGTGCAAATGGTCATTTTGGAGAGCTTTGGTAAGTTGTTTGAGACTTGTTTGAGTGCCTAAGTTGCTTGAAATTGTGTCACAAGTGGTAAAATTCAATTTGAGTCTCTAAGTTGAGTTTTTGGTTGAGATCTTGTAGCCATTTGTTAAAAATAGGTTTAGATAGACTTATTTAAGTATAATTGGGTATATAACATGATCTAGGAGGATTAGAAGTTGGGAAAAATATGTTCATTTGGTCAAGAGTGGTTTGCAGTTTTCGTGCTGCAGAATTATGCAGACTCGCTGAGCGACTCCATTCGCTCAAGGAGTCTGGGTCACTGTCTCAGGTTTTTCACTCAGCAAGTTAGGTCGCTGAGTGAGTGAGTTGGGGGTCTGAACCACTGTCTCTGCTTTTGCATAATGAGAGGGGTCATTGAGCGAGAGGTTGAAGTCTGGGAGCACTGGAAATTTTATTCGCTCAGCAAACTGTATCGCTGAGCGAGTGGGGTCGCTGAGCGAGACGACTCTATGGTCGCTCAACGCGCTTAGTCGTTGAGCGACTAGTCCAGGGGGTGTTTTATTCTTTCTATTCTTGTTTTCTTATGGAGTGGAGTTACATTTCTATTCATTGTGAATGATGTATAAATATGTATGAGATTATATGATCAAATAGGTGATGTGATGATGATGTTCAAGTAATGTGTGAGGTGTGGATTTCAAGTACCATGTGAGAAAGGAATTCCAAGGAGGAATATTCTAAGTTGGTTGTGTTGTGCTATGTATTTATGTAGGGGCTCATGGATTGGGGAATGATCATGACACTCTCAATAATCTCATTTCATGTAGAGATGGGTGGTTATGTCGTGGAGAGTAGCAGGAGGTCTTAGTCTATGATCACTAGTTAAGGTCATAGATGTTTGACGGATTAATCTTGGTGTATGGTTTTATTGGATGGTGGTTGAGCATATGGTTATTATTATTATTTCTGAGCTAGGTTGCTCCATCATACACGGGTGTAGATTCCCCATGAGTTTGATATCAATGCATCTATCAGGATAGTAAAAAGTGTTTCAAGTGGATTGGACAAGTTGTTGTGTTGTTTGATTCATCATATGCATGTATATTATTATTGCTTTAAATAGTATGTAAAATCTTTTGATACTCTAGATTATCCTTATTTTTCTGTGGTTTGTCTTTGTATGTTGTTTCTCTTTCGCAATGATCACTTTAATGGTGTGAGCTTAGGGATGCAGTCCTTTCAGTTGGCACAGCTGAAGGTGGGGAGTGGAGCTTATATTATAGATAAGTTACTTTTGTTCTTTAGATGAAAATTTTTATTCACCTAATATGTAGTTCTTATTCTATCATTATATATGTAATGTTCATTTTAATAATTTTATATTATTAAAATTGGGATGTTACAACATCAAAAATTAGATTCTTTTTTATACTTTGATATATTTTAAGACATTTATTAAACGTGTCAAATGTAAACAACTTAATCAATATTTAACACTTCAACGATATCTAACATAATTAAATTAAGAAAATATATTCTCACTTTTAAAATTTAAAAATTAAAATATATTAAAATTAGAGATAGAAAGAACTTCTAATTTCGATTAGAAAGATATTTAATTTATTTTAAAATATAACCAAAGAGGTTAACTTTTTGTTGTGTACTGTCATATATATCTTTTTTCTCCAAAATATACCGACTAAACGGTGAGTAACACTAATGATTAAGTATGTGTTCTTTGAATTCTTTTCATAGAATCACATTTTTTAAATAATAATAGAATATTTATATAGTTTTCATGTGTTTGTTTTAGCATTTTAAAATGATTAAATTTATGTTAAGCAATTTCCCATAAAATCATGTTTCTTGTAAAAAAAAGATTGTCTTTTATGATAGTAAAAAGAAAAAGCGTAAAATTTGTTCTTTTCTAGCTGGTTTCAGTCTTTTAAAAAGAAGGCTGATACAGAAAGCTTAATGATCTCAAATATAAATTCAAAAATATTTTTAAATTATCATTGATATAAATTTTAAATAATAATTATAAAAGGTTTGTTTTCCCTCTATGCCTACTGGGAGGAGATTCAATAAGAGTTAAACTTCCACAAACACAAAAAGCATTACATGATTAATCAAATATAAATGGTAGCTATTTTTAAAATAAAAAGAGTATTATATATAAAAATTGAAATTATTAATGAGACCCTAACAGAAAACAGACAAGAGTGACAGTTAAAGGACCCATTTCAAAGCATTTATTTATCTATTTTTCTGATATCTGAGTTTTGACTATGATTTCTCAGTATACTTATCATCAGATATGTTCCATTCTTTTAAATATTTAAGCTTATAATATAAAACATTTATGATTAGAGCCGCAAAAAGAAAACAATTGAAAAGAAAGAGAAAGAAAAAAGAGAAAATTGGAATTGGAAATGATGTGGCATATGGGTTTATTTTAAGAATATCCATAGGATGTGTCTATTGGAATTAGATATGGTCACATGTCACATGTGGTTTTTTGTAGCAAACATCATTCTCAGATACCAAACAATTATTAACACCACAATCACAATCTATGTCACTGTCTTTGTCTTTGTAAGTGTTTGATATATGACAAGGACCATTATTAGAGTCACCCAAATCATTTTGTAGATTTGGATGAGATTGCATCCAATAATAATAATAATAATAATAATAATAATAATAATAATAATAATAATAATAATAATAATAATAATAATAATAATAATAATAATAATAATAAAGTAGTGTAGACAAATATATCAAAGAATATATTATCAACATTCTTTCATTGTTGAATACTTTAGTAACCATTATGTCATTCTCTATCAAACTCCTTTCTTTCTTTCTCAGTAAGAAAAATATATTAATAAGGACTTTATAATATGGTGTATACTAATTTGTTTTCTTGCATTATAATTGTTAGAAAACAGATTTTCAATGAATTAAATATCAATATTGAGATTCATATTTGATAGTGAGAGATCTTAAAAGGGATGAAGAGTTTCAACTTCCTAATAGATTCATCATTTTTCGCTTTCTTTTTAAAACGAAAATATTAACAAAAATCAATATTGTTAGTGATTAAAAAGGTATAATCATTTTATATTCTTTATTAACGTATAAGGTAAAAGTAATAAACTCGTTCAATAATCTTATGACGTGTGAAAAATAGATTCTGATGACTTTACAGTTAAAATTACGTACCTTTAGTTTTAGTAAGTTATTTTAGCCCTCTAAAATTATTTATCATGATCCAGTAAAATTTAATAATTTTATCATTTTATATGATAGATTATAATTAGATAAGAGTGTAATTTATTATATTGAATGCATTATATAAAATAAAACTCAGATTCTTTAAATGGAATTAACCAATACTAAAGTTGAATTCAGTGAAGAAATTCTTCAGCATAATACCAGTTTAGGTCTTTCAAGATTTCCAATCTCCCATTATTTTTCTCTAAAGTATTTTTCTATTTATTTTCTTTCAATTCCTTTGTAATATGTTTCTTATCTAGCTTGCCAATTTAATTTGTTATTTGCTACAAACTTCAGAAGAAGTAGCACTTTTGTGTCCTGTAAGCCTTTTCCTTCGATATGCACATACCAAAAATTTGGATTTAATTTGGTTAAATACACAAATAATACTTATGAAGAAATTTCAACTAACTCAGTTGAAATCTTGAAACCTATTTAAAAAGGTGTTTTTGTCATTGCTCATCTCCTCAATGGGCTAAGAAGACTTCATGGGGTTGAAATTTCAGGCTTCAACGCAAATGCATCTTATTGGACAGTTGTTTTTTCACCCCTATTATTTATTTGTTAATGTGTCATGGAAGTGTTTGGAAAAGTCTATAATGCTCGTATATTAGTTTTTTAGATAAATTCTATAATTCAGAATGTATTTTCAAATTATACAATCCAAAACTATATTTTAAATTGAATAATTTAAAATCTAATTTTCAAATGAAACAATTTTAAAAAGCATCATAAACTATAAATTCTGGAATGCATTTCTAAATTCCACACTAAATAATACAATAAACAATACGTTTCCAAATTGTATAATATAAATATAGAATATATCCAAAAATGTATTTGAAACTATACAATCTATAATACATTTTTAGATTCTATAATCCATAATACAGTTTTCAATTCTAAATTATTTAATTTATAATAAATTTTCAGATTAAACAATACAAAATACTATGCATGAAGAAGGTAGGAAGGTGCTAAAAGAAATTCACCCTTCGTGACTGATCGGTTTTAAACAAAACATAGGTATCATTCCTTATGTGCTGACAGTTCTTTAATTCGTATCTTTATCATACATTGTCAAAGAAAATCTGTAGTTTCACTGATAATTAATAACTAAACATACCAGCCTTGGCTGCTAGGAAAATTGTTTAATGAAGTCATAAATGTATTGGGGAAGTACTGAAGCATTTTGCTTTTTAGCAGAATCTCTAATGTTATATTCCAGTCATTGTTTCTGTGTCGTGATCATATATATATATATATATATATATATATATATATATATATATATATATATATATATATATATTCAAGAGCTGCCAGAAAATTACCTTTTTATAAAATTTTAGACAAAATCTGGGAGGTGACCATGACACCAGTGGACCACACTGTTCCCTCTGCTGCTGACAGTTAGCTTAAACACAGTCCATCCACAGATTTGTTTACACTAGCAGTGAATTTCCAAAGCTTCATATTCACCATAACGGTCAAAAATATCATATACACCAATTAACAGCACAGACAGAGAATATTGGTATTTTTATTTTTATTTGGCTGTGTATAATCTGAGCCTACTAAATTGTGAGGGATGCAAAGAACATACTAAAGCACTGATAGTAAAGTAATGTAGACAATATAATCCATACAATTATGTGAAAACTGAGCAAGAGAGAAAATAGCAATTTTTAATTGATCAACACGGGGATTCTGAAATGGAGTTCAAATGTATTTGCAATATACAAGTTACCACCATTGTAAATACTATATAAGAATAACAAAAAATGCATTGGTCCCTTCTGTAATCAATATAGAAACTGAAGGTCTGTGAACCGTGTACACTGCAATGATATTTGTCCCAACTTTAGGAAGAAAGATATCAGATATAGTTTTTAACAATTTGTTAAAGATATAATTGAGTATTTTCCTCTAATGAATGAGTTGATCTGATCAGGGGAGCAAAACAAAATCATTTCATATCCCAGGCAACTACAATGGTAAGCTTCAGTGATATTGATAGAAGTAAACTAGACAACTTGACCATGATAAGGATTCTTCTTATTGTAAACTATTTGGAAGATTTATCAGCAGAACCCTTTTCAATCACTTTGGTAGAGCTGGAAGATTTATCAGCAAAACCCTTTTCAATCACTTTGGTAGAGCTGGAAGATTCTTCAGCTTCAACAAGCTTCCGAAGTTTTTCATGCAGAGTTCTTACTCTGTCCTCGGTTTTGCGAAGCTTTCTCCATCTATAGGCAGTCCAAAGACCAAGGCCACCATATACGACAATATAGGAAGCCCAAACATAAGGGTATGTTTCTGCATGCTCTTTGACTTTTAGATATTGATTTTGCAATGACTCTTTCAAGCCCATTGCAGTACTGGCTGCTTGATCTTCCTCATTTTTCTGGATGGAAGGAGCGGAGCTTGTTGATTGTTGGTTTTGTTTTGGTTGATTTTCCATGTCTTCTACTTGTATAGTTCCAGAAATGGATTATTTAGAGAAACTGCGAAAACATTGACATTTTTTAAGTATCACCTATTTTGAAAATGAAATCTCATTTAGAAAAACTAAGCAATGGTTCCTAATGCATGCATAATTCTTCAAACCCATTGCTTCCCCAAAACTGAATTACTTGTCTCAAATATTTATTAGCGAAAAATTCCTAATCCAAGAAATCCAAATACATAAGCAGTAAAATGGTCGTATTTCTAAAGTTTTAATACACAGCTTTCTCCCACTGAGATGTCTTCAAGTGTTCCTCTATTTTAGAACACAAAAAGCCAAAAGTCTCAAATGGTGACATTTTCCTCTATGAAGAGCCAAGGAAGCATGTGGAAAAAGTGAGAATAAGCACGCTAATTTGAACACTTAACATTACGAAACATGTCAAGACACAACAAAATACATCTCAGCCCAACATACGACGTACCAATAAACCAAAAGGATGAGGAAGGATAAACTCACATAAACGATGGTAATGTGGAATATTGCAAATATTTATTTGAAAAGATATGAAACACCAGGCCAAAATACATCCCAAGCAGACATAACACATTTGGTTTCCCAAGATTTTTTAGCAAAAATGTTCTCAGATAAAAGGCAACCAATGACAACGAAGCTAGTAAACCTGATCAATTGTTCAAATGTTCGGAAAAGGTCACCAGGAATACAAAGCCCCTGAGTCAACCAAAAAAGGAAGTTTTATATAAGCAGAGTGAAAAATCTCATGCACAATACACATAAGGAATAGGAGAAGGGTGAAGGAGATACTAAAAAGAGATTTAATAGTTCTGTCCGTAGTTCCAGATAGTATAAGACTGTAATAAACATTCAAACAATATCACCAAGCATTGTATTTCCCGTACTTGCTCAGCCATTGATCATACAATTCATTGCCATAAAAAATTAACATAAAATGGAGTCATAAAGTATGATTTTTCTGGTTGCTAATCTTAGCATTCCCATAATTTACATGTTAACAACTATGTGATCTACAAATATACTTCCACTATCCCGGCTGAAAAGACAGAGCAGAAGATAAAAAATCTAAAAATATAAACAAAACCACAGAAATTGGCAAAAGCATTCAACCCTGATGTCAGTGTTGAAGGACAAGCTCTACAGCAAGTGCAGGGCTTCATTTAACTAGCTTTCACTAAAATAGAAATTGATCCATAGTCCAGACATGACTCATACAGAAGAGTTTAAAGATAATCTTGCCCGCACACAACATACCAACATACTGCCTTTGTTGTAAGTGTAGAAATAAAATTAATAACTCTCATAATGAGAAGCTTCTTTGATCATGAAAGGCCCTAAATAGATGTATTATAAGTTACAAATTCTAAACATGTGAACTTGGGAAACATTTAAAAGAATGCAACCTTATGTGCACCATACCAATCATCTTCCAATGTAAACTTTACACTGACATTTATCCCTTCAAAGTTACTTACTACAATGCACAGATACAATACATATATCGATATGACACGTATCTGATACACCAATAGGTTTATTTTAAAAATAATAAGATACTATATGTGATATATACATATTGAAAGTATACAAAAAATTCTTAAAAACATGATAAATATATGATTGTTATTATGTGAATCCAAATTAAAATCATATGTATTAAACGCTGTTAAAATAAAAAATTATAAATTATTGTCAACATAAAAGTACTATTGGTAAAGTATCCACAAAGTATCGGACACAAAAACATGTCAGACACTAATCATGACCCAAATTGAAATATTGGTGCATCATAGGTTACTAAACTAACATACTGTCTTTATGCCACAAAATTATGCCTAATAGCATATATCTATTGTGCACAATGGTATCATACATTATGCAAATCAACAAAAATACAACTTTAATGTAAACTCAGCATATAAAGATGATACTAGTCATGTAACAGGGGTATTTCGAGGTTCCAAATCACCATTTTTAAGACAAAAGTCATCATTCCAAACTCCTTGTTTTTTTCTCTCACAAATATTTCAAACCAAAATTGTTTTCCTACCAGAATTTTTATCAATAATTACAAAAGGTAGAGCTTCCACATTATACCTATCCTATAGCATAACTTGCAGAAATGCTGTATATCCATATTGACCATCAAGTAAAATTTCATTGCGGTTTAACAGTACTTAAAAAGAAAACTCAAATCCATCAAACAACCTAGGTTATGATTAATAACAACTCAATTTCACTTTAACAACTTACGAGTCTATTTGGATCAAAATCTCAAACGCACAGAGAAAAAATAAATTAAGAGAAAAATGAAAAATATTTAAAATACATTAAAATTAGCTCTTAAGCAAGCTAATTTATAGAAGCTTTTACATATCAGTTTAATCTTGTTTTGAAGTCAGCAAGTTTCAGTTAAGGGTTAGAAAAAGACATGTTCGAGGCGAAAATTTTCACTGTAACATTGAAAATATTTGCTCCGAACCACAGAGAGATAAAGAATCCATGAGAGACAACAAAAGAGAGGTACCTGACGGTAAGGCCACGGTGGCGAGAGGCGGAGCTAGCTTGGTTGTGGCTATTGCAGTGCGGCGAGGAAGCTAGGGGTTTTGGTTTTGGGCACCGGGTAAGGCCTAGGTTCAATTTCCATAATTAATTGGAAAATTGTTATTATTAAAATTGTTTTTATTGGTTACAAAAGAACCTTTTACAATTCAGACTTTATTGTGTATACACTGTATTATTATTTTTATTGAAGAAATTGTTTACAATTTTTATTTGAATGAATTATTTGGTAACTTTTTAAGCGTTATAATATCACTTTTATATCACTAAAATTTATAATTGTTTTAAATAAAAGCAAAGACTGCAAATATTTTATTGAAATTTATCTTACTATTGTAATAACATTGTACTGTAATCGATTTTTAATTCAAATTAAGTATGTTTTGTAAAACTCTAGAAAATAATATTTTTAGAAGTGGTGATAGTCTAAAAAAATGGAGACTCGATTATTTTAATATTAAAAGGTTTTATTATAAATAGTTTGATTATAAACCACTTTTCTAGAGTTCTTTATCTTTTTTCTAAGAGTTCTAACTCTTGAGTCATCTATTTCATGATCAGTAAGTACCTAATCAACCACGGTAACGAGATCTACATTTCTACTCGATCAGTTTCTTCAATAGAGCAAGTAAGTTTCGATTCCTTTTTTTCCTTTCGTTCCTAAAAATTTGTTTTAGAGGAATATTGTATTGTTGCATGTGTAATCATGCATCTCCTACATGTTCTTGATTCATCTAGAGTTCTAAAAACTCTGTCCGTTTCCAATTTGGTGTTTCGTAGGTTCGTCTAGGTATTCCTTGCGGTTCAAATAATTGGTGGAGCGTTTCGCGAAGTTTGGCAGTTGGTTTAGAGGTAAGGGAAGTTAGATAATTGCTTTTAATTGAAATTGTGTCACAAGTGGTATAATTCAATTTGAGTCTCTAAGTTGAGTTTTTGTGAGTTTTTGGTTGAGATCTTGTAGCCATTTGTTAAAAATTAGTTTAGAAAGGTTTAAACACACTTGGTTGAGTGTAATTGATGGTATAATACAATCTAGGAGTGTTAAAAGGTGGGAAAAGTGAATAAAAGTGGTCAGGAGTTGTTGAAATGCGCAAATTTTGCAGTTTTTGTGCTGCAAAATTATGCAGTCTCGTTGAGCGAACAAACTTGGTGCGCTGAGCGAATGGGCTTTAGCTGAGCGAACATATTTGGTGCGTTGAGCGAGAGGTGAGTGAGCAGAACTCATTGTTTCTGTTTTCGCACAGGGAGTTGGGTCGTTGAGCGAAAGTTTGGGGTCTGGAACCACTGTGAGTTTTATTCGCACATCGAATTGGGTAACTAAGCGAGTGGTTTGGGGTCTGGAGGTACTGTCTATGTATTGCACAGCGAGCTAGGTCACTGAGCGACTAGTTCAGGTTTTGGTTTACTCTTTCTTTCTTTATTCTGGATTGATTTGTGTGATGTTTTAGATTCATTTGGGAATGATGCATGATTATGTATGAGTTTATATGTGTATCAAAGTCATATGTTGAGATTCAAAGTGAAAGTATGGTGGTTTCAAAGGTTGTAAGTATATGAATATGGGAAGCTCATTCTTGGAGTTCATCTTAACATTTTAATGGTCACCTATCTTCAAGTAGAGGAGGGTGAGGCATGTCGTGAGAATAACAGGAGGTCCTAGCCTAGGGACTTTCCCTTGGTCTAAGGTGAGTGATAACGGACTAACCTTGTGTGGTAGCTTAGGGTGGGCTAGTTGTTTCACCACAACAAGTGCACAAACTGCCACAGCTACATATTCATACTAAATCTGGATAGTCAATCTAGGTCTTTGTATGTTAAGATGTTTGGATTGATGTATGTGATATAAATTATTCATGTATGCTATGTTATAAACGTGATATGATTTCTTTGGTATCTAGTTTACCCTTATTTTTCTGTTGTCTGAATTTGTATGTTGTTTCTCTTTTGTGATGATCACCTAATGGTGTGAGCTTAGGGATTCACCTTTTTAGTTGTTCCAGGTAGAGGTGAAATAGAAGTAGATGAGTTGTTAGATCGATTTACAGAAGTAGATATCTTCTTTGAAGGAGGTTTGTTTTACCTAGTTGTTCTTTTAGCATCTATGTAACATTTCATTTTGGTAGTTTATACTATTAAAATGGGATGTTACATATTTTCCCCCATAAAACACATTTGAATAATTTGTAAATTCAAAATTATAAATTTAATATTAAAAAATATTTTATTAAGATTTTATTTAAAAAAGTTGCTATAGTATATAATAGAATAGTATATTATAAAAAATATATTATAGTACAATATACATATATATTATATATTATACTATACTAAAGGTGTATTTGTGATTTTCTTTAAAAAAATATACTATACTATTAAAAGTTTTTATAGATATTAAATGTATTATATAATGTTAAGTGTGCGAATGGATTAATAAAACAATAGTCTAAAAAAGTCATATATTAAAGTTTTAAATCGTATTTCATTTATTAAAATTAATATAAGGGTAAATTTTAAATTTTATAAAAAAATAATTAATAAATATTTTTAAAATAATTGAAATGTGTAAATTAATAATATTTTTATGTGCTATATAAAGCATAAGACTTAATTAAGTTTTAAATATTTGATAAATTTGAAAACTTTAAATTAAGATTTTATTAAATTTTTGTGGTATTGAGTTTTAAAAAATCTAAATTTTTTCCATTGAGTCCTTGATGTCATATGTTTTTTAGTACGTGAGTAATGGGACTATTAAATAGGTGATTTGTTGTTATCTTGTCTCCTCATTTTACTTAGTTTTCATAATAGGAAATTTTATAATCTTATATTTTTACAATTTTATAATGTTATTATTTTGTAATATTGGAATTTTATAATCTTATAATTTTGTTAAGTAAGTGTCTTTTTTAGCTTAACAAATGTAAGTGTCTTATTTAACCTAATAAAGACAAGTACTGTAGTTGAACACACAAAAACTCTACTTATACATGTTTGATAAAATTTTGTACGGATAGACAATGACATACTTTGTCTAACAAAAAGCTTGGAATATTCACTATACATATCAAAAAAACTTATAGATGTTTATTATTTGTGTGCAATTAATGGTTGTCTTTTCATTTATCCCAAGAATATCTTATTTTGATGTGTTAATATTAAGATCTCTTTAAAAACGTGCTTAACTTATCCACACAAACAAATTTTTATAAGGGCTAAATGTTAGTTGTCGAGTCAATAACTTGTGTCAGGTCCTATGCTTTATGCTGCAATGGAAGGAATCCATCTACTTTAGGCCTGATGTATGAGAGTAGTTGCTTAAAGAAACAACATGCATTTAATGTTGCATGATGAACATTTAATGTATCAATGTTCTTGAACATGGTCAAATGATAATTGAACAAGATGAAAGGCTTGTAGATTTCACAAAGGCTCGAAAAAGGATTTAAAGACTGTTAAATAACACAATGCCTCCAAAAGAATTTGTAATGGTTGTTTTCTTTTCAGTTCTATACATTCTCTTCGAAGAAAAAAGGTTGATGAGGATGCTTATGAAATACTTCTTAATGCTTTCAAGTAATCCTTAGCCTTGTGTTTGTGAGGAAGAATGTTATTTACATTCATAACAATATAAAATAGTATTTATCATCTTGCATTTGTTTTAGGATGTTTATCTCTTTTAGTGAAAAAAATCTTGTAATATTTTAGATCACTATCTTAGTTTATCAAAATATTCTAGATTCAAATAAATCCAATACTTAGCTAGAAGTGTGTATGTCCAATGAATGTGTGGCTTAACCAGAAATGATTATGTTTAAAGAATACTTGTAGCTTATCCAGAAGTGTTTGCGTCCAAACAATACTTCCAGTTTAATCAGAAATGGTGGGTCCAAAAAATTGTTGCATTTTGCAATGTTATTCTACATTAGTGGAAATTTGATTGGGTTGATAAAATAATTGGACAGTTTTCTAACAATGTATTTATCTTGTTAACATTATTTTTGAAAACTCTTTATTTGCTAACACATACATGAAACCAAGCAATGCAAAAAGTTTTTGGAAAATTTTAAATATGAAAAACATACGAAAACACTAGGGGAAGGGATGAATAGTATTTTTTAAACTTTTCGCAAATGATGTCTGATAGGTTTTCAAAAGATTAATCAACAAAGATATCTTCAGATGATGTGTTTTAAAGAGACTTTATGAAAACGTTTGAAGAAGGAAAGCAATAGAGCACATATTTTATACAGGTTCACTCAACCTGAGCTACGTCTAGTTCTTCCTTAAGAACTCTTAAAGGGGTTCCGTTAATCTTTTAAAAAGATTACATGAGTTTTACCTCTCCAAGTTTACACAAGTATTCTTACTACTCCTAGTTCTCTTAGTCAAAACGACTAGTCTGAGTTTAACCACTTTTTGTTTACAAGTATTCTAACCACTTTTGGTCTCAAGTATTCTAATCACTTCTGGTCTTAACCCTAGACAACACGCCTAGACAAATATTTTAATTCTGTTCAAAATTTACAACATAAACAGTATTATAAGAAAATGTACAAAATTGAAATACACAAAAAAACACTAGAGGGGTAAATAATGTTTTCTAAAACTTTTCGCAAAGGGTCTCTAAAGAGTTTTCAAGAGATTACAAAATAAAGATATTCTTCAGACGATGACACACTAGTAAAAAAATAGCGTACAACATCGAATATTTTGGGCCTTTCACGTCGAATTCGAGGCTGGCGTCATATCGAAGACGTTAAGTTAACGTCAAATTTAAAAAATTCGACGTTAAATTAACGTTGAATTTTGTAACTATACGATGTTAAATTAACGTTGAATTTTGTCAATATACGACGTTAATCAATTTTTTTTGTTTTTTTTAATTAATTGTGATCCTTTTTTACAATTCTACTAGACTTGAAAAGCAGAAAAATAACAAATTTCAGTTTTTGATATTTTATAAAGCATGAACTATGAACATGTAGTGTAGTATCAACAACAAACAACAATAACCAACAACAAACAAGTTCAATCAAACAATAACAACAAACAAGTTCAACCAAACAACAACAACAAACTAGTTCAACAAAAAAACAACAAACAAGTTCAACAAATAAGTTCTTCAAAACGAAAACGAAAACTAACCTTTAAAAGGTGGGTTTGTTGGAATAAAGTGTCGTCACCAGTGAGAGAGAAAGCAGAATGCGCCTGTGAACACTAGTGCAAAAACAACGTATAATATCACGCATTCGACGTCCAACAACTGCATAGCCAACGTTAAAAATGACCGGTGGCATTTTTGTAAATAAATGCAATTGTAGAACGTTGAACCCTCATTCAATTTGACGTTCTATGATGGTAATTATTTAAACCAGCGCGTCATTCTCTTTCTTCTTTCTTTTAAACCACCACTAGTATGTCGAATCCTGTAGGGGTTCGACGTAATATTTGTCCGTCAAAAGCCAAAGAGTCACCTTTTTTAATTCTTTTTTCTTTCTTTTAAACAACAAATAATATGTCAAATTCTGTAAGGGCTTCGACGTATTATTTGTCAGCCAGAACCCAAAAAGTAACCCCTTTTTAATTCTTTTTTTCTTTTAAACCATATATAAACGTCGAATTTTGTAGAAGCTTCGACATATTATTTGTCAGCCAAAAGTTTTCACTTTTTAAGCGGGAGATTGAAAATTCATTCACTTTATCTTAGTGCGCGAGACCCTCTTCTCTTCTCAAACTTTTTCCGAACAAAGTTTGACGACCATCACATGTAATCTTTCTTTCATTTGATACAAATGCATGTTAATTAACTACTTTATGTATAATATTCGTTTGTTTTGACCAATTATTTTCGTGTTTTTGTCCTTCATAGGTGCATTCTGATTTCTCTCTCACTAGTGGAAACACTTTATTCCGACGAACTCACCTTTTGAAGGTTAGTTTTCGTTTTCGTTTTTGTTTTCGTTTTGAAGAACTTATTTGTTGAACTTGTTTGTTGTTGTTTTTTGTTGAACTTGTTTGTTGTTGTTATTTGGTTGAACTTGTTTATTGTTGTTGGTGTTGTTTGATTGAACTTGTTTGTTGTTTCTTACTGTTGTTTGTTGTTTATACTATACGTTCATAGTTCATGCTTTATAAAATATCAAAAACTGAAATTTATTGTTTTTCCGCTTTTTAGGTTTCGTAGAATTGTAAAAAAGGATTACAATTAATTAAAAAAAACAAAAAAAATTGCTTAACGTCGAATATTAACAAAATTCGATGTCAATTTGATTAACGTCGAATTTTTTAAATTCGACGTCAATTTAACGTCTCCCGATAGAACATTGACTTCGAATTCGACATGAAAGGCCAAAAAACAATGACGTTATACGATATTTTTGCACTAGTGGAAGGACAAGAACACGAAAATAATCGGTCAAAACAAACGAAAATCATACATAAAGTAGTTAATTAACATGCATTTGTATCAAATGAAAGAAAGATTACATGTGATGGTCGTCAAACTTCGTTCGAAAAAAGTTTGAGAAGAGAAGAGGGTATTGGTGAATGAATTTTCAATCTTCCGCTCAAACTTTTATTGAACTCACTAACCTTTTGACGTCTAACGCTGGAGCATTCGACGTTCAAAAATCATTTTGTAATAGATCACTAAGGATTATGATAACAACACTCAATTAATGCATCCAATCACTCTAATGCCCATCATGTCAAAGCCTCATGCAGATTAGACGTTTTATTGATGGTTTAAAAGAAAAAAGAATTAAAAAGGGTAACTCTTTGGCTTTTGGCTGAAAAATAGTATGTCGAAACCCTTACAAAATTCAACGTATTATATGTGGTTTAAAAGAAAAATGAAAAAAAAGAATTAAAAAGGGGTTACTTTTTGGCTTTTGGCTGACAAATAATATGTCGAAGCCCCTACAGAATTCGACGTATTATTTGTTGTTTAAAAGAAAAAAGAAAAAAGAAAAAAGAATTAAAAATGGGTAACTCTTTGGCTTTTGGCTGAAAAATAATACGTCGAAGCCCCTTCAGAATTTGACGTACTATTGGTGGTTTAAAAAAAAAGAAAAAAGAATTAAAAATGGGTGACTCTTTAGCTTCTGGCTGACAAATATTACATCGAAGCCCTATAGAATTCGACGTACTATTGGTGGTTTAAAAGAAAGAAGAGAAAGAATGTCGCGCTGGTTTAAATAATTACCATCACAGAACGTCGAATTGTATGGGGCTTTGACATTTTACAATTCTAAACGATATCTAATAATTGCATTTATTTACAAAAATGTCACCGGTAATTTTTAACGTTGAATATTCAGTGATTGGACGTTGAACGCGTGACGTTATACGCTATTTTTGCACTAGTGATATAGAAAACTAAATAAAAGCTTTTAAGAAAGGAAAACAATACATCACAATTTTTACACTGGTTCACTCGATCTGAGCTATGTCAAGTTCTTCCTTAAGAACTTTTGAGGGGTTCAACTAATCTTTTCAAGATTACACGATTTTAACCCACTTCTGGTTGTAAGTATTATTACCACTCTTAATTCCCCTAATCAATCCTAACTAATCCGAGTTTACCCACTCCTAGTTCCAAGTATTATCACTATTCATGGTTTCCTAGCAAATCCTGACTAGTTCGAGTTTAACCACTCCTATATCTAACCCTAGACAAACACGTCTAGACCGAGTTTACCCACTCTTGGTTTCAAGTATTATCACCACTCCTGGTTTCAAGTATTATCACAATCAAAGAAAGGATATAAGTAATACAAAAGAATGTTGTGATTTGCTAAATTTTTCTCTCAAAAGAATTATATCTTCAGGCGATATACAAGCATAGTAGACTTGAGTTCACTATTTTATTTAACTTATCTTATCTTTTTTGTTATCATTCTTGTCTTCTCTTCAAGCTTTCATCTATATATAACTTTTTTTGAAAGATGATCATTAGACAAAGAAGTTGACTTCAGGAGAGTAGGTAGACTTTAGATGCGAAGTCAGACTTTAGTCTACTTTGTAGGGGTCAGAGCTTTATCATAGTCTTTAGCAAAACTAAGCTTATACGACGTGATAGAGCCGAAGACTTCAAGGGAAACATTCCTAGAATGTTCTCCATCTCTCACAACGTCTTTTTCTTGGATGTAGTGGATTTGATAATATCTTTCTTCTTTAGTGATTTGCACAAATATCAAGAGAACAAAATGTACAAGCATCAAAACACTTTATCGTACATGCATTAAATGTTTTGAACGTTGATAAGTGTTAGACTGTATTGTGTGTTAAAACATTTTATCATTTGTCATGTCATTCATCAATGCATCATTTGGTAAAACAAACATGTATAATCATTAGATGATACAAACATTATATGCTTCTTCAAAGGCTATAGTGTTTAGTGGTTATACATTAGACAATGTATTCTTAAGACGTTTTGCTTAAGATAACACTTGTATTGAATAAAAATTTCTTTTAACTTTTAATGTTATAAAAGAGATAGACTTTTTCTTTCATAAGACGCTAGCTTGTTACTCATACAGTCTATTGGATGATTTCAAAGAGAGACACTTTCTTTTCTTAAACGTTATTCATAACTTTTGCTCATTAGACAATTTAGTCTAGAAAGCATTGTTCATAAGCTTGATTTCATTTAAAATAGATGTTACAAAATATTTCTTTCTTAGATGTTATTTCTTTTGAAACAACTTTTCATACACAACAATATTTCTTCTAATGTTTTTTGTTAAACTTTAAAAGATGAGTTGTTTAAACGGTCTATTCTTTAGACGATCATGTGTTAACAAAATACACTATTCAAACCTAGGGATGACAATGTAGGCTGGCATGCTCCATCCTCCTGCATTTAACCGACAAAAAGTGAGTTAGGCTGGTCTGCCCCGCATAAGAAAAGGAGGTTATTTCTCTTGCCCGCTTGCATAACATTTGGTTTGGCTTGCATAATAAATTTAATAGTTTTTTTTTTTAATTTTCTTAAACTAGTAGAAATAATAATTTATATAGACTCATTTCTTAAATAAGTAATATTCATAATTTTAAAAATTTATAATTTTTAAGTAGAAGCCTTTTGTAAATAAAAGTGACTGTGAAGTAATTGAAATAAGGAAAGAAATGTGAACGAGGAATCTACTTTTGGATTGACTGAATGAAAATTAGCGAGCTACTTTGGAAGAATGGGAGAAGAAAGCGAATGAGCAAGTTACTTACAAGAAACACACACAACATGTTGTGGTAGAGCGATTAGATTTTAAAAATTTAAGTAATACGAGTTGTGCTGGTTGAATGCAAGCCAACTCATTATTGGCCCGTATAGACTAGTGGTACGAGACTAAGTAAGCTAAAAAAGCTAATCTATCTCACACTTTTTCTTTCAGGCCTGCAAATCACTCCACATTGCCATCTCTTTCAAACCTTCCTTTCTACCTATTTTACCTGTTTTTACACATTAACAAAGAATAAAGCATAACAGGAAAATCTGATTAATTTAAGACTACATTAAGTTTCAATTATGTCATAAATTTGAGTATATTTTCAATTGAATTTCTATTAAAACTTTTATTAATTTTAGACTTTCCAAAATTATTATATATTCTCTATCATCTTAATTACTTGTCTTCACATGTTAAAAAAATGTCAAGTTTCATTATTAATATAAACTGACATGAATTTTATTTCTTTGATGAAAACATGTTAGAAAACAAGAGGTTATCTTTGTTACCTACATAATGATGGTGACAATGTTCTTATCAAACACATTTTTATGATTTTTTTATGACTATTTTTATGACTATTTTACTGTTATAAATGAGTGTAAAAATGTATTATGATATTATTTCTCTTTTACAAAACACAAAGAATCTCAAAAGATAATAAAAGAAGCATGTACATGTTACCGGCCAGAAAAATAAGCATCCCTTCATCGTTTTCTGAGTTGTACGTTGAATGATACCTTGAGTTTAAGGTTCTTACGCATGCTATTGGGTGTTCTTAAACAAGATTTCAACCCAGTAGTAACGTGTTCACTTGATACAAACTCTAAGTTAACCCCATTCTTGAGGTCTAGCATTTCAGCCTCTTCATAATATTTCAAGGCTTTGTAATAAGGCCTAAACTCAAAAGGTGATACATCATTAATAGACCTAATCTCAACATGGGATTGGTTTTCTGATCTTTCACCATATCTGCGAACATGTTCCATGTCCTGAGACAATACTGGTTCGTGAGAAAGGAAGGGAAGGAAGAGATTGTGCATTTGGGGTGAGAAACCGATTCCATCACAAGCTTCTGGTTTGAGTTGTTGGTTGTGCATTTGTGTTTGAACTTGTGATTGGATGCTGATGGTTTGTGTTGTGCTGGCCTTTAACAGGTCATAGATTGTGTGATCTGGAACAATGAGGAACACGCTACCAGGAAGCAAAACTGACTCAGGTTTTACCACAATCCATGGGAACTTGAACACATCTGGCCTAGTTATGCAGTGTCTAGGGTTCTTTCTCAGAACCTCTTCTGCTCTCACTGGCTTTCTGTGAACCTCAACATGTTTACCAGGATGTACTAGTTTCAACACCCTTTTCTCTCTTTTGATGCTTCCCATTTCAAAAACTATACAGAATTTTTTGACAGAGGATGTCTAGAAAGAAAGTATATACACTGTTTGTAACACGTATCATATGATGACACAGCAAGTGAAAACTCCTAGGTAATGATCTTTGGAGAAGAGAAATCTTGTTCTAAGCATTGGTCTCATTGGATGATTCACTTTCTTTGTTAATTTCCCTTTTTGTATTTTGTTTCTTTCCGTTTCCTCTCCAAGAATCTTCAATTGGAAAAGACATTTTATAAGGAAACAAATCTTTCCCAAATCTCTTTCATGTTTTTGATATTATTAACGTTAAGATCCTAGTAACAAAACTAAGCTTATAAGATGCAATATATATTCAATTTTTGTGTCACGTGCTTAATCAGTTTAACATATTGTTCTCAGATAACTATTTCTTCGGAAGCTCGTGGAAAGTTACAAACAGATAGTAAATAATTTCAATATATTGTTTAGCCTTTTACAATTTATAATGGAAGTAACTCTTCATTTTTTCATAGCATTTTCTTTTTCAAAATAGTTACTCGTTTTTCTACATTCTATATATATACTAAATTAATTTCTTGACACTATTTTTTTTTGTATGAAAAACTAACAATATAAATGAAAATAATATACAATCACATCTCAATAGTTTAATCCATGAAATTTATATCCGCACATAAAATTACTGCAGATTATGTAATTTTGGTAACTTAAAACTAATAGAATTTACTCTTTTATATAACATTCTGCGTTTACATTTTTATGAAAGCTATTGCATTGATTTCTGTATAATTCTAGGTTTTGTATGATATTTTCACCTTTTCGTAATTATGTGTGGAACAGATAGAAGAGACATATAAAAAAATGGAGAAAAAAATGGAATTGTAAAAAATATTAGAAAATGTATTATATGAATACTATAAATTTATATAATAATGAATATTTTTCTCACCATTAATAACAAGAAATGTTGATGCATAGAGTTGGCATAAGGGTGAAAGTAAAAAAAAAAACAAATATTATTTGCAAGGAGATAGAATTGTTCGGATTTAACAACCAACAATGCAGTTTGAAATTCAAAACTGATTAACACAATGTTCACAGACACGGTGTTAGCAATGAATCTACTGCAAAGAAAAGAAATTAATATACTTGTACATGATCTACCCAAATAATAGTAATATTTCTATATAACGCTGGTTTAAGTTTTTTTTATTAAAATTAAGGAAAAAATAGTTTTTTATTTTATTTTAATACAAATCTAAATAAGTTATCTATAACATATTTTTATTTTTCTCATTTAATTTAATTCTCAAATATTTTTTTAATGCATGACAAAAATAAAAATAAGGGTATTATTGAAAAAGATTAAATCATCTTAAAATTCAAAAAAAAAATTCTTTTTATTAAAAGAACAGAGTAAGTAATTTATATGAGATTCCAACAAATTTGTGATATAATTAAAAAGATCGATCTTCCAAAATCCATATAAATCTAGCTTTCATAATAAATTGGATAATATGTTTTTTTTTCGTTTGTTTCATTGCACAGCTTTCTTATACGTTTATTTTTTTCTACATTCATACTACGAAATCTATGTAGGAAACTGAGTAGTTATAATTCAAAATATAATTACTCTACAAACCTAGTCGAAGTAACAAAGATTTCTTTAGACAGTTATGCCTACAAAAGAAGTCATGACAAAACACGTAAGATATCTTTAATGTTAAAAGATAGAGAATGATTTGTTGTTATTGTTGCTATAAATTATGAGATAAAATCTTTATTATTACTAACTAGTTTTTAATATGCATATATTTTTGTTATTTCTTACAGTATTACATTTTTTTTAGTGGACGCATATTACTAAATCATAGTTTAGTTAAAAGAAAAAGAAAGTACAATAGAAATATGAGTCAAATTACATGAGCCAAAAGGAATTATGCATGGAGATAGAGAAATGTTCTCAAACATGGTAAAAGAATACAAAAATATTCTTCTTTTTAAGTGTGGAAATAATTCTCGATTATCTGTAGAGTTGGAAAAGGTAGTATAAGATTGATGATTAATGGTGCTACTTTTCTTATTCTATTAGTATATTATGTGCCTAAACTTCAAAAGAACTTGTTGATTATGGGGTAATTGTAGGAAAAAGGTCTTTCTATTTTCATAAAAAGTAAATATAGAATAGTTTGCACATATGAAAATGAGTATTAATCTTATCACTAAAAAAATAATATAAATTTTGATAATTATTTTTATATAATGTGATGATTTTAACCGCCACAATTTATAATTATGAAAACTGTCATAGTTCGAGTCATTACAAAATATAATATAACGATTCCAAGTGAATTGATGCAACAACTGTCAAATGATTTTTTTTCCTGAAATAAATTAATACAATTAAAATCACTGTAATTTTTAAATAAAAATAAAATATATGAATAACAATAATATTTAAAAACATCACAATTCACATATAACTTTGTTATTATCAAATATCATAATTCAAATATTTTATTATTTATTATCATCTACGTATATTTATAATTAACATCATAATTTAATAAAAAATTATTTTTAATAATGATAATTTAAACTATATAAAATAATTATGACACTAAAAAAAATTAACAAATATTTTGCTTTGACCAAAATCATTACATCAAATATCAAAATGTTGAAGTATAAAAAAGGAATAGACACTTCTATATTGGAAATTGTTATGTAATCCTAAATTGTTTTGTTTCCATCATTTTAATCCCCTTATATTATTAATGACACACTACTTCCAACTAGTACCTGCAATGAAAAAAATATAAATAATTGAAGTTCAATGTTTATTCAAATAAATTAAAATAATATAATATTTATCAATCAAAATGTCCTATAATTGAAATTGTCTTTGAAACAAGCACAAGTACAAAAATTGATTATTTTATATGGAATATGCAATTCATTATGAAATTCATATTATTTAGTTTAGTTCCAGTAAAGCTAGTCATAATAGATTAAATTACATTTTATTAAATAGATTCATTTGGATCAGATTTTTACTTAATTTTTTAATGAACTAACTAATGGATTTATTTGATCTGATTCGTTATAATTCAAAATAAAATTCAATAAAATTATTTCAATTTTTTATATAATTTGATTTGAAGTTTTAAATCTAACATTATTTATTACAGGATTATCACCGTTTTCATTTTCTAGTATTAGGAAAATTTATTGTCAATGTCAGAAAATGTAAGATGACTTCAAGGTCAATTCCATAAAGAATAAAATGCATATAAAGAAACCAAAGAAAAATAGTATAATGGAGATGGACATTTTAGATGTTTGTCTCCAAAAACATAAGAAAAAGAAATCCTTTTTAAATAATTGAATCCTTGAATAAAAAGAAATCCTTTTTAAATAATTTTTGCAGCTTCTGTATTTATAAATTAATGGTTTATATTTATGTACGAGTGAATACTAACTAATTACATGAAGTTTGAATTTGTGTCTTAACTTTGGAGTTCAAGAAAATAGAGACTTGGTGAAATTTACCATCACAGAAAGAGGTGAAGAATAGATAACGATATTCTAGCGAGCTCCCACAACTTTTAGAATCCATAAAGCAACTAAGAACATTATGCAGTATTAACCAATAACATAAGGTTATGAACTTGAACAATGAAACATCTTCAAAATACAACACATAAAAAGGTTCCATTAAATTTGTTGGAAGTCTAGCCAATTTAGAGTATATAAGTTCGTGCAAACCTTATTTTACAAACTGATTTGTGGGATTGAGTTAGACTTAAAATCCACTTCTTAACATGTGTGTTGAAACACTTACATCGATTAGAGTGAAGGAATTTAGAATATATAAGTAGGTGCAAACCTAACTTTACAAGCCGATTTTGTGGGATTGAGTTAAGCTTAAAGTTCATTTCTTAACATGGTATCAAAGTCATGGATTAAAGTCTATTCTAACGAGATTTTTGTTTGTTAGGCATCATTCCAACCGCTATCAGGCCACTATCGGACTACCCATTAATGTTTAGTTTCACGCACAAGATGCATATACCTCGGCGTGAGGGGTGTGTTGGAAGTTCCACATTTTAGAGATAAGGTCATTTTAGAATATGTGTGTGTGTGGATGTAGACCTCACCATACAAGTTAGTTTTGTGAGGTTGAGTTAGATTTAGAGTCCACTTCTTAACAACAAAGGTTGCATAACACATGTGGAAAGTGATATATCTTATGTTTTTTATGATTATAGTTCTAAGGGTTAAGTCTATTTGTTTTTTTGTAAAATCATAAGCCTGAGAGTGTTTTAAGATTCATAAGAAATTAGTGCAAAAGGAAAAATAAGAATATATAAAATATTTGTGGATGAACAAAGGATTATAGTTTAAATATCTCAATGTCAAATAGTTTTGAGAAAAAGAATAAAGATTATGGTAGCAAAACGCAAAAATACAACAATGATGATTATGATGCACTACTAATAGTGCAAAAACAACGTATAACGTCACGCGTTCAACGTCCAACCACTGAATAGCCGATGTTAAAAATGATCAGTGTCATTTTTATAAATAAATGCAATTATTAAACGTCATTTAGAATTGTAATTCAGCGTAAAAAGATATAAAACATCGAATGCCCCAACATTAGACGTCAAAAGGTTAGTGAATTCAATAAATATTTGAGCGGGAGATTGAAAATTCATTCACTTTATCTTAGCGCGTGAGATCGTATTCTCTTTTCAAACTTTTCTCGAACGAAGTTTGACGACCATCACATGTAATTTTTCTTTCATTTGATACAAATGCGTGTTAATTAACTATTTATGTATGATTTTCGTTTGTTTTGACCGATTATTTTCGTGTTCTTGTCATTCATAGGCGCATTCTGCTTTCTCTCTCACTGGTGACGACACTTTATTCCGACGAACCTACCTTTTGAAGGTTAATTTTCATTTTCGTTTTGAAGAACTTATTTGTTGAACTTATTTCTTGTTTTTTGTTGAACTTGTTTGTTGTTGTTGTTTGGTTGAACTTGTTTGTTGTTGTTTGATTGAATTTGTTTGTTGTTGGTTATTGTTGTTTGTTGTTTATACTACACTACACGTTCATAGTTCATGCTTTATAAAATACCAAAAATTGAAATTTGTTGTTTTTCTGCTTTTCAGGTCTCGTAGAGTTGTAACAAAGGATCACAATTAATTAAAAAAAAATTATTAACGTCGTATGTTGACAAAATTCAACGTTAATTTAATGTCGAATTTTTTAAATTCGACGTCAATTTAACGTCTCCTGATATGACGTCGTTCGCGAATTCGCCGTTAAAAGCCCAAAATATTCAACTTTGTACGCTGTTTTTGCACTATTGTACATGCTTTATGCTGGAAAAGTTCATGTGTCCTTTTAGGTTAAAGTTGTAAATTTGACCTTCTATTGTTGAATCATTGTCCAAAACTTGTTGTGAAGAAAATCACTCCTCATGAATCTTGAAGCAAAGGTAAACATTAGTAGAGCGCCTTCAAGTGCGGGTTGCATAACACATGTATACATACAAGAGACAAAACAAGGTAAACTTGATAAAAGCTTTCCTTGTATCATGTTGCGTGTAATAAGTCAAAGGGTTATAATTGTTTTGACCCTTAAGCAAAGAAGATTGTTGTTATTAAGAATGTAATGTCACTAGTGCAAAAATAGGATTTGACATCCCCTAATATGCACCACATTTAAGATCGAAGCTTGTAATGACACAAACATTTTTTAAAATATTTGCACAATTATAGACAGTGATTCAAGAATAACCGAAACTTATACCTTAATCGCATAAGTATAATGACAATGTGACATTTTTGAAAATATTTGCATAACTATAGGTTTCGGTTATTTAAAGAATTGAAGCCTATAGTTGTGCAATTTCAAGAAATGTCACTGTCAAAAGGTTTTACCTGGATATCAAATCTTAGGCTTCAGTTTAACGTAGAATTGAAGTATACCCATTTGCATAGGATAAATTTGTGAATTTTTACAACCTATGAAAGGTCTTGTTGCATAACATCTTTACATTCTTCTCCACCGTCAATGTAATTTTGTGTTTTACTTCATTATATCTTTTGTTAAGGTTCATTTTTGTCTTCATTATTGTTTATCTTCCTTCTTGTTTCTCATTTATCTCTTCCTTTCTATCTTATTTTTCTCTTCCTTTTTCTAACGTTGTTTTTCTTCTTGTTTCGGTGTTGTTGCTGTATTTTGGTGACCATTGTCATCTTTTGACTTTGAGGAGTCACAACATTGCAAGTTTGTATTTGTCTTGGTTTGTTGTGTTTGTGATGCCTCAACATTATTGTTATCTTAATTGTTGGTTCAAGTTTGAGTAGGTAGTCTTGATCTCTCACTCTTACTGTTACTCTTGCTCTTGCTTTCAATGTCGATGTCATTATGTTCTTATGGTTGACTAAAGTCTGTTGCTCTAATTTATTTATTTTAATCATTTTATTCTTTGGTTGTCTTACCAATCGAAGTTTATTTATAAAAGTTTATTTATAAAGTATAATAATAAATCGAAATTTAAACTTCTTTTTTATTTTGCTTGAATATATTGTAGAATAGAAGTATATTGGCAAAAAAAATTGGTACCAAAACTTTTCGCACTAGTGTGTTAAAGAAGAAAATTTGAGATTGAGAAGACAATTATAAACAACAAATATAAGCATAAATGATAAAAAGCAAGGAATGAAAATGATACGAGGGGTAGTAATGCTAAGAATGAAGTAGAGAATTTATAAGCAAATGCAATTAAAGGAAGAAAAAGGAGGACGTCAACTTGGATGAAAGGATTTGTGAGTGGTGAGGGGTTAAGTGAAGAAGAAGCAGAGACCTACATGGTAAAAGAAATTATGAGTGAATGTTCTTCATTTCTTGAAGCTATAAAGCATGATAAATAGATGAAGGCTATGGACAATGAATTAAGCTTAATAAAAAAACCAGTCTTTGGGATCATCGACCTACCCAACTGGAAAGCATGAGCGAAATAGATTTTTAAGACAATTTAATGAGTTTGGTGAAGTAGATAAGTATAAAACATCATTAGTGACAAAGGAGTATTTCCAACAACATAAAATTGATTATTCTAATGTTTTTGTCTATTGATTGCATGGATATAACAAGGAGGATTGGGATACTTGCAGCTTGTAAAGGATGAGACATATTTCTGTTGGACATCGAATTTGTGTTCCTTCATGTAGAATCAAGTGAGTATGTGTGCATTGAGCAACCACAAGGTTTCATGTATCAAAAAATATATAATATTGACATTTTTAAGAAGGGATGTTTCACAATAAACATATAAAATTCTAATTATTTTAGGTTTTAAGATTAACGAAATCGTGGTGATGTAGTTGTGGATGACACTATAATTTAAGCAAATTATTAGAAGTTGTGTAGTTTACAACTACAAGCCTAATATAATGTTTAGTGTGAGCTTATTTAAAAGTTATATCAAATAATAAAAATTGGAAATTTATCGGACAAAGTGAATCCTAGTTATAATAAAAATTGAATTATTCCTCTTATAATTAAGAGTATATAACACTGTTAAATAGTTATAAAGAAATCGTGTTCTATAAAAAACATTGCACAGAGAATCATTAACACAGTTTTTTTTATTATTATTAAATATTGCAGGATATATTAATTTGTGTCATGTAACTATATTCGTAAATAATATTTATCCTAATTCGACATTCTAATAAGATACTTTATAGACAGTAATGGAGAAAGATCTAATCTTTGAAACACATAGTTTATAATATTTTATTACAATGATCTTTTAAGAGATGTAATTTTAATTTGAATCCACAACTATAATTATACATTTATTATATTTTAATTTTTTTACACATTTTTAAATAGTTGTAGTATTATGATATATTCAAAATAAGCAAATTCCATTTATGCATTTGATCACAAAACTGCATTTGGAAATCATAGTGGTGCCGTATGTTGATAACACTATATTTTCAAGGTATACAAAACATATCCTCTAATCCAATACAAACAAATGGTTGAAATTCGGGTGTAAGTATAAGATCGTAGAAATGAGAAAGTTAATAATATATAAAAAGAAATCAGAAATTCATTATTTAAATTTTTTTTTGTTAGAGATGATATTAGACCCTTATGTAGGTAAATCTTCTCGAAACATTTCTTCCAAGAAACCTTAACCAGTAGTCGAAGTGCACTTGTTAAAGCAGTGTGAGTGTGTAGACTTAAAAGTAGTGTTCTCTGTAGAAAATGCAGAATAATGAAAATGGAATGATGGGTCTCAAATTTACATAAGAAATTGAACGTCGAATCTGTTTTCCAAAGGTAACTTTATTAGTGTAACCAGAATCTCACACACTTCAAATTCTAAAACTACCAGAACTTTAAGGAGCAGAAAACTGTTCTAGTAGCTTATCAATGTGAGGGTAAGACAACCACAAATTCAACAACAAATGACAGTAACAAGGAAAAACAAGTTGGTATATCCTATTCATCCCATATAGTCTTAGTTCCATAGAACAGAACAAGCTATATTTGATAGTAACGCTTGAACAAGATTAAAGTGTTCGTGCAGTTTCAGTGGCTATGTTGATTTGTTGTTGAAGAAACGAATACCAACTGCTAAACCCAAGACAATCAGAGGAACTAGAAACTGCAGCATCTTGGTGATGAAACTTGATGATGTGTTGTTCTGATTATTTTGGAGTTGTTTTGGAGGAGTTTGCTGAACCTTGGCAGGCATGGTTGCTGGATCAATGTCTCCAACATATAGATCACTCAACATAGCTCTAGCACTCTTACTGTGACCAACATCCTCAAAGTCATCAGTAGCATCTTTCCCTGCAACAAATGACATTTTGGGCTGTCAAAAAGACATTATTTGGAAACATGTTAACTCAAGTGAGTGACGCCAAAATGGTATGTAAATCAGATATACACCTGTGGAAGACAACAAGACATCATCACCACCAGGATGGTCATCTAAGAACTTTGTGACATTATAAACCTGTTCCAGAAAGAACAGACATTTAAGTAATACTAAATTTTTTTACTGAATAGTGGTTGCTAACACAACTTGAAAGCTCGTTAAAATTTTAAGCTGATGAGAAAGAGAGAAATGAAATCCATACTTCATTAACTTCTATATGTTTGTGTGTATGTAGTGGATACAGTGGCATTCAGATATCACATTCTTTTGAGAAGCTTCATATGCTTTGAAAAACTCTTAGATGCAAAACACGCTAACACAATACAAAAACAATGTTATAAAATTGTTTAAAGCTTCCCCATGCTACAGTTAATATTTAACCAGATAACATAATTCATTCCTTTCCTAATCAAATTTTATGACATCTGCAGTAATATAGACATCAAACTTCAGAACATCTCTTAAGTTGATTATAAAAACAAAGAGAATGGATATAACAATGTTTAGCAGAAACCAGATGTTAGTCCACACCATAAGAGAGAAGGATACAGAAGAGGGATAGTAATAATGTGAGATTATGAACATATCATTTGTATCAATCAGGTTTAGGAGTTGTGAACAAACAATGTGCTGCATTAAGCACACCGATGAATCACAACACAGCCAATCTAATCTTGATTTGCGTAATTGAAATTCTTATTGAATATGCAGAAAAATAATTGAATTTCAGAGATAGTTCAATACCAAAAGAATCAATTTTATGGTGATTCATGTGATCCACAAATAACCACTTCTCACATTGCAAGCAGAAATATGAATACCAACACCCATTTGCAAACCAGACTTAATTGTGATAACCAAAATTAACCCGTCACACAAATATCCAAAACGTTCACCATGTGTTTGTGAAAAAAACGCATGCTTCATCAGTCACTATCATATAATGTTATTCAGACCAGACAAAAATATACATACAAAGGGAATCTCAAGATCAGATCCAATATTCGTTGCTATGCATGATTCCATTTCATGTGAGCTTTTTTAATAAATAATCAAATCAAAGGCACAAAACCCAGATGTAGAAGCAGAAAAATATTTGCATCGGTGCATGCATGTATCGGTAATATCACAGACACACCTTTCCATCAATGATAAGCCAGCAATCTTTGGAGTTGTTGTGTTCAGAAACTTGGGCCAAAGTGTAAACCATGCGCTCCCCACCCATTTATCTTAGGAGAGCAATGATACAATGTTGTCTTCTCGAAGAAATTGATGATTATGCTAAGGTATTTGGAATTAAGATGTTAAAAGAATTTCAAAGCGTGGAACATGGAGATCAGTGAGAATGGTTAGTTGGTTATATGAAATTATTCAGGGGAATAGATCCTTACCTTTGGGCCCAAATAGTATTTTGGTGTTCACACTGCACAACTTTTATATTTAAAATTATTCATTTTGTTCGTACAAACTCTTTAATTCTTCAAAATTTGTAGGGACTAGATACATGTACAAGAAAGTAATGAATAATTTTTATACACAAGAACTAAAATAAAAATGTTTAAAATAACACAATAAAAGGAGTAATCAAATCTAAATTTGTTAGTACTTGGAAATTGCATGCAGCCAGTAAGTTTAATTTCTGAAATTATAAAACTATTATTTTAGTGTTTTAAATTATCAAATAGTGCATATTAAAATATCTGAAAGATTAACAACTATTTTAGTGTGTAAAATTGTAATAGGTGCACGATTTATATTGAGAAATTTAATTTGAAAATAATGCATCGTTAAGGCTAATTTAATGATTAATTTATGGAAAATGATACTTTAACAACACCATTTGAAAACATTTTGACACGGGCCATGTGTCATAACGTGATTGGTCCACATGAAAAACAAAATTAAAAAAATTAGAATGACGTGGAAATATAATTGGGGCAGGGTTTGAATTGGAGGGGTTCATTTTCTCGTTTCAAAATTAATCTTAAGCAAAGCTTAGAGAGAGAACCGGAAATGTAGAGAGAGTATCGCTTCCTCCCACCTACCAAACTTGCGAGAGAAGGAGTTCCCTCCCACCCACCCATTGCTGCCGGAGTGCCGCTGTTTACGTCTCTACCCACCCACCGTTCCATTTTCGTGCCTCTTTCCTGGAGCGTCACGGTCCGTTGTCCACCGGAGTGCTGCCGTGGACGTCTACCCACCCACCGATATTCCTCCCTCCCAGCCACGGAGAAGCGTTGGTGTTGGTCGAACTGTCACCGTTGTAGGCACCAAACTTTAGGCGTTTTGGAAACAACGTACTTGGATACCGTCATTCGAGGTGCTTTGTGAAGGTTGCCTATGTTGTTTTGGGTAATTCATATTTTTGTGTTTGGTTGGTTTAGTTTGTTTAAATTTGTTTGGGCATTTATGGGTTGTTGTGTTATTTGGGTGTTTTTGGTGGTATGGTTTAGTGTAACATGAAGTTGTTTAGAACATATAGTGGTTGATGTGGTTTTTGTGAGGAAAGTATGAATTTTTTTGGTTTGTAAGAGTTATATCATCTTATTATGATAAAGAGTTAATGGATAAGATCCATAGACTCCAATAGAAAAACATGAGTGTGGAAGAATATATACAAAAAAGGGAGTTACTCATGTTAAGAGTAAGAATAAGAGAGGAACCAAGGATAACAATTTCTAGGTTTCAAAGTGGCTTGAACTATGATATTAGGGACATGGTAGAACTCTTTGTTTATAATGACCTAAATGATTTAGTTCAATTATGTGTGAGGGTAGAACAACAATTAAAGAGAAAGTCTACCACTATAAACTATTACCCCACCACATCTTACCCTAAGGAGGATTCCAAGAGGAAAGATTACCCTCCAAATCTAAATATGAAGGGTCACATGATAGAGATAAAGAAAAAGAAAAGTTTAAAGAAACTAGAACAAGATGTGTTTAGGGCTTTAAGTGTTTTGTAAAAGGGCACATTTCTTCTAAATGTCCTCACAAAAGAACAATGGTTTTGAAAGATCAGCATACTGGAATCCTAAATGGCTCTCATTCTTCACCTAGTGAAGAAGAAGTTTAGATTCTATATAGGAAATTCTTCCTTGTGAAGGAGAGTTACTATTGGTGTGTGAACTTCTTGGAAGCCAACTAATTGAATTAAAACAATCACAAAGAGAGAATATCTTCCACACAAGATGTAACATTTTTTATCACATTTGTTATGTTATTATGGATAGTGGCTCTAGTTGTAATTATTGTAGTTCAAGGTTGGTGGAAAAGTTATATTTGACTATTAAACCTCATACAAAGTCTTACAAAGTTGAATGTATTAAAGATGATGGTGGTATAATAGTCAAAGACCAAGTTAGTATACCCTCTTTTATAGGCAATTATGATGAAAATGTTTTGTGTGGCATTGTTCCTATGGAAATTGGGCATACCATACTTGGTATGCCTTGGCAATATGATCATAAATCCATCCATAATGGCTACAACAATATGATGCAAAATAATATTAAGTCCTCTCACACCTCAACAAGTGAGAAATGATGAGATAAAAATTGAAAAATAGAAAAGAAGAATTAAACAAACAACCCTCTAGAGAAGATTTTGGAAAAGAAAATATGGTATACATGCTTTTGAAATTTCATCACCAACCAACGAAAGTTTTGCTTCCTTAGATATCTTTCCGATTTGAGGACATGTCGTCTTCAAGAGGGAGGGTATGATGGAAACCAATCCAGGAAGCTTCAACATTAGTCATGGATAGGAGAATGGAATAAGAAGAAAGACTTCAAAGAACTCTTCCTTTGTGGAATATAATGTATTAGGTTGTCTTTCATTTCTCTTAGCAGTGTAAATATGTAAACACGTTTTTTCTTTAGACCTTGTATTTGGGCCAAGCTTACATTACATGTGGGCTTGTATTTTGGCCAATTTTTTTTATCAACCTCTGATGTAATCGATTATGTAAATTCCATAATAAATTAAAACTGACAACATCCTGAAAAAACACGCAGTTTTCTGATTTACATATTCCATAAATGTACATTTTTTATGTCAATTAACGTTTGAAGATGGCTAAACTCAAACTAGATGTGTTGTCTAGGAGTGCTAAGAGTGACTAGAATACTCAACCAGGAGTGGATTATACTTGGAATCAGGAGTAGTGCAAGAATACTTGGACTAGTCGTGTTGACTGGGGGACCATGAGTGGTGTATGAATACTCAACGAGGAGGTTATACTCGTGTAATCTTGATAAGATTAATGGAACTCCTTAAGAATTCTTAAGTGAGAACTGGACGTAACTCAAGTTTGAGTGAACTAGTATAAATATTGTGTCTTATTAATTTTTTCTTTTAAAACTATTGTTAAATTTTCCATGTCATCGTTTGAAAGAATATTTATTCACTTACCTTACTCACCCAATGCCTAGACATAATTTACTTCTGAAAATTCTTCTACGAAACCATTAGATGCTGCATTGCAAAAATATTTTGAAAACACTATTCACCCCACCCCCTCTCCCCTCTAATGTTTTCCTGTGTATTTCAATATAAACAACTAACTACGACTAACTAGGAAAATACTTCATTATTATAACATAATAATCATATCAATAATTCTTCCTAACTTTGAATCAAGATGTACCCTAATCCTCACTCTTTTACCCACTTCTAACATCTTTTACATATTTTGCGGATTGAGTTTGTTTTTCCACTACTAGATCTATATGTAATAACTTTACCTCAACATTTTAGGTGAAAAAACTCTCTCAATTTTCCAAACCTTATCATTTTCTTGTTATTTTTTGATTGAGTAGTATAGTTATCGAATGACATCAAATATTTTACTAGTGAGTCATAAAAACTAATGTTTTTAACGTTTTTCAGAGTCTTCTTAATAAAATGGTGTATGATAAATGTATTAATGACCAAATATGAGATATATGTATTAAAAAATATATTACTTCTAATCTTGCACTTGAAGTTAATGAATCTTATAAATATTATCTTTGGGTGAAAAGTGAAAGAATGGTAAAAATATTTGTAAATTTATTTTACCTTTTGTAATATCATCACCTTAATTTCTACCACAAATTATCTGATTTTCAAATCTTACCTTCTAAAATTTGAAAAAAATTAATGTTTGTTAATAAAAAAATGAAAGACAAGAATAATCTAATTAGAAATATAATTCAATTGGTAATAGTTAAATATGAGAAACATTAAAGATTAATATAGTGGTGTGTTTTCATTTTAAACGATTTTAAACTCAAAGAAAGATAAAATTGAAAACATTCAATTTTTGTTGTGAAAATATTGATCCAAAAAGTGAGTCAAAGCTGAAAAAAGTATCAAAGAACTCGTGTTTAATATTTCAGAAACTTTTTTACCACAAAATGTTTAAAAAGCAAAGCCATAAAGAATCTTTACTTCTTCTCTATGTCCAGATGATGATTTTTTTTATGTTTGCTTACTTACTTGATGTAATTAATCGACATTTTTAATTATTTATAATATCATTGTACTAATTGAAAGTATTACCATATAAATAGATTTAAATTTTAAAAAATTAATGAACTTAAAACCCAACATATTCATAAATTTAACTGAGAAGCATACAAACAAAAAAAATCTAATAATATATACGTATATATATATAAAAAAACTAAATACTTTTAATTTTGTTGAGTAGCTTGGTTTACAGTTCAACGCAAGCGTTAGGCCCATTGGGTGAAAAGCCCAACCCACACTCTCCGGCAACAAAAAACCCTAATCCAGTAATCCCTCTGCGCCTCCCTCTTATACTCAAAACCTTAGCAGAGACACACAGCAGAATAGACCAAAGAACCAACCTTCAGTGTTGTGTGGGAGAGAGAAAGAGAGAGAGAAAAAAATGGTTTCAGGGTCAGGGATCTGCGCGAAGAGGGTGGTGGTGGACGCTCGCCACCACATGCTTGGAAGGTTGGCCTCGATCGTGGCCAAGGAACTTCTCAATGGGCAGAAGGTGGTGGTGGTCAGGTGCGAGGAGATTTGCATCTCCGGCGGGCTCGTGAGGCAGAAGATGAAGTACATGCGCTTTCTACGCAAGCGCATGAACACCAAACCCTCTCACGGCCCCATTCACTTCCGGGCTCCCGCTAAGATCTTCTGGCGCACCGTTCGCGGGTTAGTGTTAATGCCCTTTTGTCCCCTTTGAAAAAATTCATTAGCCGACACTTCTTTAATGTTTGCAATTGGTATGATTGTGTATAATCTAAAGTTCGAATTCTGAAAGTAAGTTTTTTTTTCAACGAAATTATTAAGGTCTTCGTTAATTGACGTGGATTGATGTTTGCAAATGAAAATTTATGTTTTCAGAATGAATGTAGTGTTTGAATTTTAATTTTGTTTAATGGGGTTAAGTGGTCCATGTATTCAACCTTTATTAGATGGATAATGTTTGGTGTTTATGGGATTAATGTGTAATTTTTGCAATGATAGATATGTTTCAATGAAGGATAGTGGGATAGGGTTTTGATGTTTTGGGATTACTGTGTAATTTTTGCAATATTAGGGTTTGCGATGAAGGATATTGATGTTGTCAATTCGTGGGAAGTTTTTTCTGAAATGGGTGTTTGTTTGCAGGATGATTCCTCATAAGACTAAGCGTGGGGAAGCTGCTCTTGATCGATTGAAGGTTTATGAGGGTATTCCTCCTCCATACGACAAGACTAAGAGGATGGTTGTCCCTGATGCTCTCAAGTGAGTTTTATTTAGTTTTTTAGAGATTTTCTGTCTTGATGTTATTGTTGTTGTTATTGTGAATGCTGAGCTGGGGAATGGATTTGCTTAGGGTGTTGAGGCTTCAGAAGGGGCACAAATACTGTCTTCTAGGCAAATTGTCATCTGAGGTTGGATGGAACTATTATGATACCATCAGGGTGAGTTCTTACCTTCTGTTATTTTTGTACTTGTAATTTCCTTATTTCCTTGTGAATTGTCAAGAGAAATCACTGGGTGAATTATTTACGACAATTTTGGTCTCAGTGTAGCATCAAGGGAACTAGACTGAGGCTCTGCCACTTTTGGAAATTTTCTCTTATTCTGTGGTTTCTAATTGCTATGTTGCTAACAGGAACTGGAAAAGAAGAGGAAGGAGAGGGCACAGTTGTCTTATGAGAGGAAGAAGCAGCTTGCCAAATTGAGGGTGAAAGCTGAAAAGGTTGCAGAGGAGAAGCTCGGTTCCCAAATTGAAATCCTTGCTCCCGTTAAGTACTGAGTAGGTGTATGCTAGTTAGTGTTTTGAAGTTTTGGTTTGAGGTGTATACCCAATTGAACTCCATTTCAATTTTGCTGGTCATCTTGGACTCTAGATATGACAATCTTGGAAGTTGTTTTACTTTGTTTGCTTTAGAATTTTTATGTCATCCGATTAAGTTCTATTACATAATTGTTTTTTTTGTGTTGTCTCTATGGTGTGATATATTGTGGCATTTTAATCTTACCTCCTGCATGAAGATGGACTAAATAAAAT